>NC_138876.1:11071668-11535600 GCF_965194805.1 Balaenoptera borealis
CTTTCCACTACAGCGTGCAATTTCCTCAAGTCATCTTTATCACAAACAGCCCCATTCTCGTGGCTAAGCACCTCTGTTTCTCCAATTCCCAAAGTTTCATTTGAAAATAATACTGTCTCCACTAAACTGAAAGCTGAAACCACCATTTCCCAAATGGGAGAGTTAAATTCATTACTAATGCTTAAAACTCAGTTCAGGTATGCTCAGCTACCAACCCAGGCGCTGGCGTGAGACACCTATAATCATCTCTTTATTGTTTGCTCATTTTATGGGGCCCTAGCCCCCCCTCCCCCTCCCTGCCTACCATCAGGAATTCACATCCCGGAGGCTCCTTTGTGGCAGCATGGGCAAGCATCTCAACTTCCAAACATCTGGCTGGTTTCAATCAATGAGGCTCTAAACACACCACTCCTGGGGCTGCAGGGGTACAGGGTGGGGATAGCTGGATTCAGGATGCACAGCCAGCAATAAGCAACCAGAGGGCCGCTGCATTCTTTTGTTCATGAAAACCTTGGTTTACGCTACCAAAGCTGGGCTGGACAGAGGGAAACATGAAAACAAAGCCTTACTCGGCAACAGGGCCAAGAAGCAAGCTTAGTATAGGGCAGGAAAGTCTGCTACTTCCCTCAAACCCAAAATTCTAGTTAGCCACTGCAAGAGACCAGAATCCAAAGCCATTTGCAGAGCAATCAGGGCAAGAATTGGATGTCCAAAGCAGGGGAGGAAATATCTTTTCTAAAAGAGAGGATAACAATAAGAAGTTTTTTGCTTTGAATAGTGCTTTATAATCAACAAAATGTAATCTCACATGTGGAGAGATGGTAACAATCAAGGACACTCTGGCCAAACTGCTACGTTCCAATCCAGCTCTTCCCAATTATAAGCTGAGTGAACCTGGGCAAGACACTTAAGCTTTTGGTGTCTTACTTTCCTCGGGTTGATAAACCCTACTACTACCTTCCTATTAGGACTTCTGTAAGGATTAAAGAAGATCATGCATATGAAGTATTGAGAGCATGCCTGCTACATGGAAATGCCACATACGTGTGTTTGCTAGTATTATTTCATTTGTTCTTTACAAACGGCCTGCAAAGAAAATAGGGTAGATATTACTGAAACTGTGGGTCATTAGCCAAATCCATTTCACCTGCCTTCACTCATCAAGGTCGTCTACAAAAGACTTACATGCCTTTCAAGCAGCACGTAGCCTAAACAGTAAGATGTTTGCCCCAGTTTTCCAGGAACTTGGCGTCAGCTGTGTCTAGTTCAAGCTGAGCTGGTTAAGACCGGGCATGCGCAAGGGTCAGCTGCTGACCTTTTGACGTCAGAGGGCTTCAGGTCACGCTAAGGGCCTCCATTCCTTAAAGGTGCAGAAGCCGGTAGCTTAGAGAACAACAATTACCGCACCTTTTCCCAGCTGCATTTCCACATGGTCCCCGTGCTTCCACGCCTTGGACGTTTTGCTTCATGATTCCTTATCCCATAAATACCCCAAGCCCCTTGCCTTCAGGGAAGTGCGTCTGAGACTAGTTCTCCCATCTTCTTGATTGGCTGCCTTGCGAATAAAGCCTCTCTCTGCTGCAAACCTCGGCATCTCGGCATTTTGGCTTGCTGTGGTTCGGGCAAAAGGAACCTGGTTCAGTAATACCATCTCCGTCGGAAGAATGGAAGCTCCAGGTGGTTAAGAAGTTTAAAAGTGTACCAGTAGTAAGTTGTAAAGGTAAGGTTAAAACCTAACTCCAGTGCTTTTCTTTCTTTTTTTCTTTCGGTCCGCCATGCGGCTTGCGGGATCTTAGTTCCCCAACCAGGGATTGAACCTGGGCCACAGCAGTGAAAGCACCGAGTCCTAACCACTGGACTGCCAGGGAGTCCCAGTGCTTTTCTTTAGTAATTCATTAATCCATTTTTTAAAATAATTAATTAATTAATTTATTTATTTATTTTTGGCTGTGTTGGGGTCTTCGTTTCTGTGCACGGGCTTTCTCCAGTTGCGGCAAGCGGGGGCCACTCTTCATCGCGGTGCGCGGGCCTCTCACTATCGCGGCCTCTCTTGTTGCGGAGCACAGGCTCCAGACGCGCAGACTCAGTAGTTGTGGCTCACGGGCCCAGTTGCTCCGCGGCATGTGGGATCTTCCCAGACCAGGGCTCGAACCCGTGTCCCCTGCACTGGCAGGTAGATTTTCAACCACTGCGCCACCAGGGAAGCCCAAATCCATTTTTTAAATTCCTTCATTCGATGTGAATTGAGCCCTTGCTATGTATGAGCCACACTGTTAGGGACACAGAGATATATCTTGACATAGGTGTTTCCTGAAAGATATCAGAAGGTCATGGTTACTGCCTGATAAAAGCATTGGTTTGAGGAAAGCTGGAAGTGATTTGGTGGTGTGGATGAGGTAAGTTTTCAGCTAATACCAGGCTTTCACTACTAAGCCAAGGTTTCTCAGGGTTTAAGTGGTGGAACAACTAGAAGTCATGAAGTTTGGCTGTTCTTTGGGAAACATCATGAACTACTGATCTGCTCCATTAACGAAAGAGACACTATCCAATTCGTATTATACTTGGAAAGTTTAGTGGTAAAATTTCAGGCTCAGGAGGAGTTGAACTCTCCTGATTCAAAGCCCATTTCATCTCTTACTGGCTGTATGGCTTGGAGTCGGATGACTGAACCTCTCTGAGTCTCTGTTTGCTGCTCTTTGAAATGGGGATATCAGTCAGACCTCCCACTGAAGGATAACAAGATGATACAGCACTTCCCAAGACGATGCTTATTTGAGCATTGAATACTTTTTCCTTGGAATCCTGACTGACATCCTGCAGGTAACCTGCAAGACACCAACATAGAAAATGACCCTTTTTTATTGATTTTTTAAAAAAAAATTGCATTAGTTTTTTCCTCATGGCTGTGCCTGAGGAAGGAGGGTAGGCAATGATGTAGTGCATGATTGGGGCTGCAACTCTACCCTGCCCAGTCATGGGTAAAAACAATCTGGTGTTTATCAATCTTTGAGGCCTGTTACTGTGAATGTATTCTAAAATCAGCTATCTGATGAAATTTTTAAAAGTGTTTATCTAATGCTTACTGTGTGTTAAATACTGTTCTAGTCATTGAGGAAACGAGATTAAGTCACATAAGGCTCACCCTCTCATAGAACTTATATTTTAGTGGAGTGACAGATAACAAACCCCCAAAACAAACAATAATTTAAAGCAGTAATATATACTAGGAAGGTTGGCAAATAATGGCACTGCTACAGTTCCTACTACTAAAATGGTAATAAGAGTGATAATTATAGCCAGCAAGAGAGAGCTAAGTATATCATAGGCAGCAGTGTGATCTCTATTCATTCACTTATCACCAGTCTTTTTTTTTTAATGGAGCACCTTTTAGCATCTCTTAGACTAGTTTTATGGGGTTATG
This sequence comes from Balaenoptera borealis, assembly GCF_965194805.1. Classification (NCBI taxonomy): domain Eukaryota; kingdom Metazoa; phylum Chordata; class Mammalia; order Artiodactyla; family Balaenopteridae; genus Balaenoptera; species Balaenoptera borealis. The sequence continues at coordinate 11,075,090 of NC_138876.1, forward strand.
GTTTGGAAAACATAGCTATTCATTTCAAGCAAACAATCTTCAAGTACAGCTTTCAGCATGCCTGCCCCGAACATTTGCAGGGCCCAGGACAAGAGTACAAATAGCGGCCCACATACCCTGTGTCTAAATATTTAAGGGTTACAAATCAAGCTAATAAACTTTCAAATCTATCCTCCTAGCTTGACAAATATAATGTCATAACAATGTGGAAGGCCAGGTTTGGATTTAGAACTCTCAGAGCCTTGGATTTTTGTGCTGGAAGGTGGTGGCCTGGGAAGAATTGGCTCCTGGGAACCGCATTCCTTCTTGACCCACCATCAGTAAGAGGCTTTGCTCAAAAGATGTGGACCCCAGTCCAGTCCCACAAACAGCCATCACTTGAGTACCTCTTGGAATGGATCTTAGAAAGTATGGACCAGAAATTCCAGAGTTCTGGGTATCCAGCAAACAAAGAAACATAAAGTACAGATAGAGTAAGTTACTTCCAACCCTGACATTTCATGATTCGGTTTTTAGTGCTGGAATTTGGATGATCTTAAACCTGCAAAATATTGATATTATGCTCTGTGTGTACAAGATGTTTTGTCTGGAAAGAAGTGTGCCTTGTGGAAAATTCTAAACAATGGCATAGGAAACACAGAATTGGGAATTATTGTATAGACATGTCTTGACAATAATATTATTAATTGATCAAACAAGGCCCTAGAATCCAAACAAATGTCAAATCTCAGAGCAGGTAAGAGTAACTAAGTTCAGAATTATGGGCAAAACATTTCCCTTTCTCGGACTTCAATTTCCCATGTGAAAATACTAAGTTTTGGATTCTGAGTTCCTTCTAGCACATTTTTATGATTTTTATGATGTGATCTGCAAGAGCTTTTCCCTTGAATAGAAAGCAAGGGTATTTAGTAAGGGGAAGGGTCTGAACAGTGAGATGTTTAACAAGAGCAATAATTACATATTATGTTCCAGTCTTTTATAGCTTATGTAAAAGGTTTTTGAATGCATTATCTCATTGGATTTTCATCCCCTGCCTGTGATGCTGGTATCTTTTCCTCCATTTGCCACTAAAGAAAATGAAGCCGAGAAGAGATGAGTGAATTACCCACAATCTCTCAACCTCTGAGTGACAATAGAGCCAGCTCTCAAATCCATATACACCCTTTAAAGTGGGTGAGCAGGTTCCCAAACCTTTGCATTCGGGAAAGATGGTCTTGCAGGTGTGAAATCCATTCTTTCTGAAGGAAGAGGGAGGTAAACAGCAGCAAGCATAAGCATGTCTCTTATGACTCATTAGTCAACTTAAGGCAGACCTTTATTTCAGATGGGAAATCATTATTGCAGCTGCTACTAGGCCGACACACACGGACGTACACACCCTTCTCGCTGCAGCATTGTCTCACTTTACCCTGGACACTCAGGCTCCGGAATAATGCAGCCAGCGGGACACTTTCCTGGCACATGTGTTGTAAAATGCATAAAGGCTGAGGGCATGTTTCGGAGCACTGCTTCTCTCTCCATCCCTTAAACAGATTGTGTGTGCAGCCTGGCCGGTTGCCCGCAGCATTCTACCTGCCGCATTGGGAAAGGCTGAACCTCGATGGAGAAGAAAAGGAGGCTCCACTGTACGGAACGCTCTCCCGTGCGCATGCTCCGAGAGATTTCACGCCAGGCAGAGGGCACAAAATACTCCGATAATTAAGTATCAAAGGTGAGTGGTAAAAATGAAAGAGGGGAGGTGGTGTATGGAAAACTAAACATGCAAAGCCTTACAAAAAAGCGCACACCTAAATGTAGTCACTGGAATGAATCAAATGAAAGACAGTAAGTCAAAACAAGAGGTGAGTGCTAAATTCACCAAATGGAAACACATTTTAGAGACGAAATCTTGCTTGTGTTAACACGCAAACCATGGTGGGCAATGATGTATTTGGCCCCCAACACTCTGTTCCTGGGTGGTCAACTCATGTGGACTCGGATTTCAATCTCTGTTCCTTTCCTTAATGTCTGTATGACTGTGGGTCGGTTAATTAAACTTTTGAGTCTTAGTTTCTTTGTTTGGAAAGTGGGGATGATTATACCTACCACTCAGGTTTTTTTGTGTGTGTGTGTGCGACAAATGTGTTATATATTCTATCCAAACTGGCTTAGGTCAGCGTTTGGAAAATAGATGTTTATCTGGCCTATGGTAGCTGCCAGATAATCAGAATCACCATCTTCATTAATTTATATTTCCATCTTCCACGCTTAAAACTGGATCTTCATTAAATGTTGAATGCACTTGTTAAGAAATTTTAAATCAAATTTAATGGGGCAGAATTTACATACAATAAAACACTCAGTTCAAGTGTAAAGTTCAGTGACTTCTGATAATTCTGTACCTTCATGTAATCACCACTACCATCAAAATAGGGAAAAATTCTCATAGCCTAAACTGCTCTCTGCTGGCCCTTTGTGATCAATGACCCTCAACTTCCAGCCCAAGCAACTACTGATCTGCTTTTTGTCACTACGCGTATCGCACACTATTTATTTCCTACCTTTTCACGTACTTTGGGTTTAATTTGCTCTTCTATATCCAGCTTTTTAATATGTGAATTTAGATAATTGACTTCAGTGCTTTCTTTTCCTACTTTAACCACATCTCAAAAATTGATACGTTTTAATTTTCATCCAGTTTAAAATATCTTATAATTTCCCATTTTATTTCCCCTTCAGTCCATGGTTTATTTAGTAATGCACTGTTGATTTCATAAACATGTAGGGAATTTTGAGTTATCTTTCAATCTGCTGGTAATTTCAGTTTTAATTCTGTTATGGTCAGAGAGCATGCTCAGCTTTATTTCAGTTGTTTAAAATTTGAGACTTCTTTTATGGCTAAGAACATCATGGTGAAAGTGTATATTCTTTTAAAAAATTTTGTTGAGATGGTAGATTTCATGTTAACTATTCTTACCGCAGTAAACTTAAAAAATTTAGAAAATTGTCATTTATATTTACCCATGTATTTACCACATTTAGCACTCTACATTCTTATGTGTTGATTCAGCTTTCCTTTTGGTATCATTTCCATTCTTCCTTTAATTCCTTTAATTTTTATTTTTTGTAGGCCATATCTGTTAGCAATAAACTCTTGCAGGCTTTGTTTGTCTAAAAATGTCTTTATTTTTACCTAAGTTTTCAAAAGTGTTTTTTCTGGTTATAGAACTACTGGTTGCCTGTGTTTTTCTTTTAGCACTTTAAAGGCTGTAAGCCATTTTCTGTGGTTTACATAGTGTTAACCATTCTCATCTCTTATTCTTATCTCTGTTCCTCTGTAAATAAGAACTTTTTTTTTCTATAGGAGATTTTGAGATTATATTACTGGTTTTTACAATTTGGTTATGGTTTGTCATGGTGTCATTTTCCTTTTATTGTCTGTCTTGGCGATTGCAGACCTCCTTTTTATTTATTTATTTATTTATTTATGGCTGTGTTGGGTCTTCATTGCTGCATGAAGGCTTTCTCTAGTTGTGTCGAGCGGGGGCTACTCTTTGTTGCAGTGCACAGGCTTCTCATTGCAGTGGCTTCTCTTGTTGCGGAGCACGGGCTCTAGGTGCGCGGGCTTCAGTAGTTGCAGCACGCGGGCTCAGTAGTTGCAGCACGTGGGCCCTAGAGCATGCAGGCTTCAGTAGTTGTGGCTCGTGGGCTCTAGAGTGCATGCTCAGTAGTTGTGGCACATGGGCTTAGTTGCTCCACAGCATGTGGGATCTTCCTGGGCCAGGGCTTGAATGCATGTCCCCTGCATTGGCAGGCGGATTCTTAACCACTGCAACACCAGGGAAGTCCCATTGCAGACCTTCTTAAATCTGGTTTTAGATTTTTCAACAAATTTGAAAAAAGTTCAGCCATTTTTTTCTCAAGTGCTTTATCTGTTCCATACCCTCATGCTCTTGTATATTATGCTATGGTGTTTTATATTCTCCCACAAATTGCTGAAGCCCTGTTTATTTTTTTTCAATCTTTTTTTCTCTGTGTTACATTATGAATAGTATGTGGCTGTATCGTCAATTTAACTGACATTTTGTTCTTCAGCATCTAATCTGCCATCTCATTCAGTGAAATTTGCTTTCCAAATGTTACCTTTTTCATTTTGCAAAGTTTCACTTGTTTTTTTTTTATATCTTCCATTTTTTCTTCATTGTGTTTATATTTTTCAAATCCTTGTGCATATTGAGTGTATTTATAGTGGTCACTTAAGGTTCTTTGTTGTTAATTCTATCATCTGTCTTTTCTGGGTCTGTCTGTACTGATTTTTTTTTTTTTAATATGGGTCCATTTTCTTGCTTCTTGGCATGTCTGACAATTTTTGGATGCTGAATATCATATTTTTTGTGGTCTTGAGCACTGAATTTTTTGTTGTCTTCTTTTAAAGAGTGTTTAATTTTGTTCTGCCAGGTGGCTAAGTTACTTGGGGATCAGCTTGATCCTTTTATACCTTGTTTTTAAGTTTCATTATAAAATGCCCTTTATTCAGTGCTACTAAATAGATCCTTCTGTGATTATTTCCTAATGCTCCTGGTTTTCCTGGAGAACTCTCCATTATGACTGGTTAGAACTTGAGCTTATCCTATCCTTGTGTGATATTATTCAGCTTACAGTTTCCTAGTCATTCTTTGTCTGGCTTCTTGGAACCTTACTGGACACACACATGCTTTTGTGCTTAGTAATAGACTTGAAAGAGCCTTTACAGACATGTCTGATGCTTAAAAAATTCTTTTCCACCTCTCTAGTTACCTGTTTTACTAATTTCAGCCATGCTACCCTCTTTGAACTCCAATATCAGTCTTCAATTGAGTGAGAATGCCATATTCTCTTTGGGTACCCTTCCTTACACTGCAGTCTGGAAAGTTCATCCAAGCAGAAATTTAGGGCAATTGTAGGGCTCATATATTTTGTTTCCCTCCTCATAGGGATCACAGTCTAGTGTAAAATGTTGGAAGGTATTTGCTTCACATATTTTCTGGTTTTTGTTTGTTTGTTTGTTATTTAGGGTAGGAGGGTAAGTCTGGTCCCAGTTATCCATCATGGTTGGGTGAGAAAGTTGATGTATTTCTTTTTTACAAGGGTTGATAGCATTATTAAAACCAAATGATTCAATTAGGGGCTAAAATGACAGCATCCGCTAATGGTCAAGGGCTTTCTGTTTCTGCCTCTGTCACGAGTCAAAGTTTCATGCCACACCAGGGCTTTATAATGGTGTTCTCCTTTAGTTCCTGTAATGAGGTCAAGCCTGTGGACAGTTGTCAATTGAATTGATACTACTTTTCTTTCAAGACTGGTCAATTTTAAGTTTTTTGTCCTTTGCACTCATGCCTACTTCCTCCGTCAGCAAGTGAATTTAAGGAAAGTTTCTTCCCCAAACATTCTGTTATCACTAGCTCAATATTAGAGTTTTCTGCCTGTTTTGTTATTTCTGCGGTTAAGCTGTAATTTCATTGAGAACAGTCCAAAAGTTTGTATTTATAGCTTTTGGCATAGTACCTGACTCATAATATGTCTTCTAATATCTGTTAGTTGGATAAAAAAGAGTAATTCAAGTTATGTCAAATCATCTCCCTTAAACTTTGCTTTAATTCTTCCAACTAATTGTGAAAAGTGCAGATCTTTTTAGCTATCTCCATATATTAATCTGCATATTTTACCAACTCTGTTTGCTCCAAAATTATATAATTACAATATAAGTTTTAGGTATTTAAAATTCAAATTTCATTCTGTACACTATCTTTGGGAAATCTTTTCCAAGCCCACACTGTACAATGATGAATTCTAAATATCCTATCCATCTTTCCTCTCTCTCTTGAACTCCAAACTGGGTGTTTGCACTTGAATATTCCACAGGGCTCTTAATCTTAATTATGTCCAAAATAGAACTCATCATTTTTCCTTAATTCTGTCCTCTTTTTCTGTGTTTTCTCTCATGCCTTTTGGATAAACAAAGTCCTAAATCCTTCGCATAGCATACAAAATCCTTCCACAACTAGCCTTGGTGACTTCAACTTTATTGCTCATAACTCCTCTGCCCTGAATGTGCTCTTATACCTCCCGACTCTCCATAACATTTTACAATGTTATTTATTCTATTAATTCACTTTTTTCACTTACTTATCCTTTCAGCCTACTGCAATGGAAGTTTTCTGGCTTCTCCAGATATATTCTCCACCCTTTTCACCTGCTCTGGGCCTGGACATTCTTCTGTATGGGCTGTGTGAATGGGGTTCTTTGCCTCTGATATCTGGTGGGGTTTGGTCTAAGAAAGTCCTGAGAAGAGATCAAGAATAGGAGATGCTATGGACTGAATGTGTCTCCCCAAATTTATACGTTGAAACCCAAACTCTTAACGTGATTGTATTTGAAGATAGGGCTTTTAGAGAGTAATTAAGGCTAAATGATGTCATAAGGGTGGGGTCCCAAATAGACAGAAATAGTTGCCATATAAGAAGAAGAGAGTTTGCTCTCTCCATGAGCATGCACAGAGGAAAGCCTTTGTGGGGACATGGTAAGAAGAAGGTGGCCATCTGCAGACTAGGGAGAGAGCTCTCACCAGACATTAATGCTGCTGACACCTTGATCTTGGACTTGCAGTATCCAGAACTTTGAGAAAATAGATTTCAGTTGCTTGTCACCCAGTCTATGGTTATTTTTAAGGTAGCCTGAGCAAACTAATGGAGCAGACCAATACTAATAGAGATAAAATATATTCTTGGAAGGAGACACATGTCAGACTCAAACTGAAAAATGGAAAGACTCTGTGTGTGTGTGTGTGTGTGTGTGTGTGTGTGTGTATATGTATGTGTATGTACGCTTGGCACACTACAAAATATTCTGATAAACAAGACAGACCTACGTCTTGATGTCATATAATTCATGGTCCAGTGGAAATACAGTCAGATGTTTATGAATTTTCCTCACATGGTACACCTTGTATATATTGATGGGAAGTAGTAAAGAGGAGTTAGAAGGTTGTTAAAAAAGGACCTAGAAGAATTAAAGAGCAAACAAACAATGATGAACAACACAATAAATGAAATTAAAAATTCTCTAGAAGGAATCAATAGCAGAATAACTGAGGCAGAAGAACGGATAAGTGACCTGGAAGATAAAATAGTGGAAATAACTACCACAGAGCAGAATAAAGAAAAAAGAATGAAAAGAATTGAGGACCGTCTCAGAGACCTTGGGGACAACATTACATGCACCAACATTCGAATTATAGGGGTCCCAGAAGAAGAAGAGAAAAAGAAAGGGACTGAGAAAATATTTGAAGAGATTATAGTTGAAAACTTCCCTAACATGGGAAAGGGAAACAGTCAATCAAGTCCAGGAAGTGCAAAGAGTCCCATACAGGATAAATCCAAGGGGAAACATGCCAAGACACATATTGATCAAACTATCAAAAATTAAATACAAACAAAAAATATTAAAAGCAGCAAGGGAAAAGCAACAAATAACATACAAGGGAATCCCCATAAGGTTAATAGCTAATCCTTCAGCAGAAACTCTGCAAGCCAGAAGGGAGTGGCAGGACATATTTAAAGTGATGAAAGGGAAAAACCTACAACCAAGATTACTCTACCCAGCAAGGATCTCATTCAGATTCGATGGAGAAATTAAAGTCTTTACAGACAAGCAAAAGCTAAGAGAATTCAGCACCACCAAACCAGGTTCACAACAAATGCTAAAGGAACTTCTCTAGAAACACAAGAGAAGGAAAAGACCTACAAGAACAAACCGAAAACAATTAAGAAAATGGTAATAGGAACATACATGTCAATAATTACCTTAAATGTAAATGGATTAAATACTTCAATTGAAAGACACAGACTGGCTGAATGGATACAAAAACAAGACCCATATATATGCTGTCTACAAGAGACCCACTTCAGACCTAGGGACACATACAGACTGTAAGTGAGGGGTTGGAAAAAGATATTCCATGCAAATGGAAATCAAAAGAAAGCTGGATTAGCAATTCTCATATCAGACAAAATACACTTTAAAGACTATTACAAGAGACAAAGAAGGACACTACATAATGATCAAGGGATCAATCCAAGAAGAAGATATAACAATTGTAAATATGTATGCACCCAAAAAAGGACCACCTCAATACATAAGGCAAATGCTAACAGCCATAAAAGGGGAAATTGACAGTAACACAGTCATAGTAGGGGACTGTAACACCCCCCTTTCACCAATGGACAGATCAACCAAAATGAAAATAAGGAAACACAGGCTTTAAATGACATGTTAAACAAGACGGACTTAATTGATATTTATAGGACATTCCATCCAAAAACAACAGAGTATATACTTTCTTCTCAAGTGCTCATGGAACTTTCTCCAGGATAGAGCATATCTTGGGTCACAAATCAAGCCTTGTTAAATTTAAGAAAATTGAAATCGTATCAAGTATCTTTTGTGACCACAAAGCTGTGAGACTAGATATCAGTTACAGGAAAATATCTGTAAAAAATACAAACACATGGAGGCTAAACAATACACTATTAAATAACCAAGAGATCAGTGAAGAAGTCAAAGAGGAAATCAAAAAATACCTAGAAACAAATGACTCTGAAAACATGATGACTCAAAACCTATGGGATGCAGTAAAAGCAGTTCTAAGAGGGAAGTTTATAGTAATACAATCCTACTTCAAGAAACAAGAAAAATCTCAAATAAACAACCTAATTTTACACCTAAAGCAATTAGAGAAAGAAGAACAAAAAAAACCCCCCAAAGTTAGCAGAAGGAAAGAAATCATAAAGATCAGATCAGAAATAAATGAGAAAGAAATGAAGGAAACGATAGCAAAGATCAATAAAACTAAAAGCTGGTTCTTTGAGAAGATAAACAAAACTGATAAACCACTAGCCAGAAATATCAAGAAAAAAAGGGAGAAGACTCAAATCAATAGAATTAGGAATGAAAAAGGAGAAGTAACAACTGACACTGCAGAAATAGAAAGGATCATGAGAGATGACTACAAGCAACTATCTACCAATAAAATGAACACCCTGGAAGAAATGGACAAATTCTTAGAAAAGCACAACTTCTGAGACTGAACCAGGAAGAAATAGAAAATATAAACAGACCAATCACAAACACTGAAATTGAAACTGTGATTAAAAATCTTCCAACCAACAAAAGCCCAGGACCAGATGGCTTCACAGGTAAATTCTATCAAACATTTAGAGAAGAGCTAACATCTTTCCTTCTCAAACTCTTCCAAAATATAACAGAGGGAGGAACACTCCCAAAGTCATTCTACGAGGCCACCATCACCCTGATACCAAAACCAAACAAAGATGTCACAAAGAAAGAATACTACAGGCCAGTATCACTGATGAACATAGATGCAAATAGCCTCAACAAATTACTAGCAAACAGAATCCAACGGCACATTAAGAGGATCATACACCATGATCAAGTGGGGTTTATCCCAGGAATGCAAGGATTCTTCAATATATGCAAATCAATTAATGTGATAAACCATATTAACAAATTGAAGGAGAAAAACCGTATGATCATCTCAATAGATGCAGAAAAAGCTTTCGATAAAATTCAACACCCGTTTATGATACAAAAACCCTCCAGAAAGTAGGCATAGAGGGAACTTACCTCAACATAATAAAGGCCATATATGACAAACCCACAGCCAACATCGTTCTCAATGGTGAAAAACTGAAACCATTTCCACTAAGATCAGGAACAAAAAAAGGTTGCCCACTCTCACCACTATTATTCAACATAGTTTTGGAAGTTTTAGCTACAGCAATCAGAGAAGAAAAAGAAATAAAAGGAATCCAAATTGAAAAAGAAGAAGTAAATCTGTCACTGTTTGCAGATGACATGATACTACACATAGAGAATCCTAAAGATGCTACAAGAAAACTACTAGAGCTAATCAATGAATTCGGTAAAGCTGCAGGATACAAAATTAATGCACAGAAATCTCTTGCATTCCTATACACTAATGATGAAAAATCTGAAAGAGAAATTAAGGAAAGACTCCCATTTACCACTGCAACTAAAAGAATAAAATACCTAGGAATAAACCTACCTAGGGAGACAAAAGACCTGTATGTAGAAAACTGTAAGACACTGATGAAAGAAATTAAAGACGATACAAACAGATGGAGAGATATACCATGTTCTTGGATTGGAAGAATCAACATTGCGAAAATGACTATACTACCCAAAGCAGTATACAGATTCAATGCAATTCCAATCAAACTACCAATGGCATTTTTCACAGAGCTAGAACAAAAAATTTCATAATTTGTATGGAAACACAAAAGAATAGCCCCGAATAGCCAAAGCAATCTTGAGAAAGAAAAATGGAGCTGGAGGAATCAGATTCCCAGACTTCAGACTATAATACAAAGCTACAAGAATCAAGATGTATGGTACTGGCACAAAAACAGAAATAGAGATCAATGGAACAGGATAGAAAGCCCAGAGATAAACCCACGCACATATGGTCACCTTATCTTTGATAAAGGATGCAAGAATAGACAATGGAGAAAAGACAGCCTCTTCAATAAGTGGTGCTGGGAAAACTGGACAGCTACATGTAAAAGAATGAAATTAGAACACCCCCTAACACCACACACAAAAATAAACTCAAAGTGGATTAAAGACCTAAATGTAAGGGCAGACACTATCAAACTCTTAGAGGAAAACATAGGCAGAACACTCTATGACATAAATCACAGCAAGATCCTTTTTGACCCACCTCTTAGAGAAATGGAAATAAAAACAAAAATAAACAAATGGGACCTAATGAAACTCAAAAGGTTTTTCACAGCAAAGGAAACCATAAACAAGACCAAAAGACAACCTTCTGAATGGGAGAAAATATTTGCAAATGAAGCAACTGACAAAGGATTAATCTCTAAAATATACAAGCAGCTCATGCAGCTCAATATGAAAAAAACAAACAACCCAATCCAAAAATGGGCAGAAGACCTAAATAGACATTTCTCCAAAGAAGATATACAGATTGCCAACAAACACATGAAAGAATGCTCAACATCATTAATCATTAGAGAAATGCAAATCAAAAGTACAATGAGGTATCACCTCACACTGGTCAGAATGGCCGTCATCAAAAAGTCTACAAACAATAAATGCTGGAGAGGGTGTGGAGAAAAGGGAACCCTCTTGCCCTGTTGGTGGGACTGTAAATTGATACAGCCACTATGGAGAACAGTATGGAGGTTCCTTAAAAAACTAAAAATGAATTACCGTATGACTCAGCAATCCCACTACTGGGCATATACCCAGAGAAAACCATAATTCAAAAAGACACATGCACCCCAATGTTCACTGCAGCACTATTTACAGTATCCAGGACATGGAAGCAACCCAAGTTTCCATCGACAGATGAATGGAGAAAGAAGATGTGGTACATATATACAATGGAATATTACTCAGCCATAAAAAGAAATTGAGTTATTTGTCGTGAGATGGATGGACCTAGAGTCTGTCATACAGAGTGAAGTAAGTCAGAAAGAGAAAAACAAATACCGTATGCTAACACATATATATGGAATCTAAAAAACAACAAAAAAATGGTCATGAAGAACCTAGGGGCAAGACGGGAATAAAGACGCAGACCTACTAGAGAATGGACTTGAGGACATGGGGAGCAGGAAGGGTAAGCTGGGACGAAGTGAGAGAGTGGCATGGACATATATACACTACCAAATGTAAAATAGATAGCTAGTGGGAAGCAGCCGCGTAGCACAGGGAGATCAGCTCGGTGCTTTGTGACCACCTAGAGGGGTGGGATAGGGAGGATGGGAGGGAGACGCAAGAGGGAGGGGATATGGGGATATATGTATCCGTATAGCTGATTCACTTTGTTATAAAGCAGAAACTAACACACCATTGTAAAGCAATTATACTCCAATAAAGATGTTTAAAAAAAAGGTTGTTAACAACAGAAATACCTGAGTTTCACCAATAGTACTGCCACTTACTGTACAGTTTCCTCAGCTATAAAATGGATTAAATGAGATCATGTATACTCATTGAACAAATAATTGAGTGTTTGCAAATGCCAAAGTAAAAGATATAGAACACAACAGAAACTGTAATAATATTATTTCTCATCATTTATCATCTAGTCAGGTAATGAAGTAACTGAAATATATTAAGGACTCAAATTGTACTTATGATATTATCGTTACAAATGTTATTTATCTTATGATTTACATGTGTCTCTCTCTGCTCTTATAAATTGCAGCTTCCACTCTATTAATCCTCAAGGTCATAGGCTGTTTTATTTATTTCTGTATCTCTGATAGTCTGTGCAGTCCCTGGTGCATACTTGGAGGATGAATGTATGAATGAATTAAAATATTTTAATAAGCACTGTTATTCTATGGGCTGTTTCCATAGGTAGTGCTACAGATATCCATATTTAAAGCTTTTCCCCAAGACTGTTGCCAAGTGAACCAGATATGCGTTTTTCACTTTTTTTGAGTACATGACCTTGTCTTAAACCTCAGTCATTGCTGAACTCTGCTTCAAATGGAGGGAATTTCCTGAGGGGTCAAGGGAGTTTAAAAAGTCTTCTGCATAATGTATGTGACCCAGTCCAGTACTTGGCACATAGTACAGGCTCTATAAATGCCTAATGAATTGAATCTGAATAAGAAAATATCATTTAGAACCTTTATATAGTGTCCAGCTCCCTTAGCTTTGAGGTCAAGAAAGGTTAATTGTACAAGTTTATGAGATATAGTAGGAGCAGGACTGTGGACCAGGTACCTTGATCTCTGTCCCTTATCGGGTACACTACTGAAGGAAAGCTATTCTCCAGAATGTCAGCAGGGAATTAGGCATGGCAACATCTACAATCATAAAGAAAAGTGTGGTCTGGGAAAGTCTTAGTTATGAAGCTTCTAAAATGAACAGCCCTTTCGAAACAAAAGCCAGCAGTAATGGAGAGGATCACGCTGCCCATGCCCAGAAGCTTTTGACCACAGACGTTTCCCAACTTAGGGTGGTTTGACTTAGGGTTTTTTGACTTTATGATGATGTGAAAGTGATACCCATTCAGTAGAAACTGTATTTCAGGTTTTGAAACTTGATTTACCTCACCCCCTTCTTCCCCCCCCCCCGCCACCGGGCTAGCAATATGCTATCTTATACTCAAGTGATGCTGGGCGGTGGCAGCGAGCTGCATCTCCCAGTCAGCTCCATGATCCATGCGGGTAAATAGCTGATACACTAACAACCATCCTGTACCCAGGCAACCATTCTGTTTTTCACTTTTGGCACAGTATTTGATCAATTACATGAGCTATTCAACACTTTATAGTAAGCCTTGTGTTATAGTTTTGCCCGATTGTAGGCTAACACAGGTGCTGTGAGCACATTTAAGGTAGGCTAGGCTAAGCTATGATGTCTGGTAGGTTAGGTGCATTAAATGTCCTTTGACCTAGGATATTTTCAACTTATGATGGCTTTATCGGGATGTGACCCCACTGTAAATCGAGGAAGATTTTTATTTAGTTTTCCTTGTAAGGTTTTGGTTGGCCAGAAGTCTTTAGAAATAGAATATGGATCTTAGAGTAAAGCACATCGGGGTCCATGTCTCATTAAGTTAATGTTTAACCAGGACAAGTAGCTTGTCTTCTCTAAGCCTGGGGTGCCTTCTGCATGATAAGGAACCTACTCCTGTCTCCCAATTTTGTATATAAGTACAGCATTTAGAAAAAATTTCTTAGTAAATGGTAATGACCCCACTTACTGGCCTCCAAACAAAAGACAGGCCCAGGATTACGTTTAGATAGGTAGACAGTTTCACATAATAACTAAGATTTAGGAGTCAGACAGATGTGGGTTGGAATCCCAGTCCTGCCATTTACAATTTTGTGACTTGGGGAAGTTACTCAACCTCTCCATAGAGATCAGAATTGACCAGTTATACTGCTGGAGTGCATACCATGCGGCATTTCCCAGATCCCTTTTCAGGACTGAAGAACTTAGTTTTCGTGCTGCCGGGAGTGTCCTTAGCTGATGACTCTCAGCTCAAGGTCCTCCGCAGGAATTTCCCTTGGCTCAGAGTCACCTCACCTAACATCACAGCCCCCTCCTGGGGCAGCTTTCATTCAGTGACTAATTGGTTTGGGGGCATAAAGTCCCAGCCCCCTGCCTCCAACTTGGGACAAGTATAAGAGGCCAGTGAAGCTTCAGAGCTTCCCATGGAGCCATTTGAGCCCTATGGGGACTGTACTACAGCCCATCTTCTCTCACTGCCCAATTCTGGTTCTTTCTATTGCCCCACAGGTATTTATCCCGACAGCAGTTCCCAATAAATATTCTGTATGCCAGTCGCAGTCTCAGATACCCTTTCTGGTGGAGAAAACCTGCAACAGATCTGAAAGTAACCAAAAACCCCCAAATCTCAGTGGCTAAATTTTTATCTACATAGTTCAGCAGAGACCTTTTCTCCACATGGCCACTTGGTAATTTAAGCTGATCAAGGCTCTGTCTTTGCCCTGTAGCATCTGGACTAAGCAGACTCCTTAGCTGCAAGTCCCACCCACAGCTCGAAGAGCATCACTGGCTGCTCTCTGCATTGGTCTGAAAGAGACCCACGACTCTTCCACACAGACCCTGAGCAGACTCTGAGAATGAATGCAGTCACCGAGACAAGTTGGGAAAATGACTGAGAGCATTTCAGTGGTCAGGTTGAAATAGAAATACTGGGACAACTTTTCAACAAGGAAGGTTGTTCTAGTGTGACAGATGTAGAAATTGGTGGGAGCAAAGGGTCAGGGCAGTGTTTTCCTTTTTACATTTTTGCCGCATTCACCCATTTTTACAGTATGTTCCTGAGTTTTGCCATATTAGTAGGTCCGCCAACACAATTACTTATTTAAAGGAAAATCTTAATTTTGAAAAAATACTATGAAAGGAAGACTAGAATTATTCTCTGGAGGTCTGACAGAAAAATATTTATATATATATAAATAACATGAAGAATAAGCCATTATGTTCTAACTAGAAAATGTCTTCTTCCAGAAGGCTGGGAACTTTGAGCACATTCTCTCTTTGTTGAAAACGTTTATTAGCAAATAATAGAGAGGTAAGTTAACCCTAGCACCCAGATGATGCTTTCTTCTTGACAATCAGGAGATTTGAAAGGGAAGTAATGCTCTCACTGTGTTATTCAAGGTGATTTCATGTGGTCTTGGCGTTCTTGTCCTTCCTAAAATCATACCAAATTCTGAGAAACTCAAAACCAGGGATCTGTACCAGTTTTCATGTATTGCACTTTTTTTAGGATAGAGTTTTTTTTTCCCAGCTTTATTAAAATACAACTGAAATACAACATTGTGTAAGTTTAAGGTATACAATGTGATGATTTGATATGTGCGTATATTGTGAAATGATCACTCAATAAAACATCCATCACCTAACATAATTACCATTTTTTTGTGTGGTGAGAAAATTTAAGATATACTCTCTTAGCATCTTTCAAGTATTTAATTCAGTATTGTTAACTGTAGTCACCATGCTGTACATCCGATCCCCAGAACTTATTCATCTTATAACTGAAAGTTCATACCCTTTGACCAGCATCTCCCCATTTCTCCTACCTACCCCCTAAGCAACCACCATTCTACCCTCTGTTTAAATTCAGCTTTTTTATGATTCCACATGTAAATGAGATCATGCATTATATGTCCTTCTCTTTCTGACTTATTTCACTTAGCATAATGCCCTCAAGGTCCATCCATGTTGCTGCAAATGACAGGATGTCCTTCTGTCTCATGTCTGAATAATATTCCATTGTATATAAAATATACTACATTTTCTTTTCTTTTTTTTTTTTTATAAATTTATTTATTTTTGGCTGCATTGGTTCTTTGTTGCTGTGTGTGTTCTTTTCTCTAGTTGCGGCGAGCGGGGGCTACTCTTCGTTGTGGTGCGCGGGCTTCTCACTGTGGTGGCTTCTCTTGTTGTGCAGCACGGGCTCTAGGTGCACAGGCTCAGTAGTTGTGGCTCGCGGGCTCTAGAGCACAGACTCGGTAGTTGTGGCGCACGGGCTTGGTTGCTCCGTGGCATGTGGGATCTTCCCGGACCAGGGTTTGAACCCGTGTCCCCTGCATTGGCAGGCGGATTCTTAACCACCGCGCCACCAGGGAAGCCCTATACTACATTTTCTTTATCCATTCAGCTATTGATGGACACTTAGGTTGTTTCCATGTCTTGGCTGTTGGGAAGAATACTGCTATGAACATGGGAGTGCAGCCAGCAATCCCACTTCTGAGTATATATCCAAAGGAAATGAAATCGCTATTTTGAAGAACTATCTGCACCTGCATGTTCATTTCAGCATTATTCACATCTATTGCATCTTGAATTTCACTAGAAAAGTGGTGCTTTATTGGAGTGAATAGATAGAAGCAATGGGTTCTAATGAACATGAATCTGAGGCCAGAAAATCCTGTTAACATCATCAGTGCCTACTTCATCCAGAGCAGACTCTCAAAGCTTGCTTGAAACTGGACAGCAAGGATTTGTCCTTCTCTCCAAGCACTTAATGTTTGTTTGTGGTCTTCTTCCTATGTGTGGCTGTGTCTACCCTCATTTTGTCCCGTCTCCCTATTATATCCTTGTTTGTTTCTCCCTCCACCATTCCCAGTCAGTATCTCAATTTGCCCTGATGTGCTTTGCATTTGGCATAAGTCTAGGTCCTGAACCCTGCTTGGAGTAACACTGATTCGACATTCCTTTCAAATATGTAGGCAAAGGCATATCATAAAACTCTCAGGAAATCAAAAACTTTCTGAAGTCAGTGGGATTTTGTACAGCTTTGTTCAGGTTTGAGGGCTGAAACGTGTGTGTGTAAGCAAAAGAAGGTATATTAGCAGGGAGGCATAAAAAAACCCCTTAGTGGAGAAATCTAGTAAAAATTAAGTGATGGTATCGTACCCTTTCCGGCGCTTAAGGAACTTGTCTTTTAAAAAATGATGCTTTTTGGAGATGACATTAAATACACTTTGCTCCCTGGTTAATGCTGCTCTATTTTGAAATTTTCTTCTCAAAGTTTGACACCAAGACAACTACTTAGGGAAGGGTGAGGTATGACAAATCACCCCTAGCTTGTGATTCCATTGTTCACACCAATGGCTATTAGAGTCCAGGGGCAATGCACCCTGTTGGGAAGCGGTTCAAAGGCAAGATACTCATGACCAATATGAAGAAGATGATGATATGATGAAAGGAAAGGAGCAGAAAGGAGAGGAGCAGAAGGGAGGGCAGAGGAGAGGGGAGGAGGTGAAAGAATGCGAGGCGAGGGAGGGAGAAGAGAGAGAGGAAGAGAGGGGAATGGAACTTGAACATGGAAATGCCCTAGTTAGGTTGTCACAGGGAATTTCAATGGAAGATATGACAACATTATAAGCCTGAATGACTTCATGTTATAGACAGTGTTCCTCCTTTCTTTCTCTAAAAAGAAAATGGCTTCATTTTTGATATGAAAGTGTTCAAAAGAAAAGAGAAATAATTTTCAAAAATTTAGAAGTTGTTTTTAAAATAAAAAACAGAAAAAAACGAATGAACTAGGCCTCCTTGTTCTGCTGACCTGAGATAGCCATTGCTCAGTCTTCTGGTGCCCTGTTCATCTCTTCAGATTGTGTTCACCAAGCTGTAGGCACCATGAGTTCGGGACCATGTTTTAGCGTCAGTGGTTAGAATAGTGTCTTGCACAAAATAGATGATCCAATTTTTGCTGTTGAATGAGAGAATGAAAATATGCATATGTAAATTGTATTTTAAAAAAATGAGACCATGTTATACCTAGAATATTGCAACCTAACGTTTTTCACTTAATAATCTATTGTATACATTTTTGCCATATCAATATATGACTATTTACCTCATTTTATAGGTACTCCAGAGTAGTCTACATTTTGCCTCCATGGATAGTACTGCATTAAAACAATTTTCATCGATACATAATTAAGTTTCTACTTTTCATTATTATAAACAATATTGCAAGAAATATTAAAAAAATATGTTTGCTACTATCTGATTATTTTTCTTGGGGTAAATGCCTAGAAATGGAATTGCAGGATATAAATCACATATTCTTACAGTGTTTAATTCATATTGCCAAATAGCCTTTTAAAAAGATTTGACCAATTTACCTTTCTACCAGCTGTATATGAAAATACATTTCAACAGTTTTGATAAAAAATTAGGTATTGCCAATCTTTTAAAATATGCATTTCTATGACTACTGTTAATACTGAACTTTCTAATCTGTTGTCCTTTAGTCTTTTCTTCCTTCTTGCTATTTGCATTTCTTCCTTTTGTGATTATTTTTGTATCCTTTGACCTTTTAGAATCTACCCCTATGTCTTTCCTTACTGATTTTTAAGAACTCTCTATATACTGGGAACATTAATCTTTATGGTATCTTATACATTGCAAATATTTCCCCTTCTTTCTGCCATTTGCTTTTTAGTTCTGTTTATAACGGTGGTAATGGTGATAGTGATGCTGTTAGTGATGTTAGTTTTGTTGTTTGATGGTGGTGGTGGCTTTGAGTAGTGATGATGGTGTTGTGTCATTTTACCTTACAGAAGTTTACATTCTACCTGTATTTACTGTTATAGTTTCTGCCTTTGGTGCCATTCCAGAAAGAAATAATAATAAAAGACCATTGCTTTGGCAAAACTATATATTTTTTAAAGTGTATATTTTGTCCTAATGCTCTTATGATCATATACATACAATGCACTCACATGCATTTTAATCTTAATCTATCTGGAATTAACTTGATGTGAAGTGCGTAGGAGAGTCAAAGGATGAGGGGCCCGTCACTCATTATCTCAGATTAAAAGACAAAACTGATGATTCTGTTCCCAATTAGGGAGAGCTATGCTGCTGGGGCACGGTGTCCCTGCAGTGAGGTCAGAGCAGGCGGCAGATCTCACAGGGGGCTGGGGAAGTGTGGAAGTCGCAGATGGGGGGTTTTAGGGGTATCAGTGATCTGGCATCTGCGTAAGGGAGGTTCTTTGGGGGAAACTGTTGTTGATTGACTCTCAGAGGTGTGTTTCCTAGAGTGAATCAGTTTCTGGTCAGCTGTCTGTCCAGAGCCAGGGACTGTCACTGTTTGAATGGTTTGAAAAAGTAAGTTCACTGAGGGGAGTTGTTGTTGATCAATTCAACAGGTTTAAAGGCCGTTCTGGTGGTTACCTGTTACCATGGCTACAGACAAATCAGCCTTTTCCTACAATTGCAGGAACTTTTACAATTCTCAGTGGGGATCTATTTTTTTTTTTTTCCTAAGTGATGTGAAGGGAAGGGGAGATTTTGATTATGTTTTCATGTGTATTTCTTTCTACAATGTGATTTCCTTGAGGTTAGGAAGTGTGCTTCCTTTTCCCTTTACTCCTAGTCCCAAACAGAGGGCTAGAACGTGAAAATGTTCAGTAAGTTGAATTCTGGGAGCCAGGCTGTCAAGCACCAGCCCAGGATATGGCCATAAACAACCATTTAAATGATCATGAATTCATGGATTTGAATTTTGTCACTGGGAAGGTCCTTCAAAAAGCAACCACTGCTTCATATTCCCAGTAACACTCATATTTATATTTGAGAAGGCAGGCATAAATGATAAGAATCAGAAACATTCATAATAATACTTTCTATCATGATAACACCCAATATTATTTAGTACTTAGCACATCAGTCAGGGTTAAGTCCTTTATACGGACTGCTTCATGAGGGCTTCACAGTAATCCTTTGAAGTACTTCCTATTGCATTCATTTTACAGACAAGGGAGTCGAGGTTCAGAGAATTAATCAATGAATTACTTGGGGGCTGGGGTGAAGGATGGGTGGAACTAGTATTCATTTAGTGAACATTATATTACACAGTTTTTCAAAATATGCAGACTGATTTTTCAACCTGGATTATCTCCTACTGACCGATAAGTGAGAAGGATTTAATTTTAGAGAAGGCCAGGGAACTAATGCTAACTGTCACTATGTTGCATTCATAACATAATTTAGTCTTCATCATAGCCCTGTGAAGTGGCTATTATCACCTTCTGCCTTCTATAAATATGGAACTTGAGACCCAGAGAAATCAAGTACATTGCCGAAGTCACACAGTTGGTAAGTGGCTGAACCAGGATTTTAAACACAAAAATGCTGTTTATTTATTTCCAATGACTAGAATATGTTGTCCATCCCTCTTTTTCCCGTGTCTGAAACAAAGTGATTCAGTATACTCTGATTTTTGATGAGCTGACTTAGTTATGAGCTTAGTTAAGGGAATTACAGGAATGGGTCCTAAAATCTTATTCTCTTTCTTTTCAGAAATTTAGCCTTTATTCTGAGTTTGGCTGTTTCAGCAAGTTTTGTGACTAATCTGAAATCCATTTCTGTACAACCCGATCCCTCATGTTGTTGCTTTGATTCCTATAAGCAAAGTGATGGCTTTCCCAATTCAATGTTATATTATTTTCTGATTCATTCACAGTCTTGTGGGTAATTAATCACTGAATGTTAAAGTAGAAAGAAGGTGTGATGAGTCTTCACGACTAAGCTCAGGAGGATGGGGCCAATGCCATTAACAGAGTTCTTCCCACGAGAAGAAGCGGAGAGCCTTGTGGCTCTGGGAGTTTTCCATGTTCTCGTTTCAGTCCTCTAAGTAATCTCCAGTTGACTCTTGATGACCGTAGAGCTTATTCCAATAGATGCAGTATTGGCCAGATGGCATATTGCAATCAAGAAAGTGACACTAAAAAGTAGTTCAGTAATATCATGGTGGTCACTCATTTCAGCTAGAAAGTTTTTACTAAGGAACACCTGTGCTTTGTGGGATTTCAGTCACTCTTTTGGCAAAATTAAGTCTTATTCTCTTGAGGTCTTTTAGAAGAAGGGTGATAGTTAAGTTCAAGGGGACAAAAAGTGAAAATATCATTAGTGGTAAGTATAGTCTGTCTATCTCAAAGTGATTACAGATGGCTTTGATTCTCCACTGAGACTACATCACCTAGAATGAGCAAACTCAAATATTTGTTGAATGAAAGAATTAGGGTAAAGTGGTCTGAGTCCTGTGTAGTAAGGTCTCTTCATCTGTGTAGGTACTTGGCATTTTCATCTGGAAAAAGAAGAGGTTGGTTAACACTTATTCAGTATTTATTAACTGCTACCATCTTTTTTTTTCAGATATTGCAGGCTGAAGGGAAACAAAGATGAAAAGAACAGATTTCTTTTTTTTTTAACATCTATATTGTAGTATAATTGCTTTACAATGGTGTGTTAGTTTCTGCTGTATAACAAAGTGAATCAGCTATACATATACAGACATCCCCATATGTCTTCCCTCTTGTGTCTTCCTCCCTCCCACCCTCCCTATCCCACCCCTCTAGGTGGTCACAGAGCACCGAGCTGATGTCCTTGTGCTATGCGGCTGCTTCCCACTAGCTATCTATTTTACATTTGGTAGTGTATATATGTCCATACCACTCTCTCACTTCGTCCCAGCTTACCCTTCCCCCTCCCCATGTCCTCAAGTCCATTCTCTATGTCTGCGTCTTTATTCCTGTCCTGCACCTAGGTTCTTCAGAACCTTTTTTTTTTTTTTTAAGATTCCATATATATGTGTTAGCATACGGTATTTGTTTTTCTCTTTCTGACTTACTTCACTCTGTATGACAGACTCTAGGTCCATCCACCTCACGACAAATAACTCAATTTCGTTTCTTTTTATGGCTGAGTAATATTCCATTGTATATATGTGCCACATCTTCTTTTCCATTCATCTGTCGATCGACACTTAGGTTGCTTCCATGTCCTGGCTATTGTAAATAGAGCTGCAGTGAACACTGTGGTACATGACTCTTTTTGAAGTATGGTTTTCTCAGGGTATATGCCCAGTAGTGGGATTGCTGGGTCGTATGGTAGTTCTATTTTTAGTTTTTTAAGGAACCTCCATACTATTCTCCATAGTGGCTGTATCAATTTACATTCCCACCAACAGTGCAAGAGTGTTCCCTTTTCTCCGCACCCTCTCCAGCATTTATTGTTTGTCGATTTTTTGATGATGGCCATTCTGACCAGTGAAAAGAATAGATTTCTGTACTCACAGGCCTCAGAGTTTAGTTGAGACAGACATGTAGACAAGCAAAGAAAGCAGTATAGTAATTCCTTTGGTAGACATATAAACAAGTTGCAGGGTGCAGGAAGTACCTCACTGCCTGAGAACTAGGTCTGAGAACCTTCTTGCAGGAGGTGATATTTAACTATTATAAGAAGAACTGAAATGCGATGGTTCTTCAAGCCAAGGATGGGTACTGGAAATAAGGATAAGAATTAGGAGAAGGTATGAAGAAGCAAAAAGGAAAGAGAATACAAATATGGTTTTGGTGGAGGGAGAAAGGCTTTATAGAAAGTCAATAAACGGTGTCATATATCTTTTTTTAAAAAAATTAATTAATTAATTAATTTATTTTTGGCTGTGTTGGGTCTTCGTTTCTGTGCGAGGGCTTTCTCCAGTTGCGGCGAGCGGGGGCCACTCTTCATCGCGGTGCGCGGGCCTTTCAGTGTCGTGGCCTCTCTTGTTGCGGAGCACAGGCTCCAGACGCGCAGGCTCAGCAATTGTGGCTCACGGTCCTAGTTGCTCCGCGGCATGTGGGATCTTCCCAGACCAGGGCTCGAACCCGTGTCCCCTGCATTGGCAGGCAGATTCTCAACCACTGCGCCACCAGGGAAGCCCGTGTCATATATCTTTAACATGCAAGTCATTCATATTTATTGAATGCCAGTATATGTGAGTCATTCTGCTAAGCACCAAGGATGTTGAAAATTAAAGAGATATATCTGGTCTCTGCAATTACAAAGATTCCTAATAGTCCAGGATGAATAGACCACAAATTAAATAAATAATTCCAATTGACTGTGGTGTGGATCATCGTGGAGAAGTACAGGGGGCTTTGTGAACACACAGCCTAGGAAACCTAACCAATTTGTAGGGGAAAGGGTTTAAAAGGTAAAAAGCTGGGACTTGAAGGATGATTAGGAACCAGCTGAGCAGAAGGGACAGCATAAAGTGAGAGAAAATGCTTAAGAATGTTCAAGATACTGGAAGATAGGTCAACTAGATCTTAGAATTTAAAGCAGGGTGTGTGAGAGAGAAAGCTGAGGAGATGAGATGGTCAGATAATAAAAGGTATTACTAGCCACATACTGACTAACAGTGAACATTACCACAAAGAGCTCTAGATATCCAGGAAGCTATGTGAGGGCATTGATCAGGGAAAGGCAAAAAATTGCACCCTTGTATTTTAGAGTGGCTGAAGATTTATATCTAGCTTCAAGAACTAAAAAATAGAACAGGTTACAGGACACCAATTCTGGCCTTGGAGGGTCAGGAACCCTAGGGTCACTAACCACATTGCAACAGATGTCATCTTTCCTGCTTTCATAATGCTGTCACATTCGTGATCTCTTGCAGTTCTTTGAGGAAGTAAAGGGAGAGCATTATTATCCCATTGAGCTGACAAAGAAGCTGCATCTCTGGCTGGTTCAGACATTTGGCCAAGGTTAATTAAGTGCTGTGTTGCTTTTATAGCCGAGGCAGCCCCAGACCTCTGGCTTTCTGTTGTGGTGCCTTGCCTTTTCTACTACATTTACTGTGTGGGTTTTCAAAGGCCCATGCAAAGCCAAGTATTTCCATGAAAAATTGATTCCTTTCTCTATTGCAGTCCTCAAAATGACACAATCCCTCATCCCCGACTGCCCAGGCTGTTCTTAATAATACTTCCACCATGTTACCAATTACAGCAACTTGTGGATGAGAAGCCTGCCTACATGGTGTGATGTAAAGGGACTCTGAAAAGACACTACTGTTCTTAGAAGTCTTCCCAAATGTGCCTCCCGTAATTACAAAGCGTTTTGCCTTTAACATTTTTATTTGTTTGAATGATGAAAGCAGTATCTACAAGACGAGTCAGATCTCAGCTTTCATCACCTACCATCCAAGCTGGGGATGCTTGTTCTACCCATGGCAGGAGCTCGATGATCCAAGACTTGCAGACAATCACAGTTTGATAAATGGGAGGGCTGGAAAGGACCCTAGGTATCTTGTTAGATTTCCCCATTTTATGGATAGAGAAACTGAAAGTCTGAAAGAGAATGTGACAAGTCTAAGGTGACATTGGCTGCTGGAGCCTGGGTAATGATTACACTCTTGGTGTCCTGTCCCCCAATCCTAATTATCCCTAACACCATGCTAAGGTTATAGTACAGCTAGCACCCGATATGTGCCAGGCACTGTCCTAAGTGTTTAGATACAGTAAATACTCATAAGAACACAATGAGGGAGGTACTATTATTATTTTATGGATGAGGCACAAAAATATTGAATTTCTGAAATCTAAAGAGCTGGCAAATGTCAGAGCTTGGATATGACCCTGGGCAGGCCAAGCTCTCAACTACCATAGCATACTATCTTTGAGAAGAAGCTTGGCAGCTACGTTAAGGTAGAAGAGATACAGAAGGTCCAAAAGCAGCAAAAGGGAAAGGAGTGTCCGAAATACAATCTAGGATGATTTTTTGATTTTGTAAAAAGGCTCTATTCTTTCCAAACACTTGCGTGACCATGAGCACTTTGATTCTCAGTATACCCCAGCTTATGCCTTGGAGAAAGAGCAAAGCTCACAAATTGACCACAGGACTAAACACAAGCCAAATGAGTACCACAGGTGCTGAAAAAAAAAATTAAAGCATGCTTAGGCGAAATTAATACAGATGAAGGGTACAGATCAAGGGAGGTGATAATTCCAGTCATTTTCTCTGACACAGCCCACGTTAGAGGTGCTGTTTCAAGTGTAGGTGGCTTATTTTAAAGTGTGCATTGGTCAAGTGGTACCACTTTGGGACGCATAAGCAAGATGGGGGAATGATCTGAGATTTATGTCCAGCTAGGAATGGGGGAGGAATTATCTGTGCTTAACATGGGGAAAAGAAGGCTAAGAAGATGTGTGAGGGTCCTTAAAGAACAGCTGTACAAAGAATAAATCCTTCTTGCCTTGCTCCAACTGGACTAAGGCAGCATATTTCATGCCAATAACTGCAACTGTTACACAGAATAGAACGGGATGAATCATAGAACAATCAAGTAGTAAAGTTCCGTGTTTATTGGTGTATTCAGCAGAAGTTAGGTGAAAATCTAACAAGAATTATTTTAAGGGTGGGGGCTGGTGAGATGGGGGAGATAAAAAAGTAACTTTGGCTAACATGATCACCTCGTTTCCTTGAAATTTTAAGAATTTGGGAAATCTTTTGCAAATGTGATATATTCAAAATGGCTTCCCAGTTATTGAATATATATTACTGTAAACCAAAGATACCTAATAAAGAGGAGCTTTGCTTTCCAGGATGGAAAGCATGATGCCTAGCTTCACATGATTCAGTTAATTAACCACCACTAACTCCTAGACATAGGACAGCTTCTGCAGATGATTGGGTTTCACTTTTGTGGGTGGCAAAAAAAAAAAAAAAGAAAAAGAAAAACTAGCATAAAGCAAAATACATGTGGTGGCAACTAATGGAATTACTCTTTTTTGCTGCACTGGTGTCTTGGGAGTGGAAGTATCTCTTGTCTATTCTGGTGAATAGAAGCAGACATGAGTTATTATTATGGTCTCTGCCTCATAATTTCTGTGTCACCAAGATGTGCTCTGTTTATTACTGCACTTAGAAAGCTTTGGAATAGTAGCCACATAAAGTCTCTCTCCATGGATTCTATTACCACACTCTTCAGTTGTTCCAGGAAACTGAAGCTGTAGAATCACATTTCTGGGGAGACCTAGCTCTCAGCCTTGTTTCTTCCTGGTTGTGCAGTCCATGGGGAAAGTTTTGTGATCGATCATTAAAACAGGAGTCATCCCCAGAATCTTCTGGTTTCTCCCTGTGCCTCCTTGCACATTTGAGGAATTGAGACCCAGGGAGCTGAGGGGACTAGTATAAAATCATAGAAGATATTAAAGATTTGGACTTCTAATCTCATTTATTCCCAGATCAGTGGATATACTCTTCTGGGATCCAACTGACCTCCTTTAGAAGTTCTAAACATGTATAAGATGGGTGAAGGAAACAGGTGGTGACCAGTTTACCTGCTGTGCCAATCTTTTGAAGCATGGAATGCCCCAGTTTCCACAGGGTGGAGACAGTGAAGGTACCTTGGGGATTTAAAAATGAAAGACAGGGTAAGAATAGTTCTAATTCTATCAAAGCTCCTTGAGGATGCTCTGGCTTCTAAACTGTCCCTTAGTAAGGAAGACAGACAGAAGGTCTTCCCACAGTAAGCACATCAAACCTCAGTTTGCTCACTGTAAGAATGGGACTGGCCTTAGGGACTGTTGTTAAGGGTAAAATGAGACCAGATATGTAGAGCACCCAGCACTGCTCCCAATACAGGGGAGCCCTTTGTACCCTCCCTTCTTCCTGTCTTACTTAAAGATGGGAAGATGTATCTCCAAAGCATTGGTTGCGGTACTCTGGTCTCTGCACAGTGGTGGGGCTGGAGTTAGGGACAGGTTTTTGGAATATGGGGAACATACCCTGATTCTAATCTCTTCATTAAGATTTTTAAAAAGCTCCCGAAGGACAGGGATCAAATGAAATCCCTTATTTCCCTTACAGTGGATCTGCACAGCACTGAAATTAAAGTCAAAATCCTATCTAGGGCCCAGAGGCCTTATGTGTCCAGAGCCCTGGTTCCCCCTCTCATCATGCTTCTCTTTCTCTACTTCTTTTGCTGCATGGAGTGAGAACAAAAAGTAATCGCCACACTCCCTATGTGGGCTTAATTAGTACTAGTGGAGTAGTTCATTAAAGTTAAAGTTCTCCTGATTATTTGTGTACCTGCTAAATAATTCAACAGTTAAAAAAAACAGTAGCACCCAATGCTGGCAAGTCTCCGTGAAATTAATACACTGATGTAATACTGGCTGGTGTACGACTGGTAATTGTTTTGTGATTGCAATTGCCAGTATGCGTCAAGAACCACAGTAAAGGGGCTTCCCTGGTGGTGCAGTGGTTAAGAATCCACCTGCCAATGTAGGGGACATGGGTTCGAGCCCTGGTCTGGGAAGATCCCACATGCCACGGAGCAACTAAGCCGGTGCACCACAACTACTGAGCCTGCGCTCTAGAGCCTGCGAGCCACAACTACCGAGCCCACGTGCCACAACTACTGAAACCCGTGCGCCTAGAGCACGTGCTCTGCAACAAGAGAAGCCACCACAATGAGAAGGCCGCGCGCCGCAACGAAGAGTAGACCCCGCTCGCCGCAACTTGAGAAAGCCCACACGCAGCAACAAAGACCCAATGCAGCCAAAAATAAATAAATAAATTAATTAATTAAAAAAAAAAAGAAGCACAGTAAAGATTATGTCCTTTGATCTAGTTATGTCACTCATGAGAATTTATCCTGAAGAAAGAAGCTAATTGAAATTAAAAGGCCATGTTAATAGAGATTATCTTTGTAAATTTATGTATCTTTGTAAATTTACGTCTTCATAAACATCGAAACACTTGAGTGGTCCTACTCAGTAAGTTATGATTTCTCCATTCAGTAAAGTGTTAGGAATAATTAAATATAATAATTATAAAGATAATGATAAAACATTTGCAAAATAATGTTAAAATATCAAATAGTATATACACTATGATAATAATTGTATAAATATGAATTTGTGTGGGCAAGAATAGTAGGGACATATGGAAGACAAAAATTCTTGTATTAGGTTATGGAATTTTTCTAGTTTAAAATCAAGTGTATGCTCATAACTTTTATCCAAGGTAAATATATTTTTTAAAAAGAAATGAGCCATAAATTAATAAGAAAATGTTATTAATTAGAAACACATTTTTAAAGTATTTTTAAAAATTTTCTGGTTTCTATTTGGAAAAAAATCTTGCTTTTTCCTATTGACATGTGAAAGTGAGAGATACTTTTACTGTTCTTTATATGGGAGATAAAGTTTCATTTATTTTAGTTTTCTCTATACCTTTCTCTATACTTTCCTTTCAATCAAAAATATCCTCTCCCCAAACTTCACTTCTAATTACTCATCCTTTATTGTTTTCTTCAAATGCCTGTCCGCCAAGAAGCATCCTAAAGGCCTTCTCAGTTACTATTCCATTGATTTATTCACAGGAGATAAATTTTTAAAAAATCTTGAATACTCATCTATCCATCCATCCAATCAACAAAGAGACTAGGCTTCCCTAATCTCTCAATTGTCATTTGGAATTTAAGGTATTAATTTTGAGACCAAGTCTGTTTTTCAGAGACATTGGCAAGAAGGAAAATGACAGAAATCTGTTTTTTCTTTATATTTTTTTCTTTTTTGGAAATGATAATTTGTGTTGGCCACAGTTCTGGTGGAGCATTTGTCTAATTTATCTATATTTCTCATAATACTCTAAGTCAATGGCTAAATGAGTTGCCTTTATTGCACTGGAGTTGAGCTTTAGCATTTTTCCAATATCTGGTAAAATATCCATTCACATAAACAGAAACTCCATAATAGCTACATGTGGAAGTTCTGAGGTAATGTCTCCTTTTCTCAAAAAAGCTTCATTTTGGAATTTTCCAGAGTGACCCATGAAGCAGTTTGAGATTCTCCATTCCCATTGGGTCAGATGAACTTAGTGAGAACAGACAGGGGAGATGTTGAATGACTGCCATATTCCAATCAGTGCAAGATTTCTAGTCTCTGGTTCACAAAAGGATTCCTAGTCACACGTGGAAAAGAAAATAACAAGTGCCCTAGGATAAGTGGGTAGGGAAGAAGAAAGTGGAATAGCATTTCTTGAGTGTGTACAATGTGCCAGTTCTATGCAGGTGGCTTTTAATATCATATTTCATTCTCAAAAGAGCTAGGTGATTTCTCAAGGGCTATTAGCCTGTTTTATAAGAGAGCCCTGGGACCAGGAAGGGTACTTATCCAGGGAGTGTTAACCTGAAGGGTATAAGCTAGCCATGATGTGTCCTGTCCTGAGAACATGGCCATATCCCATCAGTTGTCCTCTCTTTGGAATTTGAAATAGGCAACAAGGAGGGGATAAGAGAGATAGCAGGAACAACTAAAGTCTTGAAAATGATGTGTAGAGAGAGGCCATGATGTAGAATCATGTTGGAGATATATTGGGATTGGAGGATAGGGTGTGGGTACAGAATTATGAGAGGATGAGAAGTTATGAGTAAGCTGAAGCCTTGAAACTATGAGTAAGTATAAGCTTTGAGACAGAGAATAGATGTAAAAAAATTGCAACCCAAAGATCTTACTAAAACAGCAAGACTGTCTCCGTCGCAAACCGAGACTGCCCTGAGGACAGTTGTGTCTTATTCTTTGTTGTAACACTACAGCTAAATGCTGTTCAGTGTTATCCAGTAAAACTTGATTAACACTTATTAATTAAATCAGTGCATTTGCTTTTTCATCCCATTGGAAAATCTTTCGACTGACTTTGGTTGCCATGCAATTCGTATATTGTTATATAGTTCTTCATGAGTTTGTGCCTCAACTCCACAGTTGTATTAGATCTACATGCCAGAAACAGTGATGGAGGTATCTCTGTATGCCTCTTTTCACAAAGTCCAGTGTCGTCATTAAGTGCCAAATGAATATTTGCTGATTGACACATCAGTATATTAAAAAATACTGATTTGCAAGAGGGCCTTCTAATACTTACGTTAGAACAGTATCTTCAGTAGAGTATAGGACCCTTTATCCATCCCTATCTAACTCCTTACCTCCACTGGACCTTCCCTAAAGATGTTACCCATGTACAGTATTTTGTGACTTTGCTCATCCTTTTTCATCTCCCTGGTGAATTATTTTCATCTTTTAAGTTCCATAAATTGTCCCTGGACACAGTCTTGGACAATTACATTCACTTTGATTCTCAGCACTAGTATTACAAAAAGATCTCTAAAAACGTTGCATCATTCCATGAAATAATAGGTCATTTGTCAGGCAGAAGTAAAATGTTTGCTCTTAGGAATCAATACATACAACAATGATTTTCAACATGATGGACACTTTTATTATTTGACATGTACCTTCTAAAAATGATTTACCTTTAGGCAATACCATTCTCTACTGTTTCAGTATTATGGTCCAACAGTATTCTTAGGGCAAAATGGTGTGATAGAAGATCTGTGAGATGCTCTCAGATGGCAGAGTCAATCCACAAGAAGACTCACGTTTATATCTTTGAGCTATTTTGACCACAGTTTGGGAGTGTGAGGACTTTTCTGGTAGCCATCTCTTTTGTACGTTCCTGCAGAACTTGGTTTTGCAAGTGCCAGGGAATGTCACTGCTCCCTTCTGCTTGATCTCATTGTTTCCAGCTTATACAGTCAGATGGCTTTTGGGCACATCCAGTAAAAAGCCAACCACAAAAATGAACAGTTGCTGCTTATAAAACCCCCACGTTGTTATATAATCCAGATGACAGCACAAGTGTGAAATGCTGTTAATATTCAGCTTCAACCACAGTTTTAACACTTGTAGACAGCAAATGTGTTGCTGAGGTATCCAGTTTTACATTAGGAAAAGTCCTGGTAGAAATGGAAACTTTATGAGCTGGGTCTATTGCACTGAAATTTTACTGTGCCTGTTACATGCTGAGGTACCAAGGGGCAGTGAATTAGATACACATAAAGAACCAGAGTGAATTTCCCACAAAGCCTTTGGTTGGTTCTGCCATCCTTCAGTGCTCTGAGGTATGTAGCTGTGTTCTTATTATGGTGCAGTTTTAGCCTGAAAATATGAAGCTGAATAGATGTGTTATTGGGTCATTTATAGAACTGACTTTGTCTCGCAAGGAACGTATCACCATACTTAGAAACGCCATTTAAATATGGCAGGCAAAACAAATAATAACGTGCATTAAACAGTAAAATAACCATAAATCCTTTGCTTTTGTTTACTTACGAAGTCTCGTAATACTAATACCTCTACCTCTGTATTTATCTATAGCTTATATAGTTTTATCAGGTGGAAATGTCTTTGGATCCAAGTAGCAGGGAATTTAACTAAGAGTGGGTGTCTCCTGTAACAAGAAATTTAGAGGTAATGCTGGTTCAATGGCTCAGTTATGTTGAGGTTCAACTATGATTTACTTGGCTTTTCTCTAATGGGCTCAGGTGGTTACTGTACCTCCAGACATCATTCCCATATTCAAGTTAAGATGGTGGGAAGGAACAATCATGACTTTCTTTTTTTAAATCAGGAAAACACAGTCTTCTTTTGGAAGCCCCAGAAAGCTTCTTAAATTTCACAGGCTAAAATTTGAACCACAGCTACCCTGATGTCAAGAAAAATAGAGCATAAGATGATAATGATTGGCTTTAACCAATGATGGTTAATCACCCAGGAATGAGTACCTCATGATTCAGAACAAAATCTAGGTCCTTGTGGCAAAGAAGGAAGGTGTTCTGGGCATAGGGTAGACATGTGACAATGTTTGCCAAAATACCCTGCAGGTCCAGCTCAAGTCTGTTTTCCTCTAATCCCATTGGTTTCCCCCATCTTTGCTTCTCCTTCTTGCTCTTTCTCATCTGACTTGGGCCAATCAATTTCTCAGTGAATCTGGAAGTGGTGTCCAAGCCATAAAGTTAATACTGAATTATTTATAAAAATTATACACATTTAAGGGTGGGAGAGGAAGGCAGTATAATGAAGTGAATTTAAAAGCAGGGGCTTTGGAGTTAGGCAGAATAATTTTGGAGTCCTGGTGTGGGAGATTTAGCTTCCTTAAATGTCAATTTTACCATGAAAGCATGAATAATAATGCTAAATTAAGAAAGTGGTATTGAGGATTAAATGCATGTAAAATACTTGTAAAACTGCCCGGCCCATGGTAAAGCACTCAATAAATGTTAGCTCTAGTGGAATTGTCATTGTTTAAGACTTGAAGACTATTTTGATGTCATGATTTTTTTTTTTAATTTAATTTTTTTTATTTTTGGCTGCGTTGTGTCTTCGTTGCTGTATGTGGGCTTTCTCTTTTTGCGGCGAGTGGGGGCTACTCTTCGTTGCGGTGTGCGGGCTTCTCATTGTGGTGGCTTCTCTTGTTGCAGAGCACGGGCTCTAGGCGTGCAGGCTTCAGTAGTTGTGGCACGCGGGCTCAGTAGTTGTGGCTCATGGGCTCTAGAGTGCAGGCTCAGTAGTTGTGGCACACGGGCTTAGTTGCTCCACGGCATGTAGGATCTTCCTGGACCAGGGCTTGAACCCCTGTCCCCTGCATTGGCAGGCGGATTCTTAACCACTGCGCCACCAGAGAAGCCCCAGATGTCATGATTTTATACAAATTTTAAGAAATATTTAGAGTTGTGTATGTTAGTTTAGAGCTCTAGTAAATGTTTTGTTGTGCTTCAGATAGATGTATTAGTTTATTGACAACATACATGCTGGGCATCACAGAAGCCTAAAGTCAGGTGTTGGAGATTCAAAGATGAAACGGTTGATAAGTTTAACAGTTTGAAAAAATACATATAAATAACTCTTACATACATAGAAACATACATATTGATATATAAGGTGGTTCGTTTGGATGTTCATCACATTAGAGTGGTTCAACGTGATTTGAGGTAGAAAGATTAGTTCTATTTAAAACCCAATTGTTGTATAGATAAATATAAAAGAACCATTTGGAATATATGCCTGACCAATTAAAAATGTTACCTAATATTATTTTTTTCTACTTTATTTTCTATTTGTGTAGACTGCAAATGTTTAATCTCCATGTATATATGTTTGGTGCGATAGAATTACAGAATATTAACTCCAGAGGATAATAACAGATGTCAGAAACCCTTCATATAAGGAACTAATACAAGTAAGATGATAAAAATGATAAGTGGCCAACGTTTATTAAGCGAATATGCCACTTTCAAAAGTTCTTTATATGTGCAAAGATCTTTACATGCATTATTTCATTGAATGCTGATGTCAACTGTATGAATTCTAGTATTCTCCCATTTCAGATGTGAGAAAAACCAATATTTAGAAAGAATATATAATTTGTTCACGGTTACACATCTAGTAAATACTGTAACTAAAATGCAAGCCCATGTCTATGTCAAGCGAGCATTCAAGGTCTTATCTCCAATGATATTCTGACTGCACTTGTCATTGTTTACTAATTACTTCAAGTATTAATATTTGTTCACTAAATAAATACATAAAATAAAACCTAGTTAGAGACTTTCTAATGGAAGATGTTCCCTACTGGTCACTATTTTACTAAAGCCATGGAACCATGTTGCTTTTATTTTTATAAGATTCAAGAGGGCTGACATAAATGAGCACTTCTCTAATGAGATCATTTATTTTCTGGAGTGGACTTGATTCTTCCACTTACCTTTAATCTCCCCCATTTAAATTTCACAATATAAGTAACAGGTGTTCTTATTAATACTATGAAAAAATTAGGTTTAAAAAAAGGAAACTGTCCTACACATTGATCAGCCCTCTCTGGGACTTATTGATTTTTGAATGCTTCCTTGTTCACCTCACTTCAAATGTCCATTCATCCACCTTAAGGGAAAGGAGAGGACTAATTATGATGGCAACACAAATGATATTCCAGTTTTTATCAATTGTGCTTTCTTAGAAGTGTAACCAACCTCAGTTAACTGAAGGAAGAATTAAGAAACAAACGTTAAGAAATTTGTGATGCTGATAAGGAATCCATGTTTTGGCATTTATGATCCATAAAAACCAGGTTGTAGAGTCACACCTGGTTCTACCGAATAAAACAGCTCCCTCCTCTGTATATCCATTTCATTTTCCCATGAATACCTAAAACCCAACATGTCCCAAACCAAACCCATCACCTTCCACCTCCTCCCCACACCACCCGCAAGCAAATGATCTCCTTCTCCAGGGTACTCTGCTCATTGATTGGCATTTCTACCCAACCCATTTCCCAAGCCAGATATCTGAAAGTTGCCCTTGACTCCATTTTCCCTCGCTTCCTACATCTAACCAAGTCTTGAAAAATCTAAAATTAATAATTTGCAAATCTCTGTTCTTGCCATCCACCTGGCACTGCCTTAGTTCAGACCACCATCCTTTGTCAACTTCACTTGAATTATTGCGATGGCGTATTGTCTCCAGTGTTGAGTGGCCTCTTTCAAGCCGTTCTGTAAACTCTAGCATGGTGATCTTTGGTTTAAGCAAGGCTGATAGTGTTGCTTTTCTGCTGTCAATCCTCAGGGATTTCCCTTGACTTCAGGAAGAATTCCAGATTCGTTAGGAGGATTTCACTCTACCAGTGGTCTCTGCTTATCTCTTCAGTTCCTCTTCTCACTACCTCCCCCAGCTGTTCCCCCACCACCCCCACCCCCTCCCCTGCTGCCCCAGGCATGCTTCCATCAAGATGAATACTGTTTGGTTTTTCCAGAGGATTCTGGCCTCCATCACTCTCTGTAGTCTGCACAGGTATTCTTGCTTCCTGGAAACATTTGCTTCTCTTTACATTCATTTGAGTGAGTAATTTTTCAGATTTCTGCTTAAAACCTACTTGCTCTTGGAAGCCTTTCCCTGATTTCTAGGACTGGGCTTTCTCTTATCTCAGGGCTTACCCTACTATTCAATGACCTTGTTGAAGAACTGTGTTTTTGTTATGAAGATTGTATCGTGCAGTCTGTCCTAGAGCCCAGCATACAGTAATTGTTCAATAAATACTTACTGAAGATATGGCATGCTGATTGGAAAAAGGAAATTGGGGATATTTGCTGAATTACTTCAGCAAAGTACTTTGCCTCAATTATTCGATATTTTGAGATAAAGCCTGGGGGTAGGGAGAGAGAGAGTGTGTGTGTGCATGTGCATATATGTTTAACTTGAGTGATTAGAGTTATTACTGTCAGTCTTTCCTTATCTAAGCTTGGATGGATAAACAAGTCTTGCTCAGAGGCCAGAGGACTTAGAGCAACTTCTGGCTTTTGAGGTATTCAGTTTTCTATTGCTATGTGACAAATTACCACAAAATCAGCAGCTTAACACAATACCCATTAATTAGCTCACAGTTCTGTAGGTCAGAAGTCCAGCATGACATGACTGGGTTCTCTGCCCAGGGTCTGCAACTTTGAAATTAAGATGTCAGCTAGATTGAATTTTCATCTTCAGGCTCTAGGGGAAAAAAAAATCCCTCTTCCAATCTCATTCTTGTTGTTGACAGAATTCAATTCTTTATGCTTGTAGAACTCAGGTTCCTGTTTCCTTGATGGCTGTCAGCTCTCAGCTTGGAGAAGCCGTTTGCATTCTTTGCTCTGTAGCTCCTTCCATCTTCAAGCCAGTCATGGTGTGTCAAGTTATTTGCATGCTTTGAATCACTGGCTTTTCTACTACCAGCTGGAGAAAACTCTCTGCTTTTAAAGGGCTCATGTGTTGAGGTCAGGCCCACCCTCATAGTCTGTCTTTTTTTTTTTTAATTTTTATTGCAGTATAGTTGATTTACAATGTTGTGTTAGTTTCTGCTGTACAGCAAAGTGAATCAGTTATACACATACATATATCCACTCTTTTTTAGATTCTTTTCCCATATAGGTCATTATAGAGTATTGAGTAGAGTTCCCTGTGCTATACAGTAGGTCCTTATTAGTTACCTATTTTATATATAGTAGTGTGTATATGTCAATTCCAATCTCCCAATTTATACCCTCCCCCCCCTTTTCCCCCTTGGCAACCATAAGTTTGTTTTCTCTTTGTCTTAAGGTCAATTGATATGGGATCTTTATTACCTCTGCAAAACCCTTTCACAGCAGTACCTGTGTTAGTGTTTGATTGAATAAATAAGAAGTATGAGTACACCAGGTTCCAGGAGTCTTGTGGGCCATTTCAGAATTCTGCCTGCCACATCAACAAATTGTACAAAAAATGAAAACACGTGAAAACCAAATAGAAAAACTACAACAAAATTTGGTGCTGAGAATTAGGTTTGGGTGGAGGGAGACATGTCCTAATTTTGAAGGGAAATTTGATTTCCTGTTATCACTCTTGATGTTATACAATGAGAAACTTGTCCAATTCAAACATCAGTTGACGTAAATTAGAGGCTGTGTTTTAGGTTCAGCTCCACGTTTCATGGCTTCCTCACTCTCCCTGATTGACCCTGGACACATGTTTTCCCAAATTCTTCATCTTTTTTCATTCATCATTATTATCATTGTTATTATCATTTTTATTGCTACTATTCATTGAATATTCTGTACCAATGTGCTATGTATCGTATGTTATTTAATTCCTTCGACAGCTGTTACCTAGTTATTACTGTGCCCATTTCATAAATTCACTTAAGACCATTCAGCATGTAAGTGGCTGAGGCTCTAGCTGCCTGACTCTAAAGTCCAGTATTCTATCTAAGTATTGTACCTGTGTCTTTTGCGACTGTGATAAACCAGATTCATTCAGGAGCATGTATTGGAAACATAAGGATCAGAACTGAGCATCTCAGAACTTCTAAACATATCCTCCAAACCCTTCATATGTAGAGTCAGTAGCTGAAGAGACATCCCACCTGCCTTCTGAGAAAGTTGCTCTTGTGGGCAAATAACACATTCCACATTTATTTCCTCTGTCATGATTACTTAATTGTAAACTAAGTGACCAAATCATCTTAATAAAATTGGCCTCTAAATGCTGAATTGTAAACTTGCATGAATCAGGATCATGTGTCCTGTAAGATTTTTTCTTTCTTTTTTAATTGAGTTTCACTTTAATATTCTCAGTAAGATGTAACAATAGGATGTTCTGTTTCAAGAGTTAGACCCAGCTGCTATGAAAATAATATGTTTGAGAAAATTGACTTGACATTTGATGGCCTTACGATTCTTCTGACAGGATATAATCAACTCATTAGGGAGAAACAGAAGCCTTCCTTGTATTGCTATGTAATTCTGGGCATGACCGCATTCCCTCAAAGTTGGGTGGGTGAGCTTTCAGGGCAAACTAGGGCTCCATTGCCTTGGGGCCAGCAGTCAAAGTGACCGAATTTACTTTCTTTTCCTCTGTCCACTGCCCTTGATCTGATGAATGGGAAACTTTACTCTCTTAAGCCAACAGTTTTCTTTTTCTTCTCCTTCTTTTCCTCCCCTGAAGTCTAAATTTATAACAAGGGCTTGGATTTTAAAAGATTCTCTCAGCCTTCCTTCTATTCGGGAACAGCTGGGACAGCTCTCTTGGGAAAGTGATTAGAAGCAGGAAGTGACAATTGGGATGCTTCACTTCAGTTCCCAGGCCCATCCTGAGTCCTCTGTGGGACTCCGAAGGACTCATCGTAACCTCTTTGCTTCGTTCCCTGCTATAAAATTCCAGCTTCCAACTCCCCGCTGCTCTGCCCGTGCTATTCCCCAAACAGGCAGTATGGAGGAAGGGCAAGACAACCATCTTTAGAGTCTAAATCTCAACTCCCTAAGACCTAGGAAGAGATGAAATGTCTTTAGGCCACATTTTCACATCTGTAAAATGGAACCAATAATAACCACCTTGAAAAGCTACTGTGTCAGATGAGGTCACTTATAGAAAATAACCTAGCAGAGTTCTTGGCATGTGTCTTAAATTCTACACTAGATTTGTTTTCCTGGAACTTTCAGAAATTTAAGTCTTTCTATTCAATCAGTCAGTAAATATGTGCTTGACATTATGTTAAAAAAATGTCTTATAATAAAATAATCATACTGAATATGAAATTGAATCATCACAATGATGGTGATTTATACGGATTTCATGATTTTCAGCTTACAAAGCTTATTATTATGGCTATTCTCAATTATACAGTGTTCTGATTCACTGTGTTATAATATCCACCAGAAGAGGAACTATGTCTTTCTTGTCATCACTGTATCCTGAGTATCTAGAGGAGTTCCCAGCACATAGAAGGCATTCCTTGGAGATGTGCTAACTGAGTGAATTGACAAATTAATTAAATGTACTTCAAATATTTTCCAACCTCTATGCCTGACTTCCTCTTGTATACTTTATACCAGGGATCAGCAAACTACAGCCTTTGGAGCAAATACTGCCTGCTGTCTGTTTTTGTAAATAAAGTTTTATTTAAGCACAGCCATGCCCATCCATTACGTATTGTCTATGGCTGATTTTGCACTACAACAGAGGATTGAATAGCTGTGATAGAGACCGTATGGATTGCAAAATGCAAAATATTTACTATCCAACACTTTGCAAAAATGTTTTCAGAACTCTGCATTTACCAGACAGAGTGATATTTCCAAAGTGCAAATCTAATTATTTCGCTATCCTTGCTTAAAACTCTCAATGACTCCCAATTGCCCTTATGAAGAAGTCTAAGATTCTTCTGTAATCAGATTCATGACCTGAATCCTGTCAAACTCCACAGACTCGTCACTTGCTGCTCTCCTCTCAAACCATGTGTTCCCTCAGTCTGTCAAAGGTGCCAGACTTGTATAAGCTATTGCCTGTGTTTAGAACACTGTTTCTTTCAATTTTTGCTTGGTAACCTCTACGCATCCTTCTTGAATTTGTTTTTATGACATCCTTTCTGGAATGCCTTCTCTGAAGTTTCCTAGCTAGGAACTCCTGGTCCATGGGTCTAGTTGCTTCTTGTACTTTTCTTGTTATGGCATTGATCAGCACTTTGCAAATGATGAAAGCCAAATTCTTAGGGATTATTTGATTTGTCCACAGTCACAGTAGTAAGTAGAGAGATTGGATTTGCACTGAGATAAGTCTGAATCCAATGGTTACTTTCTTTCTATTATACCTTGCTTGTGATTAATTACATACAAAATAATACAGCACTTGGGTCCTCTGCAGGATGGTGTGTAGAGACTAAAATGAAGCATGACCTTGGGACTTTTCTATAAATTCACAGTCCCAGCCACAGACAATAGTGAAATTGGTAGCAGCAAAAGGCATATAACAGTTGATTTAGGTGGGAAGTACTGAGAGTTATAAATGTATAAGTTATCTACACTGTAAGTTATAAGTATATAAGTTAAGAATAAACTGTCTACTGTGTAAGTTATCTACTGCTTCATAACAAATTACCCCAATTTGTAGTGACTTAAAATAGCAAACATTTATCATTTCAAAGTTTTGTGGATCAGAAATCTGGGCATGGTTTATCTGGGCATCTCTGGCTCAGTCTAAGTTAAGTTGCAGTCAAGTTGTTGACCAAAGCTGTGGTCTCATGTGAAAGCCTGAGTGGGGAGAGATCTGCTTCCAAGCTCACTCCCATGCTGGCAGACCTCATTCCCTTGGCATGTGGTCCTCTCCTCAAAGCTCCCTTACATCATGGGCTTTCACCAAGACAAGTGATCTAAGAGAGGGATAGAGAGTTCCCAACATGGAAGTAACAGTCTTTTTATAATCTAATCTCAAAAGTGACATCGCATCATTTTTGCCATCCTCTGTTCGTTAGAGGTGAGTCAATAAGCCTGGCCCAAACCCAGGGGGAAGGAATTATACAAGGGTATAAATACTGGGAAGGGGAGGCCATTGGTGGCCATCTTAGATCCTGCTTACTGTGCTGCCACTGCTCTGCATTCCACGGTTGAACTTTTACATTGTAAATATTCCTTCTAGTTTAATTCAAATTATAGTTTGATTCCTTTCTTTAAAGGAAGCTATAATGTATTTGTATATTGACATTTTAAACTGAATAATTCTTTGCTTTTGTGGGCTATTTTGTGTATTATAGTATATTCAAAAGCGTCCCTGGCCCACTAGATGCCAGTAGCACCCCCTCTCCCCAGTTTTAACAATCAAAAAAGTCTCTAGACGTTAACGTTGACTTAGATTGATCAGGCATCACCCTTAGGACTGAGACTGACATAGTGAAGAATGTTGAAAACCGCAACAAAATCAGGCTTCTGCTAGGAGTAATAGATATCGGGAGAGTAACTAGTAGTGTCTCTGAAAGCAATCTAAATCCTAACTTATATAGTTCAGGTAACTGGATAATAGGGTAAGGATGTGAGTAGCACTCTGTAATGCTAGAAGGGCTCAGGTGATCTAAAAAGTGATGGAGAAGGCACAAAGTTATGAGATATTTTGAGTCCATATAATAAATATGTCCAACTCTTTCAACAATAGAAAGAAGTTCAGACTTAGGAAAACTAAGGTTATCAATGTTTAAAACTTAATTTTCTCTATTTATATCCATTACATGTTGATGTTCCTTAAGAATTTTGAATTCGAGGTTTTTTTTTCCAGCATGTAGCCCACCACCTCATTACACATTCTATGAATGAATAAGTGACTCTTTTCCACTCCCTTGGCTTTTACTTTCTATATGCAAACAGAAGATAGTGGAACATAAATATCCCACCCAGAGAGCTTTCTCATGCTCCAGACTGCTTCATCTTCCAATTGTCTACTCAGTCTACACATGGAGCTTCCATACACCTTTCAAATTGATTAATTTTTAAAAGTAAACTCATCATCTCTTCCTTAGAATCATCTCATATTTCTGAATTTCCTCTCAGTGATTTCCAAAGTAGAAACATCAAAGTCATCTTTGATTCACCTTTCTCCTCACCTCACTTCCCAAAATGTCCTACGAATTCAATTACCTAAATATTCATTGAATATGGACATTTATTCACTCTGCAATTATTCATTGAACACCTGGTATGTATTAGGTACTGTGGCACTTCTCTCCACTATTTCTGACACTGTCTTCATTTATGCTCTCATTACATTTTACCTGGATTAGTAGTAGTATTTTTGAGTGACTGGGGCTATTGAAAGGTGAGAGAGTGGCATGGACATATATACACTACCAAACATAAAATAGATAGCTAGTGGGAAACAGCCACATAGCACAGGGAGATCAGCTCGGTGATTTGTGACCACCTAGAGGGGTGGGATAGGGAGGGTGGGAGGGAGGGAGATGCAAGAGGGAAGAGATATGGGGACATATGTATATGTATAACTGATTCACTTTGTTATAAAACAGAAACTAACACACCATTGTAAAGCAATTATACTCCAATAAAGATGTCTAAAAAAAAAAAAAAAAGGGCTCAGACTAGATAACTAAGGCTTAGTTGACAAGAAAACCAATCAGAGTAGATCAAACTGTTCATTCTTTTATCATAAGTTGACATCTTTGATTTATAATTAGAACCACATTTGATTCTAGTCTTTTTATATGGAATTCATGGTGAGGAAAAAATATCACACAAACGATGAGCTAGAGAAAAAGTTAAAATACAGCCAGTTGCTTTACAGTAATTGGAATGAGACAGTTACCCCAAGTATTTTCTACTAGTTACAAGCACCAAAACAGCCAGAAGAATTGGTAGAGATTTCCATCTATCCAGTCCTAAAACATCCATTACGTTGATTGCAGTAGATTAACGCTGGGGTCATTCTTTCCTTTAAACTGTGAAGGAAACACTCATATCTATTCTTTCCAGGCTTATGTTACTGTCTAAAAATAAGGTAGGTGCTCAGGGACCTTATGTCAACAGTAATAGTGACTAGAAATAGCCCACTCTTGTGAATTAGGAGTATGATATAGTAGTAGATTGCCTCTCTCTGAGTAACAAGACCCATTACCATCTTTTGGTGGTTAGTGCATGACCAGAAGCAAGTCACTTAAGCTCTCTGAGCCTCAGTTCTGCCCTCTGTTAACTGAGAATAACTGCCTGACTTCTTTTTAATATGATTCCTGGGATTATATAAAAATATTCTATGTGAAAACATTTGAAGATTATAAGCACCTTACATGAAAAGTTATGTCTTTTCTTAGTGCTCTAATTAAGTGTAAATTCAAGCCTCTGGTTACTCAACCTCTCAAATGATGTTTCCCCGTTCTATTTAACGGTAATAATAATACATCAAAAATCTGCAATGACAATTATATGTGAAGCTCAATAATTGTTAGTCCCTCAATATTCTCTACTTCTCTTATAAGATATATCCTTATGAATGTGACTGATCAAAATATCAAGTGCAAATTTTACTATTGCTTCTATTCTGTTAGCCCACATAATCTAAACCTGAATTTAAACAAAGCTAGCATTATTAGAAGGAATTGTAGTTCTGGTTGCTGTATTGGCTCTGCAAGGTGTGTATAATTGAAGAGGTCATTAATTAATAACTATTTTCCATTTGATTTTGGAGTCGATTGAGAGGCGGACACAACAGTTAAGATATAGAAAATGAACTGTCAGCTTTATTATTGATAGATCTATTGGCTTAGGTACATGAGCAAGTAACTTTGATATTCCACCCTTGAAATCGGATTACTCAGTCAGATTCTACATCTAAAGACTGTCCCATATGTAGGAACTTCCCAAGTAAACTTAGGGTACAAAGAGTGATGCAAAACATGTTTTTCCTTGTGCACAGATGGCTTCCAATAAAAGAGAGATGAGATCAAGGGTGTGAAACATATACAACCAGTCATTTATCTCAAAATTTATCTAGATTAAATGCCTTATAGTAAAAATCCCATCACACATTCTTGTAGAAATTGACAAGATGATTATAAAATGTACAGAGAACTCTAAAGGACTTAAAATTGCCAAGTAAACTTTGGAAAAGAATAAAGTTGGAGGACTTACACTGCCTGATCTCAAGATTCACTATAAAGCTACAATAATTCTGAGACTGTGGTGCTGGTGACATAAGGATAGACTTTTACATGAATAGTCAATAAACTTATGACAGAGGTATGAATGCAATTCTGTTGAGAAAGGGAAGCCATATGGAACCATGAGAGACCCCGAATTTCCAAAACAATCTTGAGAAAAAGAACAAAGCTGGCAGTATCATCCTCCCAGACTTCACACTATACTACAAAGTTACAATAGTCAAAACAGCATGGTACTGGCACAAAAACAGACATATAGATCAATGGAACAGAATAGAGAGTCCAGAAATAAAACCATGCATCTTTGTTCAATTAAGCTATGACAAAGGAGGCAAGAGTATACAATGGAGAAAAGACAGTCTCTTTAATAAGTGGTGCTGGGAAAACTGGACAGCTACAGGTGAAACAACTTAGAACATTTTCTCACATCATATACAAAAATAAACTCAAAATGAATAAAGACCTAAATGTAAGTTTTATGTCTTACATAAAACTCCTAGAAGAGAACATAGGTGGAACACTCTTTGATATAAATTGTAGCAATTTTTTTTTGATCTGTCTCCTAAGGCAAAAGAAATAAAAGCAAAAATAAACAAATTGGATCTAACTAAACTCAAAAGATGTTGCACAGCAAAGGAAACCATGGACAAAACGAAAAGACAACCCATGAAATGGGAGAAAATATTTGCAAATGATATAACCAACAAGGGGTTAATATTGAAAAAATATAAACAGCTCATGCAACTCAATATTGGAAAAAAAAATCAACCCAATCAAAAAATGGGCAGAAGACTTGAGTAGACATTTTTCCAAAGAAGACACACAGATGGCTAGCAGGCATATGAAAAGATGGTCAACACTGCTAATCATCAGAGAAATGCAAATCAAAACCACAATGAGATATCACCTCACACCTGTCAGAGTGGCTATCATCATAAAGTCTACAAATAACAAATGTTGGCGAGGAAGTGGAGAAAAGGAAACCCTGGTACAATGTTGATGGGAATGTAAATTGGTGCAGTCTCTATGGAAAACAGTATGGAGTTTCCTCAGAAAACTAAAAACAGAACCACTATATGATTCAGCAATTCCACTCCTGGGTATATATCTGGAAAAAATGAAAACACTGATTTGAAAAGATATATGCACCCCAATGTTTATTTAACAATCGTGAAGATATGGAAGCAACCCATGGCCATCAACAGATGAATTGATAAAGAATATATATATATTCTTATATATATACATATATAAGAATATATATGTATATATATAAGAATATATGTGTATTCTTATATATACACACATATATAAGAATATATATATATATATATATATATATATATATATATATATATACACACACACACACACATATACATACAATGGAATATTAGCCATAAAAAAGAATGAAATTCTACCATTTGTAGCAGTGTGGATGGTTCTAGAGAAGATTATGCTTAGTGAAATAAGACAGACAGACAAATACTGTATGATATCACCTATTTGTGGAATCTAAAAAAAATATCTTGTTTATTTTTTAAGGTGTGAAATATTTCAAATGGCACCATGGGCCCATTACTTGATTTTTATCAAGTTTAACATTATGCTATGTTTGTTCCTCATATTTTAAAATAAATTTAAATTTTAGGTGTATCTTTCTATAATTTGTTTCACTCAATATTTTTGATAGTTATCCATGGTGACAGATATTTCTCCATTTCATTGATTTTATCTGCTGCATAGTGATCCATTTGTATCACAATTTATGTATTCATTCTTCCATTGATGAACATTGAGTTTTTTCTTTCTTATCTCATTCCTATTCCTTTTGCAAATATATAAGGTTTTCCCTTGAGTATATATCTAGAAATGGAATTGTTGGGTTATAAGGTATAAATATCCTCAGTTTACTTGATGGTACATTTTCCTTCTATCTGTATCAGTGAGAAAATATGAACTGCAGTAATAACCTCAGAATTGCAGTGATTTAACACATAACATGCTTCTCCTCCTTTTGCTGATCATCTTTTTCTGTATCTCGGTTCTCAAAGAAGAAGATAGCTGTCCCTCAGCACTTTATGTCAAATGAAAGAAGCCACTCACAAAGGACCACATATCGCATGTTTTCATTTATGTGAAATAGCAAGAATAAACAAGTCTATAAAGACAGAAAGTAGATTAGTTGTTTCCTAGTGATACGGACTAGGGTTCTTGGCCTTCCCCAATCAATAGAGATTGATTAGAGGC
The DNA here is from genome assembly GCF_965194805.1 of Balaenoptera borealis. Classification (NCBI taxonomy): domain Eukaryota; kingdom Metazoa; phylum Chordata; class Mammalia; order Artiodactyla; family Balaenopteridae; genus Balaenoptera; species Balaenoptera borealis. Next base: position 11,120,036 of record NC_138876.1, read on the forward strand.
CAGACAAAAATTCAGGCAAGGCTTTATTGGGGCCCCTGCTACCACAGGAGGGAATGAAAAGAAGTACAAGTTCCCCTCCTCACTCCCTGAGGTGGGGCGAGCTGGTTCGTTATGTGAGGTGAGGGTAGGGCTATGTCCAGGGGTTGGGCCAGAGGGGATGGCTTGGGTGTTTTGCCCACCGCTTTGTGGTATTGAATGCAGGGGGCATGCACAGTACCCGACTTTTGCTTCTGACACCGGTTTTTGTTCCTGGCTCTTCAGAAGTGGCAGTTGGAGTTCTTGGTCTTTTTGTATCTTTTTTGTTCATAATTTGCCCCAGTTGTGTTATTTTTGGTCCCATATAGTTTCTTTGTATTTTGTTGCTGGAGGAGACGTGTGTCCAGGTGCCAGCACTGCAGCAGTGCAGCAAAGGGTCCCAAGTCCCAGCTTGTCTCACTAGGGCTGAGAGGAGGGGTAATGGGGAATGACTACTGACGATCATAGTGTTTCTTGTTGGGGTGACAAAATGTTATAAAATTAGTTTGTAGTGATGGCTGCACAACTTTGTGAATATACTAAGAAATCATTTAATTTTACACTTCAGATGAATTTAATGTATGGTGCGTAAATTATATCTCAACAAAGCTCCTAAAAATCAACACTGAGGAAAAGATTATTATTCATATTATTTTACAGATAAGGAAAGTAAGTCCACATAAAGTTCAGTTTGTTGAGCCAGGATTCCAATCAGACCCTAGCTGATTTCAAATCCCATGTTTGCCACCATACGTCCCATCTCAGGAGCTGGATCTCACGCATAGCCCATTGCTTAACGTTGACAAAGAAGAACAGCAGAATCCAGAATGGTAAGCGCTGCCCTGCAAGACAACCACAGTGTATGTCCTCGGCACACTGAATCTTCAGCACTTTAATGAGAAACAACGGAATGGAAGAAGGAAGTTCAGAAGGGAATAATAATGTTTGTAGTCTTCTTCTTAAGGAGGTGTGAAGATAATGAGCCTGAATTATATCCCCAGTTGAGAAATAAGGAACCAGAATCTCAGAGAGGTTTTCTTCCAGTCACAGAGTTAGCAAGTGGATGGACCTCATCCATTAAAAACTATAGTTTGGGGGTTTTCTCATTTTCTCTCTGCAACAAATTGTATGGAAAAGCATGCCTTTTTATCATGGCAAGGTTTACTCCTATTTGTTACGATTAACTACTTAACTGAAAAAATAACTCTCAGCATTTTTGCATCTAGTTGTTTCTTGGACTAAGACACAATACATCATGTTTTGTTTTCTTAGAGAAGGTCGGCCTTCAAATGTTGCACGTGACTATCTAAATACGTGAATATTATAAGGACAGTAAACACGGGTGCAGTGCTTCATGACACAGACCCTGTAACAACTCCCTTCATCAGGAATGTGCCACATTCACAGTCTTACTGTTCTTTATTTTTGAGTATGTGTGTTTAAAAATAGATCCTCATTAAGTCTGTAAGGACTCGCCCTTCAAGTATTCAGTTCTGAGATGTTCTTGGCACATACTGTTCTGGTGATGTAGACAAGAGAGTTATGTGTTGCAGGCAGGGCAGCCAGTGGACCGTTCTGGCAGGCTGGTTGCCCCCAGTGAATGATCTGAGAGAAGGGGATTGGTGTCAGGAGCCTGCAGATAGGATTTATGATTTTAGGGCAATTGCTGTGCCTGCTGAAGCCTTCAGAAGAGGAGCCAGTGCTTAGAGAGGCCATTTTCACTTCTCAGGCTCACTTGAGCCTGCTAAATTTGGAGAGGCGTATTGCTGTCTTCGCTTTAAAGACAAATAAACTGAAAGCCAGTGAGGTTACAGAGCCTGGGCGATCTCACAGAGATATCAGCGGCAGCACTGGCATTTGAACCCATGTCTGTCTGAAGCTGAAGACAGTGTCCTTAATGGCTCCAACCCAGGGCCTCCCCACTGCTGTGACCTCAGCTGTGTCCTGGGTACCAACACTCTGAACAGCACCACCAGTTTGAAATGGAAAAAACTGGAGCAGTATCTAGACATCTTTCATCTTGATGTCTCAGACAACATGTCTTCAAAGGAAACAGCCTTGAGAAGGAAGGAAACAGATGAGGTCCCGTCACTGCCGCTAACCTTATGTGACCTTGGGAAAGAAAGTCACTCCAGATCTCTGAGCTTTGATCATTTCATCTTCTGACGTGGATCTACTAGTCTTTCCATGCTAATGTCACAGGGTTATTGTGAGTACTAAATAGAGTCTCAGATCTGGAAGGATAGTAGAAACATGGGATATACTTGATTCATTCAGGACCGTGACTCGGCACTGACTCAGAAAAACCTAGGGGGTGGTGATGATCATCTCTCTGATCCCCTCTCTGTGCTTTATTTCCACTCTGTGATCACACTTCCTGCCCTATGGCCACCACATGGCAAGTGCTTTCAACCGTATCCCCAGTTGCTACAACAGAGTACAGATATCCAGCTGGCAGTGTCAGAAGCTGACAGATAAATTCTAGGACATTAGTAATTGACAATCCAAACCTTACCGGTGCTTTTGCATTTAAATGCCTTTTATAAAACAGGGGTTCATAATCTGGAGTCCCATTCATTTATAGGCTTCAGGGAGCTCGTAAAGCATCTGAAATTGCATAAACAATTGTATGTGTCCATCTGTGACTTTTTCTGAGTAGAGGCTTAAGTTTCTGACAGATTCTTAAAAGACCCAGTGAATCTCAATAGTTAAACATTTGTTCTAAGAGATACAGTTTCATGACCACGTGGCAACCACCTAAATTAGAATCTCCATCACCTTCAGCTGTTGCTGTTCTGTCATAACCAATATCCAATGTATCATTGAGTCCTACCTTCTGATATGTCCTAAAGTCTAATTTTCCTTCAAGCCCGCTTTCATCGTAGAGACTTTCATCGTCTATTGTCAGGAGTACTGAATTCTTTGAAATGGTCTTCTTGTCTCTACTCTTGCTACCTCTGAACTGTCTTCTTCAGTCCTGTCACAGAGACCTTTCCAAAACACCCACATAGCCTGTTGCTACCCTGCTTCAACTGACTTCCTGGCGTCTTCAGTGCAAAGCCCAACCTCCTTACGCTTCATCATGGCCTTCAAGACCCTTGACTGCCTCGCTCCATTCCTGCTTTTTAGCCATATCTCTCCCCAACTCCCTTCTGTGAGCCCTATGCACTCTGTGCCAGGTGATCCCACACTGTTATACTTTGATTTCGCTCTTTCCTCTGTCTGGAATACCCTTTACCTTATACAGCTAATAAACTCATTCTCAAGCTTCAGGGCCCAACATCACAATGTCATGTCCATCATGAAGCCTTCTCCTTATCCCCATAACTTCCCCCCTAGAAGAGTGAGTCACTCCTTCCTTTACATTCCAACTCTTACCTCTTACATGATTGTTTCTGCCAAGTTGTGTTTTCTTAATTCTGTAGATATCTCCTTCCCCTACAGTACTCTGACCTTCATATTGTCCGAGGTGACTAGTCATTGGCAATAAAAAGCTCCCAGTGTAATAGTTTATAAATAAAAGTTTGTCACCTAAAAAGATCAATAGTTTAATAATTAATGCTGAAGAAGTAGGCAACACTGCAGACAACAGGGAGTGGGACCTGGGGTCAGTGTGAAGTTTTCACCATGCTTGACAAATCACACCTCGCGTTGGTGTCAACTGAAAAAGTATTCACAACCTAAAAGTTGAGAGTTATGTTTTATTCGGTGGATATTTTTAGGACTTCAGGCCCAGGTGGCAGCATCTCAAGTAACCCTGAGAGAACTCAGAGGAGGCGAGGGAGGGAGCCAGGATATACAGGAGTTTTGCAACAAAGGGCAGGTAGTCTGAACATCAAAAGATTATTGTTAATTAGAGAAAATCAGATATCTCAAGTTAAGAAATTTAGTGCTCTTCTGTGTATGAGAAGATGCAAGAGTCTGGGCTCCCTGAAATCATTCCTTTGATGTGCACCTTAGCTATCAGGGACCAGTATCCTGTGTTTTCACATCCTGAGTTTCTTCAGGGCTCACCATCGGGAGTGGCTGCAGTCTGATGGCTGCTAGATGGCAGGTATTCTGTTTCCTTCCTGAGTTCCCTCAGGGTTCACCAACTCACCAGTCAGCAGTGGCTGAAGTAGGCAGGTGGCTGCCATCACTGATGACTGTGACATCTTTTGTTTACTGATATGGCAGGCAATATTCCATTTCTCATTGCTTACTGCTTTGATCTATAAAATGGGGGCAGAAGGTCAATAATTGTATATTGGAAATGATTGGGTCAATGGATACAGGCTAGCGTATTGGAAAGAGCATTGAATTAGGACTTAGGAACCCTAGATCTGAATATTAGCCCTGCTATCAATTCCTTGGATGGCATTGGCCAAATTGGTTCTTTCTAAGGGTCTGTGTTCTTAGCAAGATAATATTGACCCAGAATATGTCTCAGATCACTTCTAGCACTAACATTTTATGAGTCTAAGAAAACAAACTATAACCCCACATTCTGGGCTGGTTTCCTGACCCTGTTTGTCAAAGAGAAATGGAGATATGGAAACTACCACACCTCAATAAAAAATATATCTTTTAATTCTAGGGCCTTTAGTCAGGAGGCAGTGGGGAAGTGACATTTTGGTGGTATTGATCTGGGATTCTGTAAAGATACCTCAATTGTGTAAAACTCTGGCATTAGTGTCTAATTTCCCAGAACGGCCTTTATGAGGCTCTCCTGAGTCAAAGATCTCCTGTAAGACCATCCAGAATTATGACTCAAGCTTGGTAAGTTAATAGGAGGGTCAAGAAGCCCAAAGGCCATGGCAAGAATCAAGATCTTAAATCTGGATCACACTCCAAATCTGGCTGGGGTCCTTGGAACATATAAGCATGAATCAAATGTCCTCTTAAAAAGAATGGGCAGAGTGAAATATTTACATGTGTGCTGGAATATTTCTTTCACGATGATAAAACATTTTAGTATTGATGGTTTAGTAAGAGGATACTAGACCTGTTTCAACTAGCTGTGTCAGTTCTCTTTGGATAGTCATGTAATCTCCCTGGGCCTTAGTTTCCCCATCTGTGTAATGGGAACAGCTTTCCTTTTACTTCTTTATGTTGTTGGGAGAAACAGATGAGTCTTTGTACGTGAAAGCACTTTGTAGATTGTGAGATGAGAGTACCTTTGGAAGGGCTGGTGAGAGTAGGAAAAACATAAAAGAAAATCATATCCTTTCCCTAACTCATGGCTTATTATATTTCTAAACGAGACTGGCTTTTCTCCTGGAGGTGACCAATTTGGAACCTACACTTGAGTTGTTTGGTCTTCGAAGAAGGAGGCACAGAGTGCTAGAACCCAGAATTTTTGGACCCAAAGTTATAGTGACTACTAAACATCAACACATAACAGGAGAAAGGAGAAGTGGTAAAGTCGATTAGCCAGTATATTTTACTTTCCATCAGACACTGACTCCAGAAGAATGTAAAAATAAATATTTATCCACCTTTGGTTTGAGTTGTATGTTTCAATCCATCTCAAATCACCGGTCATAGGGACTTGAGATTGGCCCCTCTAGTCGCTTCAGCTTCCCTCCCAAATCCTCACCTGGCGTTACTACTTTTCTTCTAGTATGTGCCTGTATTACTTTTCTAGGGCTGCTGTAAAAACTTGCACAGACTAAGGACTTAAACAACAGAAATTTCTTATCTCACAGTTCTGGAGGCCAGAAGTCCAAGATCAGGTGTTGGCAGGGCCAGACTCCCTCTGAAGGTTCTGGGGAATGGTATTCACAGGCCTGTCTCCTGGCTTTTGGTAGTTCCTTGGTTTGTGGCAGCATAACTCGAATCTTCATGTGGTGTTCTTCTCCCAAGATGCGTGTCTACGTTCAGATTTCCCCTTTTGTAAGGACACTAGTCTTTTTGGGGTAGAGGCCCATCCTACTTCAATATGTCCTCATCTTAACTAATTACATCTGTAATAACCCTATTACCAAGTAAGAGGGGTAGACAACTTTTCTTGCAACATTCCCACTGTACCTTGGTACTTCTCCAACTTCATCATGGGGCTGACCTGCCTTTGGATGAAGCTGGACCCACAGAGATGAGAGGAGAACAATGCATATGCACACGCATGCACAGACACACAGATAAACAAACAACACAAACAAGTTGTTAAATCTCTCAATCAAACCAACCCCGAATCTACCTTCTTTCTGGACTTTTAACTATGTAAGTAAAATACAATTTCCTGTATCTTATAAGATTTGGGTTTTCTCTTACTTGAAACAAAATGAGTCCAGCACAATACAATTAGAAAGTTGGAAGCACAAAACACAGGCCAAGAAACAAGCCTCAGTTTAGGTGTTTTATAAATGAACCCCACCTCTACAATATTGTTAATGCTATCATTTCCAGAATACCACATTGAGACAATATCTAAGTTGGTAACCTGGATGTTCAGTAAGATGAAATAATAGTCATGACCTTGACACAGAGTCCACTTTCAATATCTCGTTTCCATTTTTCTGCCTTCTCTATAATTTGAAATATTTGAGAGATAGACCTAGTTGAGTAAAAGGCAGGAGAGAGAATAATTCTTAGGCATCTACATGTCCATAAAAGGTACTTTAATCCCATCTTATTTTATTCTACAATAATCCTCTATAGTGGTGATTAAAACCTCTGTTTCATAGATTTGAAAACAGTGGCTCAAATAAATTATACAATTTGTTCAAAATCCAAGATTGGACTCGAGTTCCTCCTTGTGCCATAATCAGCGTTTCCTTGTTTCTCATATTGTTTCAATTAAGAGGGCAACATTTAAAGTATCAGTAGCATTCCGAGAAAGTAATTATATTCCTTTTGTGTTTGTATATTATCCAGAATATGACTGCAAGAAGGATGCTAGGAATATCAAGTGACTCTACCTGCATAATTAGCCTCAAGTAATTTCTCATCCCTGTATGATTTGCTCCTCTTTAAATTGTTACTTTTGGTATTTTTAAAAGTAGTTTGGTCTTTTAAACAGAATATAAACACTTAAAATGAACTCATATAGACCTATATTATAATTCCAGCTCTGACACTTACTAGTTGGTTATTTCAGCCAAGTCACCTACCCTCACTGGGTTTCCAATTTCCCTACATTGTAAAAGTCAGACTAATAATACGAACCTTATTGTGAAAGGCAATAAAAATCATTTGAAAGTACCTAGCACAGGGCTTGACATATGGAAAGTTATCAGTGAATATGTAAATGAGCTATAAAAATAGTAGTGGAGAATAAAATAAATAATGAATTTTTACTGTGTAAAAGAGGTGAGCCTCAATCTCCTCATCGTATATATTAATCTAACTACTTTACATGATCATTATTGCATGAGGTAATTTGAGATTCTGTAGGAAACAAGGTTCCACGGAAACTTCCAGTGTCCTAATAACTTCATAATATTGCAGCTTAAAATATGAAACCAGTTGGAATGGATGGAAAGTTCCTTGGAAATCTAGTATCTTTTTTTCATTTCTGAGTTCATTTGCTTTAAACAAAGCACTAACCGTATGCCTGAAATACTATTTCTGTCTCCCTCTATTTATCTGAAGCATGATATTCTTTAGAAACTTTTTGAATTTTAGTAGCTTTTTGAATGTATAATTTCTTTCTTTGATCTACTGTTTGTGGTGTCTAAAATGCTCATTTAATCATGCCTGCCATGTATTATTATTTAAATGTCTCATGCTTTTATCCAGTCACTTTGCTATCTAAGAGATATTAATTGAATACTCAATTCTGCAGAGTACTCTGAAGGGAAAAAAAAAAAAGGTGAACCACGAATGATACCTGCTTGTATGGATATTATTTTTGCTTACTCCATTTGAGATATCTGTAGCCACTCTGTAACCACAACAGATATTAGCCTGAAGCCAGCACACCGGGGATTCCAAGCCAAGAGAATTGTTGAGAAATGCAATCAAAGCCATTGTATTACACCAACTCTGAAACCTACCTTATCTCTGGATTTCTATTCCCGAGGGCTTTATGAACTATTTCCATGTTATGTAGGGTAAGCTCAGTTTGATTTTCTGTTGTTTACAGCCTATGATATTTTAGTTGGTATACCTACTCTTTTATCTCTTGTGTGAGACCCTAAGTTCCTGAAGAGTGGAGAATGGTTTATGAGTTCCTTCATTGATTGACACAGTTTTGAACCTAGGGTGGGTACCCAGAATTTGAATTCAGATATTTATGATTCCATAGACCATGATAACACGTATTAAAAATAATGATTCTTAGTGTTTTTAGGGTCATGTTCCTTTCAACAGCTGATAAAAAAAGTATTGCCTATATCCCCGAGAAATATAAATATAAATATATACACTTCTGTGTGCAACAAACAAAATATTTACATGCAATTTCAGGGTTTTATAAGCCTCTAAAGCCATTCATGCACTCAAGGACCACTGCTAAGAATTCCATTCTAGCTGATGACTTTTGTCTAGAAATTTACATTTCCCCATCCTCCACACTCTTCTTCGAAACCCACCTAAAATGAAATGTGACCTTCCAAACCTATGTAAAAAGGGCACTTGTTTTTTTACTTACCAGTTAATGTCAACGTTATCTACACACATTCCCTGCTATTAATTTGAGAGACATTAGTTTAGTGCCCGATACTAATGGAATAATTTCTGTAGTAAAGGAAGGAAATCTTCAAAATTTGAAATGACCGTGATTTTAAAGTACTTTATTTTTTCATAAATCCTGATATTAATAACAGTAGTAATAATGAGTATTTGTATAGCGGGTTTCAGTTTTCAGAGTTTTTGTCTGTAATTTATTCCACTCTCAACAACCTTGTGAGGTGGTAAGAGTGGACATTTGTTGATTTATGACTGTCCAACATCCATTAATTTGAGGGACCTAGGTGGCCCCCACTTTGTACAAGCTCAGTGGGACTATAAATCAATGTCCACTGCCCTCCTAATAGAGGACGAGAGGCCCCTGGAGGCGGTGCATACCTTTCCCTCCAGACTTTCACTCACTGCTTCAAAGAAGCCGATGGGTTTGTAATCTACACTTAGTTGATTAGACTCTTTTCCCCACTACTTTGTATGTTGTGTCAAGTGACTCACAGCGGGGAAAAAAATGGCCCAAGTCCTTCATTCCAGGTGCGGCACTCTGCTGAGATGGTAGGATGCTCTTGTTACCTTGATCTTATTCTGATTTTTCATTCTGGTTTTTGCCTTATTTCTCAGCCTGGACACTAGCCTATCAATTTACTTTGTGACATCTTTGACAACATTCCAACACATTCCCTTTTCAAGTTAACTAGATTTAGACTGAGCTGCTGCCGGGAAAGAACTTTAACGATGAAGAAAACATAGTAGACGTTTAAATCTCCGTATTACGTACGAGAATGTAGAGTTGCAATTAGACAGTAAGAAGTGAAGCCAGACCTTTAATTTAAGACTCAGAGGGTTCTGCTATTTCTGCTGCTCTTTTAGGTAACTCCTTGTTTGTTTGTTTATATATATATATATATATATATATATATATATATATATATATATATCATTGGGGTGTGTGTATATAAGGTATATATATAATATATATAGTCATTTATGTGTTCTTTGTGTGGAAGCAAGGACTGAACAGAATTCCACCTTGAACTTTGTATGAGTTAAAATGAACTTCAGCTGAATTAACAAAAAAAAATCCAAAATAAGAATGTTTTAAACAAGACCATTTCCCCCCCAACCCCCTTTCTCAGGTAAACTAAATCTAGAGGGAAGGGCTAGTTTAGCAGTTGTGAAAAGTTGTCAGGCAGAGTCAAAGCTTCTTCTGGCTAACCTCTCAAATATCCCTAGGATGTGGCTCTTGTTCTCATGATCAAAGATAGCCTATACATCATCTGTGTTCCCAGGTCTAGGGTTGAAGAGGGGAGGAACATGTCCATATCCCTTTAAGAGACTTATTGGCAATACCTCTCCACATATGTGTTTATACTTCATTGGCCAGAACTCACGTCATATCACTCCCTAGCTGCACAGGAGTCTTAGAACATATTTTTTAGGCCCAGATAAATGAAGATTTTTAAAGTTTAATTTTCGTTGATGATTTTATATATATAATATGTATTTCATATTTATATATATTTTTATGATAAATATATCATAAACATATACCCTGATAAATTTTTTCAAAGTAAACATATTTCTGTAAGCAACATCCAAATAATTAAACAGAACATTATCAGCACCTAAAATGAGAATTCTTTTCATAAAGAAAAGGAGGGAATAGGTACTTAGGGGCAACTGGTAGTCTCTGGCATAAACCCCAAACCACACTGAACCACAGTAATTTGCTGGATATTTGATGTAAGCAACCATTTCCTCTTGTAACTGAATCACCATCCAATCAGTATTTTCATCACAGCATCCGCAGTGGCAAACTCGGTGACCAGCACAGAAAAGTTGCTCAGTAAGTTAAATGTATGTTGAATCACCGATTGAACAAATGAACTTCTCAGACTCCCCTCAAAGCTGAAATACTGAATTAACTAATTTGTACCTGAATTTACCTAGAATGTTTCATAAAATGTTTGAACTTGTACAGGAAGGGAAGGTTGAAAGTTACATCAAATTTGCTAATGGATGTTTCCTTGTGGTTCCTGCTGAGTAATTAGTTACTAAGTTTCACACACTAGGCATCTTATATGAATTGTCTTGTTTAATTTGCACAGCAAGTTAGGTAGTATTATCCATGTTAAAAACTGAGGCTCAGAGGGATTAAGTCGTTGGTTCAAAGTTACCTGATTAGTAACATTTTCCTAAAATTCCTGTTCCTGTGTCACTTTTCTATGTAAAAAATTTTAATCTCTTTCCTTTGCCTTCTTCCTATAAGGACTCTCTCTCCAGGTCCATTTCATTTTTCTCTGATCCCCCCAATACTCTCTATATCCTGGGTTTTTTAATCAACTCTTTCTAATCTCATTTTACCTTTCCACACAGGCACACAGTATTTCAATTTGCTAACTTACTTGGCCTTCGGGCCTTAGTTTAGATGTTACTTCCTCTAGGAATTCTGTCCTGTCCCTCTGTGTCAATTTTCTCCCTTTTGTAGTCCCACCTGATGTCACCTCTCATCAGAGCACGTCTCGACTTTATTGTGATGCTAGCTTTCTTGTTCCATGACCCCTGGGTGATAAGCTTGAGAAGAGGACCATATCGCGTCCACTGCTTTATACTCAAGCACAAAATAGTCACGTAGAAGTAACTGTTGGATGATTGAAATGAACGAATCAATGAATGAATGAAGTCGTGGAGCCATGGTTCAAAGCCACTTCTAGGCAATCCCAAATCTTATGTGTCTATCTTACCCTATGATATGCAGCATCACATTAGAGTCCCTTGTCAGCAAGAGAAAGACCTGTCATCGCATATAGAATCCAAGATGGGCTTTATCTTCTCCAGAACAGCACTCACCCATAGAACGTGGCTTTCCTCTATGCTATAAAACACTTTCCTGCACACTGCATCTCTCGTCTTGACACGAACGGCCATAAAACCTTTCTTTGTGTAACTTTTACCGTGATGCTGGCTTTCCATTGCATTCCACTTACAAGTGTTCCTTTTTGAGGCACCAGAACTCTAATTGGTGAGGCCCCATCAGCACTAGTGGGGTATGTCACCATAGAACACCGATTGCCTCGTCACTCCACGTGTTGGAGATCTGGACACTGATGCATGTACCGTGGGGGAAGGTCCAGGACTAGCCGGGAGAGGATCACTCGTCCACTGAAGCATCTCCATCTTTAGCTCTTTGGATTCTGTGAGCTGCATCGGCTGGGGTTTGATTTGCCGGTAAGGGTAGGGGAACTCAACAAATAAGGACGATTTTCCACTCTTATTGTCTCATTTCCAGCGCAGCCCCGGTCCAGACATGGCAGAAGCCATTTATTGCGGACGCAAAGCTGTGGCTAGGGCAGCCTGAACCGCCTGATATACATGCTTCTGTCTGGGCTTTTATAGGGCAGCTGTTTCTCTGAGGATCAAGCTCAGGTATCAGGAGTGTGAATTATGAGTCCTAATCAACTTGGTCATGCTTTGTGGCCTGGGAAAAGCCAGAGTGTTTCCCTTTTATGATTTGAGGGTGCACTTTTTTGCAGGCTGTGGAGCAATTAGCCAGTCTTTGAAATGGATACCCTGTAAATGCAGCGTGTCCTTGGAGAGCCACCATGACAGGTCACTCTGGGAGGGGAAGCCGTGTGGTGGTTCCACAACTGCTTTAGTGCTCGCTAAATGGCCTGCAAGTCAGGGGAAACACTGACTGTAAGAGAAAGAAGATAAAACTTCCAGACAGACAGGAACATCAACACATCCATGGCTATCCCTCCCCCCACAGGATCATCAAAGTGTTTAAGAGTTTCCACTAAAGGTTCAAAAGGATCATGCTATTTACTTTATTCTGAAAGTTCACCTATTTCTCTGATTGTAACATTGATTTTGTCAGGGCCCAACATCACGTTTGTGTAAAGGAAGAGAGGATCTCCTGAAACGGTTGAGAAAGACCAGGAATCAAATATCTCCCAAGTTTACATGAGAATCTGAACCAAGGTGAAGTGGGACCTCTGTCCTTGGTGTGATTATTTCTCCCCTGTACATTTTATAAAAAGTTATTGAGGTGAAATTCATTTAACATAAAATTAACCATTGTAAAGTGAACAATTCATTGCTATTTAGTACATTCACATTGTTGTGCAACCACCATCTCTACCTAGTTGCAAAATGTTTTCATCACTTCCAAATAAAACTCTAAAGCCATCAAGCAGTTCCTCCCCATCTTCCCCTCCCCCCAGCTCCTGGCAACCAACAATCCGCTTTCTGTTTTTTAATGGACTTACCTATTCTGAATATTTCATATATAAATGGAATCACACGATGTGACCTTTTGTGTCTGACTTCCTCCCTTGTACATATTTAAGGAACCAGTATTAAATTAGATGACTTCATGTCAGGCAAAAAGATAACTTAGTTCCAGAGCTCTGGTTCCAGAAAGCTACAAATTATCATTTATTTGATATGGATACTGAAAATATGAAAAAAACAAAAATCATTAAAAATGAATTTTTACTGTCCTCAATAAATAGGACCATTATCTACCCAATTTCCAAGCTTCCAACTTAAATATCAGCCTTGATTCCTCCCTTTCCTTATGCATCAACCTTCAATCAACTAGCAATTCTTCTTTCCAAGTACGGAGAGATTCTTTAATGTACTAATGTTTCTCTAATACACTGCCAGTTTTTAAAAAATTCAAGACTCTATCATTTCCTTTCTGGATCACCAAAAGAGCTTTCTAGTTGGTTTCTAACTTCAGTCTTCACTCCCTCTAACCCATTTTCCAAGCAGTAGCTTTTGGGGTACTCTTTATTTTATTATTATTATTTTTTTTACCCTATTAAAAACCTTCACAGTTTTTGCTGGCTTCAAAATAAATCTGAACTGTGTAACGTAGCCAGCATATAACTAGATTTAGCCTCTCTCTTCTCAATCTTCCGTCTTCCCTGCTATGTTCCATCTATTCTGAACTCCCTTAAGATTCTGACTGCACCCCGTTTTTTGTTCCTCCATAGGCCTTTGTTTTTACTACTTCCTTTCCTGGAATGCCCCCCTTCCTTCACCCTTCTTCGCCTGCATATCCCCTGCGTTTCATTTCAGGACTTAGCTTAGATGCTTCTTCTAGGAAGTTTTCCCTCCACCGCCCACCTCCCCAGCACCTGCAATTTGTCACCCTCCTCAGCTCACATCAGCCCCCTGGAATCAGACTTTTAATTGCTTAGTTTGGTACTTTTCTCTTCCCTAAACTGTACAACGTTTGAAGACAAGGATCATGGCTCATTTATTATTGATTCCCCAGTGCCTAATGTAAGACCTGGTACTAATTTATTGATGGATCATGGAATATTGGGAAAGCTTAACTGACTGGTCCCGAGAGACCAGAGACCAAAGGTTCACTATATAAGGCCATGTCATATTATATGATTTTTGATGAGTTGGATGAAATGATGCCCATCTAGAGTTAAAAGACTAAATGTCAGAAATCCCTTGCTCAGCTGCGCTGGAAGAAGCAGTCTGAGTAGTAACGTTTCTGTCATTGTCTCCATTGAGACTCTTGTCTCCCTGAACCCTGAAATCTGGCCCTATATACAAACAATGATGTTTCCTCCTTGTGAAAAATTTGTAATTCTTAAGAGTTGACTTAATCACATTCTGGACTTGCTTCCTGACCTCAGTTCATGAAATGGAAGAAGAAAACTGAATGCAATAGCCCTGAAGGAAACTTACCCAGTGAAACCAAACTTGAGCCAGAATGGGCTGGCAGTTAAATATGTCTGTGTGTCTGTGTGGTCACTGAATCAACCACTGGTCATTGAATCGGGGTTTGGAAGACCATCTTACAGGACTGAAGCTGATTGATTTTACTGACCATCCAAGCAGCCTCAAACGTTTGCTGGATTTGTTTTCACAATTTTTGCCCCCCATGCAGAATTGGTCACTCCCACATTTGTTCTAACATAGCACATAGTGCAGGCAACCACTATGGCGTTACCAAGGTCTGTAATTATTTAGGGACATATCTGTCTCTCTTTGAGGATAGGGATTGCTTCTCAAATTCTTCTTTCTATCTCTTGTATGTATCACTGAACCTGTACAGATGAAGTACTTAAATTGATAAATTTAATAGCTCTGAATAGTCAGTTATTTCATAAGAGTGAAATTGTGTCTGATTCTTTTCTCTAGTACTACTATAGTTTCATAAAACCCTCTCAATTATTCTTGGTATTATTGATATTATATAAATTAATAAATTCACCTTAATCGAGAAGCATAATAGTATTACTGATTATACACTGTCTTCCAAACTCTGAGAGTTTAATGGTGCTCCTGTATCAGAGATGGTCCTGGACCAATGGGCATGGTTCTACTTGTTAGTATTCTGTGTTCTTAAAACCGCACTAGGGAATATATGTTATTAGGAACAACTCAATATAAAACACAAATTTATTGTGAAATTATATGTGTCTCATATATCAAATTTTAGTTGAGGCTGATAAAAATGGTTTGAAGTGAAATTAAAGGCTGTCTACCCTAGGAATGACCAGAATGCAATGTGTCTGGTCTACTTGACCACAGCCAGACCTGGAATCTGTGGGCTTCCTTTGCAGGGGACATTGTCTTGACTCAGTCGTGCCTGTCGGTAAAGACCACTTTTTGGTTTTGGTGATTACATTTTCTTGGAAAAGATAAAGATGCCTCCCAGCTCAGAGTTCCATAGTTGAGACACAAGGAACTTTATTCTCCTTGTGGGAATCTGAGAATGTCAGTCAGAGAACCACCCAGTCAGTTCAGAGGAAGGGGAAGATCTTCCCACATTCTTTACTCTGACTCAGTTTCCCAGAGGATGTGTCCAGTTATTTTAGTGAGTCATGAAAAATCCCTAGAGGTATCATACTTTTCTGAGTTTTGTGCTTTTTTGTTCCCCTCTGGAGAAAATTAAGGTGGAGGGTGGAGAAACAGTGATGATGATTTAAAAAGAGGAGAGGGTTCTAAGACAAAAGTGGCAAAAGACTTAGTCATGCAGTCGTGAAACTTTGTAACTCTGTGGCCTTGGGCAAATCATCTAACCTCTACCAGCCTTAGTTTCTTCAGTAAACTCAGAAAAATAGTGTGTGATTTTTTTCTCCTAAAGGCTCAGAATGAGAAATAGGGATGCTGTTTACTGAAAGATGCATTATTCTTATGCATTATTAATAACGTATTTTGTATTTATTTTAAATGATACAATTTTGTAAGATCGCTTGCACAGAAACTACTAGTTCACCTCTGCAGTGTACTTATCTTTTTTTTTAAAAAAATTATTTATTTATTTATTTATTTATTTTTGGCTGTGTTGGGTCTTCGTTTCTGTGCGAGGGCTTTCTCTAGTTGCAGCAAGCGGGGGCCACTCTTCATCGCGGTGCGCGGGCCTCTCACTATCATGGCCTCTCTTGTTGCGGAGCACAGGCTCCAGACGCGCAGGCTCAGTAGTTGTGGCTCACGGGCCTAGTCGCTCCGCGGCATGTGGGATCTTCCCAGACCAGGGCTCGAACTCGTGTCCCCTGAATTAGCAGGCAGATTCTCAACCACTGCGCCACCAGGGAAGCCCCAACAGTGTACTTATCTTAATGGGACCATTGAACCTGCGCAGGCAGGGAGAACTTTTTAGGGGCTATCAGTTTAGCTGAGCTTCTTGGTTCTGATTGTGATGGGTGGTCTTACTAAAGAAGTGCTTGAGGAGGAGTGTGATGGACTGAATGCTTGGGTCTCCCCCAAATTCATATGTTGAAGTCCTAACTCCCAATGTGATGGTATCAGGGGGTAGATTAGGTCATGAGGGTGGGGCCTCTGTGAATGGATTCGTACCCTTATGAAAGAGACCTCAGAGAGCTCCCAATCTCTTCTGCCATGTGAGGACATAGCAAAAAGAAGGCTATCTGTGAACGAGGAAGCAGGGGCCCTCACCAGACATGAGATCTGCCAGAATCTTCTGGCACATTGATCTTGGATGTTCTCCCCTCCAGAACTATGGGGAAAATTTTCCGTTGTTTATAAGCTACTCAGTCTATGATATTTTGTTATAGCAACCTGAATGGGCAAAAACAAGGAGCTAGTCCTGCTGTCTTCTACCTCCTTCTTGATTCCAGATGGGCAATTACAAAAAAATACCCATGCCATTTTAATGGGTTTCATCATATATCTTGTTGTCAGTTTTATACAGGCCATGACTTCACTTTTATATTAGTGAGAGAACTCTTAAATTTTGGAAGATAGAGACTCTACGTGTGTCTCTGTGCCTTAGTTTCTTTACTTATCAGATTGGGCCCCAAATTCTCATCCTCCTTACCTTAAAGGGAAGTTGTGATGTCACATAGTAAAGATGCTTTGAGAAATGGGAAGCAGTAACTCAATGTGAATTGTTTCCCTTTTACCTTCTCTTTTGGCATATAGCACTGTGCTGGGCAACTGTGAGGCATGCAGTAAGTAATCGTTGAATTTAATTTGATTAAATGATTCAATTTGATCATTTAAATTTGATTTAAATGATTCAAATTTCAAATGTTAGATTTGAATGGCCATTGTGACTCTCTACAGATAAACAGTGCTGATTGGTTTATTTATTGCAAAGTTTAGAGAAGGAAAGCTGAATAAGTGCATACGTCTTACCCTTGGATGAGACCAATGCTTTCTCTTAAATTAGTAACAGTCTTCTGGATTACACAGGCTAATGGGCACCATTTTAGTTTCAGTAGATATATAGCAGGTTTCTCACCCTGGCACTACTGACATTTTGGGCTATATACATCTTTGCTGTGGGGCTGTCTTGTAGGTTGCTTAGCAACATCTCTGGTCTCCACCCACTAGATGCCAGTAGCAATTTGCCCAAGCTGTAAAAACCAAAAATGTCTCTGGACATTGGCAAATCTCTGCTAGGGGCAAAATTGTTCTTGCTAGCCAATCTTACATAGTTCTTTAATTGGAAGAAAGAGTAAATGAATGAATGGATAAATGAATGAATGAGTGTAAAGAAAGGAAACAGAAAACAGACTTAGAAGGGTTGTTATACTTCATCAGACTAACAGTCCCTTATAGTCTCTGTTTTTCTCATACTCTAACAATAGAAATAGAAAAAATACAGATATGTATGTGTACGTCTGTGTGCGTTCCTCACCCAGACACAACATACTTAGTAGAGCTGTAATTTTTAGTATCCCTAATTTCAGGCCTGGGAATACAGGTTGAGATGCTAAAGTAGAAGAGAAATCAACTGTTGGCTATTTGTTGGTTGATTGAGTCACTCATGTAACAACTATCTATGGATCACGTACTAGGTATCAAGGTCTGTATTAGGCATAGTCTAGTGGATTTAAACACATGAATAGCTATTATAATATCAGGTAATGCAATACACACTGCTATAATAGAATTAAGAACATATTGCTATGAGAACACAGACTACCTCTGTCTTAGGGTGTGGGTAGTTTCAGAAGGATTCTCTGAGGAACATGGGAAGTATCCTACAATTAATAATTTGTACAAGTTTTCCCAGCTGTGTGTACCCCTAAACAATCAATCACTTGTTTATGTTATTCTATAAATTTTTAAGTGCTGAGCCTTTTCCATTTAGTTAGTTCTCTTTGTGGATAGGAATGAGCTTGGTGTGTTTGAGAAGTGCCAGGAAGGCTGTTTGAAAGGCATCGTGCTTGGTGTGCCATATGCTACGACAATGAACAAAACAGACACTTGTGGCCTTCCACAACCTAGTAAAGCAAAATTCTATGCTTTTGTCCTTCACTCACTTCATGTACATCCTTAGGTAAGTAACCTTATCTCTCTAAACCTCTGTTTCCCAAGGTGTAAAATTAGGAGGTAGGATGAGATGATTTCAGTGTGTCACCGTTTGACCTTCTAGTATTCCACATTATTATATCTCTCACAGCCCTTATATCATTAAGTTCTCAACAAAAGTCAATTGCTGTTTGGTTTAAGGAAATAAAATGGATGGAAAACGCACCTTGTTAGAGGCTCAGGTTTTTTTTGGGTTTTTTTCCCACTTTTTTTTTTAACGTCTTTATTGGAGTATAATTGCTTTACAATGGTGTGTTAGTTTCTGCTTTATAACAAAGTGAATCAGTTATACATATGCATATGTTCCCATATCTCTTCCCTCTTGCATCTCCCTCCCTCCCACCCTCCCTATCCCACCCCTCTAGGTGGTCACAGAGCACCAAGCTGATCTCCCTGTGCTACGCGGCTGCTTCCCACTAGCTATCTGTTTTACATTTGGTAGTGTATATATGTCCATGCCACTCTCTCACTTTGTCACAGCTTACCCTTCCCCCTCCCCATATCCTCAAGTCCATTCTCTAGTAGGTCTGTGTCTTTATTCCCGTCTTGCCCCTAGGTTCTTCATGACCATTTTTGTTTGTTTTTTAGATTCCATATATATGTGTTAGCATACGGTATTTGTTTTTCTCTTTCTGACTTACTTCACTCTGTATGGCAGACTCTAAGTCCATCCACCTCACTACAAATAACTCAATTTCGTTTCTTTTTATGGCTGAGTAATATTCCATTGTGTATATGTGCCACATCTTCTTTATCCATTCATCTGTTGATGGACACTTAGGTTGTTTCCATGTCCTGGCTGTTGTAAATAGAGCTGCAGTGAACATTGTGGTACACGACCCTGAGGCTCAGGTTTTTGAGAAGTGGCACCACCTTCTTGGGGAAGACATCTTTGCCTCATTGGATATATTCACTAAAAAAGTCAGGGAACTGAGAGGAAATGAGAAATAAGGAATGTCAACGTCAAGTTCTGAAAATACCTGTATGAGTGCGGAGGCTCACATCTGGGAACATTATTTTGGTCTTACAAGACTTCCTTTTTTTGTGTAGGATGTGTAACTAAAAGTTCTTTATCTCACAGATATGAACTAAAGATATCACGCTCATAGGTGATTTATTCCTAACCTGTTTTTCTACCCAGCATATATTACACTTACATTTATATAAGTTATCTATAATAGTTATAAACCATAGTTACAATTCTTGACCTGGATACTGTATGAATTCTCAAGCTGCTGCCTATGTAGTATCCAATTTGTTCCTCCCAACAACAATATGATATAGGTTGGGTGAGGGTCATTATTCCCATTTTATAGATAGGAAACTGAGGTTCAGAGAGCTTATTAACTCGCCTGAATTCTCACAGATAAGAAACTTCGGAGGCATGATTCCACTTCATTTGTTTCCAGAGCAATATTCAGAAATGAATAAGACTCAAACCAAAGGCAAGCTGCAGAGCAAGAGAAGATATTTGCACTACATATGCTAACCAAAGGACTCTACAAAATATATAAAGAACTTTACAAGTCAATAAGTAAAAGATAGACAATTCAACAGTAAAACATGGGCAAAAAACTTGAACAGGAATTTCATTAAAAGAGTATAGGGGCTTCCCTGGTGGCGCAGTGGTTGAGAATCTGCCTGCCAATGCAGGGGACACGGGTTCGAGCCCTGGTCTGGGAAGATCCCACATGCCGCAGAGCGACTAGGCCCGTGAGCCACAGTTGCTGAGCCTGCGCGTCTGGAGCCTGTGCTCCGCAACGGGAGAGGCCGTGATAGTGAGAGGCCCACGCACCGCGATGAAGAGTGGCCCCCGCTTGCCGCAACTAGAGAAAGCCCTCGCACAGAAACGAAGACCCAACACAGCCATAAATAAATAAATAAATAAAAATTAAAAAAAAAAAAAAGAGTATATCCAAGTGACGAATTAACTTTTGAAAGGCTGTTCACCTTTATTAGTCATCAGGGAAATGAAAATTACAATCACAAAGCAATATCACTGTACATTAACCAGAATGGTTCAAATGTAAAAGATGGAACATATCAAAACATGTTGAACGATAGGTACATTAGTTAATAGGAACCAACTGATAGGGAACAATGATAATAATTAATAGCAAGAATAGCTAGTGAATGTATTGAGTAACAGGAACGCTATACCCTCTTGGTGGGAGTATACATTGTTGCAGCCACTTTGGAAAAGTGGCCATATTGACTTGGATAAAGTTGGATATTTTCATACTCTATGACCCAGTAATTCCAGTCCTAGGTATCCAAAAGAAAAGTGTATCTCTGTTGACAAAAAATCATGTGCAAGAATGTTTATAGCAGCACTCTTTGTCAATGTCCAGAACTGAAATAATCTAAATATTCATCCACAGAGAGATGAATAAACAATTGTGATATATTCACATAATGGAATAGTATACAGCAATGACAATGAAGAGTAACACTGAAGCTAACAACATTAATTTATCTTATAAACATGGAGTTTAATGAAAGAAGCCCTAAGCAAAAGAGTCCCTACAGTACTCTTATTGGTATTAGAAATAAGGATAGTAGTTAGCTTTTGGTTGTGGAAGAGGATGCAGGGGATTTGGGATGCGGAAGATGTTCAGTTTCATGATATAAATGTTGGTTACACAGGGCTGTCAGTTTGTGAAAATCCATTAAACTATCCATTTATGATGTTATTCCTCAATAACATTTTACTAAGTCAAACAAATAAAGAACTGGAGTTATTAGGACACAATGAGTATCTCTGTATGCCAAGAAGAGAGATGACTCCATGGAAAAATTACCAACAAATTTGGAGGTAGGTTATTTAAGAAAGTATAAGTGAGGAAATGAAGAAGAATGAAAATTAGAATATTAGTGTGTGAATAGACCACTGGCCACCTGCTCAGATGAAGAGAAACAGCTTCATGTGCATTAGGTAAATTGCTGAAGGTCCAACAGCTCGTGCGTGGTTCAGCTGGAATTCTAATCAAAGTCCTTTTATTCCATAGCTCATGCTCCTTCAACTATACCATCTCAGCAGGCAATATTTTACTTCAACCCTGAAACAATAAAGAATAGGAAAAACAGAAGGAGGTAAAAGGGTAGACGTCATCAAGAAACAATTTAAAATATTGGTTTAAAGTCTGCCTTTCACCATAAGCTCTAGATCCTTATCTACCCTGTTAGCTACGCTTTATCTGAGAAAAGGTCTTTAATTGAAAGAATGAGTGAGTGAATGAATGGAGAGGAAAAAGAAAACAGCCTTAGGATGGATGCCACACTCCACCAAACTAATGCAGTCTCTAATGGCCTTTGGTTTTCGTATTCTAAGTGAAGAAGCAAATAGGAAAAATACACACACACACACACACACACAGACAACACACTTACTTGGCCTACAGCATCAGGGATCTCAATATCCTTAATTACAGCTTATATTGCAGGCTACACAGAAGCACTGCTGATTCCAGTCCTGGCATGACTCCTGTTCAAACATACTTCCCAGAAATCTTAGGCAGCTTGCCACGGTAAGGAAACAATTTACGTCAGATTTTGAGCGGGGGACTCCGTCGAGGGTGGGGAGGAAGGCGGGGGCGAGTCGTTAAAGGTGGTAAGAGTAAGGCTTTTCATGGAGGCTACAGCTGATCAGTATTTCCCTGGTCCAGGATGAGGACAAAGCCCTCATTATTCCTCTTTGGCTCACCATTGCCCCAGCAGCTCCGTTCTGAAAGTCAATGGCTGCCTGAAGATTCCCTTGGGGATACAGAATGAGTCTGGCTCTGATGCTAAAGAATTTTCCTCTCTTTTGCTGGCTCTCTTGATGGTTTGCCATAGTTAAAAAGATTTCTTTTTATTAATTATAGACAGTCTTTAATGTTCCCTTTAGTTCATGGACTGGTATTGAAATGACCTCAGAAATTATTTGTCAAACTTCTTCCCATTGCAGGAATTTTTTGTGTAGCAAAAAAATCATTCTCCATTCGATAACTGTTTATTCATTGTGACAGTTATTTTTAATATTCTACCTACTGTTCAACTACTCTTCCCTTCTTGCTAACAGTACTCTCATGGATTTTTTTTTTTTTTTTTTGAGTGGAAGCATGATGTCCACACCCAAGCAATAAATTTTTTTGGTGTAAGTCAATCATGATAATCTCATTCTCATTCTTTCAGCATTCTTGGAAGCCTTAGTATACCTTAGTTTTGTCCAAAGAGACCTAAGAAAATGAAGTTTTCCTGCAGAATTCTTAAAGAGGTTTTGATTTTCTGATAAAAAGGGACAGACACACTGCAATGTCCTTTCTCATTCTGGCCTTGACTGTCAATATGACAGTTGCTACCTTGTGACCATGAGGGTAATGGCAAGAAAACCACAGACTTTATTGATCTATTGAACCCACGTAAGTTACTCTTCTTATATAACTGTTGGTAGGAATGTAAACTGGTACAGTCACTGTGGAAAACAACATGGAGTTTCCTCATAAAATTAAAATAGAACTAACATATGATCCAGCAATTCCACATTCCACTCCTTGGTGTTTATCCAAAGAAAATGAAAACATCAATCTGAAAAGATATATTACCTTCAATGTTCATAGCAGCATTATTTATTACAGCCGAGATATGGAAGCAACCTAAGTGTCCAGGGACAGGTGAATGGATAAAGAAGATCTCTATCTATCTGTCTCTCTATCTCTCTACCTCTCTCTCTCTCTCTCTCTCTATCTCTATCTATCTATCTATCTCAGAAACACTGTCTGTTTTCATTTGTATATAGAATCTAAAAAAACAAAGCAAACAAATATAACAAAACAGATACAGATTCACAGATACAGAGAACAAACTAGTGGTTATCAGAAAGGATGTGGGGTGAGGGATGGGTGGAATAGGTGAAAAGGTTTAAGAGTTACCAACTACCAGTTATATATCACAGGGATGTAATGTACAGCATAGGCAATATAGTCAATAACAGTAATAACGTTGTATGGTGTGCATAATCTATAAAAATATAAAATTGCTATATTGGAAACCTAAAACAAATATAATATTATAAGTCAACTATACCTCAATTAAAATTAAAGAAATAAACAATGTCACTAAGGTCATGTTTTCTGTTTCTTGCAAATACATGTATATATGTACTATATTCGAGGCACTGTGTGTGTGACAGCCTTCAGCCATCGGATCCATAAGATCTTCAGTGTTGACCTCAGCTACCCAGAACTACCTAACTTGGGGTCTCACCCTTCCTTGGCAGCCTATATCTTGTGCTTAAGTGAGATGGGGGTGTAAAGACTCAGTCATTTGGGGCCAATGTGGGATGCTCTGACAGGCAATACTTAGTCCAGAGCTCCCCACTAGGTTGACTGAGGGTTTGTTGAGCTAGCATTGCATTAATGTCCTTGAAAAGCAGTAGCAAGGAAAAATACTCCTAATGGGTAGAGTTTTGGGCATTGCATCTGGTTATCCATTTTGTGTGAAAAGATAATTGGCCAAGGAAGAGAGAAGGGGTGATATAGGGGTAGAGGACTAAGAGGTACAAACTATGTACAAAATAAGCTACAAGTATATATTGTACACCATGATGAATATAGCCAATATTTTATAATAACTATAAATGGAGTATAACCTTTAAAATTTATGAATCACTATATTGTACACCTGTAACTTATGTAATATTGTACATCAACTATACTTCAATAAAAAAATTCACCATGATAAAAAGATAAGGGTCAAAAAGGGAGGGACAATAAAGAGATGAATGTGAGAAAGAATGAAGCAGAAGAAAAATGGGGCAAGACAGAGAGAGAGTGGGGACAAGAGAGAGATAGGAGTAAAAGAGAAGATACTTCTCTATGGTAAAAAAAAAAATAATTACACATTTTAAGGTGCAAATGAAAGATGAAAAAAATACTGGCAGCACACATTAAAAAGTTTCAAAATCCGTAACACAGAGAGTTGCAACACATAAATAAAGGAAATAGATTGGAAATATTTCTTATGAAAGTAGTAGGTAAGTTGTTTAATTAATGATTTAAAAGAAGACATCAAGGAGAGAGAGGCATTCTGGACGTGCTGTTCATGCTGGCAGAATTGCACATCGAGGGGCCAGGTTTGGGCCTTTGGGTGCCCTGTCTTTCCAGTCCTTCAAGAAGCAATTCCAATCTTTGTGAGTAACCAGTATCATCAGGTACTGATTATTAGTCCAGGCTCCATTTTATGAATGAAATATAGAGAATATAGCTATAACGAGGACTAAGGAGTTCTTGTTTGTCATCACATTTTTCCCCAGTGGGGAAGTTCCCAAGGAAAGTTAAGTCAGTATCAGTAGCTTATTGAACAAAGGCAGTAGAACCGCAGCATCTTTTAAAAGCTGTTTTTGGAGCCTGTAGAGAACAGTTGAAAGAGCCCAGGTTTGGGGGGATAGAAAGGTCAGGATCTGATTCTCAGTTCTAGCAGTAATTAGAGCAATTTTCTTATTCTCTCTGGACCTCAGTGTTTTATCTCATTTCAAAGAGGTAATGATTTTAAAGTATTGTGTGATTAAGTGGGAATTCCTGGCAATCTAAATGCAGGTGTCCTCATTTCCAGGACATCAAAGCCGGAGACTGGCTAATCAGAGCTGCTGCTTCTTCCTCGTACTGTGCCACTGACCTTGACCCAATTTCCATCGCCATGCAAACCACGTGGATCTATTAACATATCTTCTCTCAGAATGTCCAGATGTAATTCAGTAGATGAACTAACAACTGTTCTGGGTCACATTTGAGATCTGAGGATGTACACAGTTACTCTGGTTGAATTTGGGTGATTTCCAAGTTTCCTGCGGACCACATTTACAATGTCATGTCTTAGGAAGGGCTACTCTGGAAAGTACTGTTTGTTACTCACAGATTGTTTTTGGTCTCTGCCAGGGGCCTTTTCTCACCTTTCTTCAATTTTTATTTATTCAACAAATTCTTTTAGAATATCTATGACATGCCAAGCACTATGTAAAGCATTGGGATACACATATTAGTAAGATCTGGTTCTGGAGATGACGTGTGAGGAATATAGACATTTCGTTAAAATAAAAATGTGATCAGTGCTAAGACAGACTTATATCTAACATTTTTATGTCATTCTCTGAAACATAGTATCTTCTTGAGATACTGTTAGGGGAAAGTCCAATTTCCTATTAGCATGTTTCCAGGAAGAAACTTCCACTCCCAGGAGAGAAATGAATTAGGACAGGAACATTTTTGCCTTTTTGAGCCACTGAACTCACAGAACAAGTGCCAGATCTGGGTGTGAAGTTTGTACACAGCTTTAGCTTTCTTTTCTTCCTCCTTGTTGGGATAGGCCTAAAATTGTCCGGTTTCTACAGTGAGAAAAGTTTAATATGATGGAAGCAGTGGTGGTGGAAGGAGTAGTTGGAAGCCTTATTCTGAGAAAAGGTTAAAGCACATCCTCTAATTGACCTTCAACAGTCATAAAACTTTGTTTTGTATTCGTTCTTCCGATCCTCCTGTTGACCATTCTTTTCTGCAGTTAATGTGTGCATTGTTCTCTATGTGTCAGGTTGTGTTTGTTTTTCATGTTATTCAAATATCCTACATCCTTGCTAATTTTGTATCTGCTTATTTGATCAGAACTTGAGCGAGGGATGCATGAATTTCTGCCAAACGACTGTGATTTTGTTTATTTCTCTTTTTAGTCCTATTAGTACTTGCTTTATGTACTTTAAAGCTATGTTATTAGATGTAAATTTAGATTTGGTACATTTTCTCATAGGTTGATCCTTTTATTATAAAAAAAATTGCACCTTTTAATCTGTAGTAATGTTTCTTGCTTTAAAATGACTGTCAAATATTAGTATATATCAAACTTCTTTTATTAATGTTTGCATTGTATAAATATTTTCAACCTTTTACTTTCAAACATTCTATATCTTTGTATTTAAGGTATGTCTCTCTTAAGAAATATATAGTTAATTTATTTTTAATTTATGCTATTAATCATTGTTCTTTTAATTGAAATATTTAATCCATTTACTTTTAAAATAACTACTAGTATATTTTTATTTATATGTACCATATCTCTATTTCTATCTACTTTTTGCATTTTTTTGCCTTCACTTGGAGTAATCATTTTTTATTTAATTTTCTCTTTTATTACTTTATTAGCTATATGTCCTTTCATTGTTTTCTGTCATTATCCTAGGGAATTCACCTCCATTTACCCTGTCCCACATTATTGAGCTATTATTGTCATGTATTTTAATTCTACATATATTCTCTCTGTTTTATATTCTATGAAACATTATTATTATTATTTATTTTTTAACATCTTTATTGGAGTGTAATTGCTTTACAATGGTATGTTAGTTTCTGCTTTATAACAAAGTGAATCAGTTATACATATACATATATTCCCATATCTCTTCCCTCTGCGTCTCCCTCCCTCCCACCCTCCCTATCCCACCCCTCTAGGTGGTCACAAAGCACCAAGCTGATCTCCCTGTGCTATGTGGCTGCTTCCCACTAGCTATCTATTTTACGTTTGGTAGTGTGTATATGTCCATGCCACTCTCTCACTTTGTCACAGCTTACCCTTCCCCCTCCCCGTATCCTCAAGTCCATTCTCTAGTAGGTCTGTGTCTTTATTCCCATCTTACCCCTAGGTTCTTCATGACCTTTTTTTTTTTTTTTCTTAGATTCCATATATATGTGTTAGCATACGGTATTTGTTTTTCTCTTTCTGACTTACTTCGCTCTGTATGACAGACTCCAGGTCCAGCCACCTCACTACAAATATCTCAATTTCGTTTCTTTTTATGGCTGAGTAATATTCCATTGTATATATGTGCCACATCTTCTTTATCCGTTCATCCGATGATGGACACTTAGGTTGCTTCCATGTCCTGGCTATTGTAAATAGAGCTGCAATGAACATTTTGGTACATGACTCTTTTTGAATTATGGTTTTCTCAGGGTATATGCCCAGTAGTGGGATTGCTGGGTCGTATGGTAGTTCTATTTTTAGTTTTTAAGGAACCTCCATACTGTTCTCCATAGTGGCTGTATCAATTTACATTCCCACCAACAGTGCAAGGGGGTTCCCTTTTCTCCACACCCTCTCCAGCATTTATTGTTTCTAGATTTTTTGATGATGGCCATTCTGACTGGTGTGAGATGATATCTCATTGTAGTTTTGATTTGCATTTCTGTAATGATTAATGATGTTGAGCATTCTTTCATGTGTTTGTTGGCAATCTGTATATCTTCTTTGGAGAAATGTCTATTTAGGTCTTCTGCCCATTTTTGGATTGGGTTGTTTGTTTTTTTATTATTGAGCTGCATGAGTTGCTTGTAAATCTTGGAGGTTAATCCTTTGTCAGTTGCTTCATTTGCAAATATTCTCTCCCATTCTGAGGGTTGTCTTTTGGTCTTGTTTATGGTTTCCTTGGCTGTGCAAAAGCTTTTAAGTTTCATTAGGTCCCATTTGTTTATTTTTGTTTTTATTTCCATTTCTCTAGGAGGTGGGTCAAAAAGGATCTTGCTGTGATTTATGTCATAGAGTGTTCTGCCTATGTTTTCCTCTAATTATTTTTATTTATTTACTCAGTATTCATTTAGATTTGCCCACCTGTTTACTATTTCAGTTGCTTCTCATTCCTGCCAGTTTCCCCAAGCTCCCATCATTTTTCTTCTGCTGAAGGTCTCCCTTTATTAATTCCTTTAGTGTAGGACTGAACATGGTAAATTCTTTCATAGTTTGTCTTTTAAAATATCTTTACGGGGCTTCTCTGGTGGCGCAGCAGTTGAGAATCTGCCTGCCAATGCAGGGGACACGGGTTCGAGCCCTGGTCTGGGAAGATCCCACATGCCGTGGAGCAACTAAGCCCGTGAGCCACAACTACTGAGCCTGCGCGTCTGGAGCCTGTGCTCCGCAACAAGAGAGGCCGCGATAGTGAGAGGCCCGCGCACTGCGAAGAAGAGTGGCCCCCGCTTGCCACAACTAGAGAAAGCCCTCGCACAGAAACGAAGACCCAACACAGCCATAAATAAAAAAAAAAACAACAAAAAACTTTACGTTTCACTTTTATTTTTGAAGGATATTTTCACTGAGTATAGAAGTCTAGGGTGGTCATTATTTTATTCAACACTTTGAATATGTCATTTCAATTTTTTCTGGCTTCTATCTTTTCTGTTATGTAGTCAGTGATCACTATTGCTAACGCTGATGCTCATTTGAAATATCTGTCTACCCACCTGTCTATTTACCTGTCTGTCCTTCTCCCACTGCACTTGGGCTGAGGGACAAACACATGCCTCCCACCCTAGGGTGGGGGTGAAGGGTGATGGCTCAACACCCTATGACTGTGCAATTAAACTCTCATTCTGCCATTTTCACCTCAACCTTTCACATCCTCAAGCGAGACCTCCCGCCCTCTTTATTTGGTCTCTCCTGACTTTATATAGATTTACAATATGCCAACAAAAGAAATTTTGGAGAAACTACATAATTAATGTTAAAATACAACCTGTGGGTTTAGACTTATTGAGTAATTGTTATTTAATTTTCTATAGTTTTCTCTTTTTTTCCCAAAAGTTGTACGATGAACATTTGTTACGTTTACAACAGAATTTTTAGGTTTTTTTTTAAAAAGTGGAGTTAAAATTATTACCTTGAAATGTATCCTGAAAGTCTGTTTAATGATTGAGTGCCTGAATTGTAATTAAATACCAAAATTATTTTGTTTTAAAAAAATAACTAATCAGTCCTCTTCCTCATCACTTCTTAGATTTCTTAAGTGTCTCAATTGAAATGTTATGGTTTCTGTGTATTTAAATCAGATCTGAAGTCTTTTAAGGACCCACTGAATTAATCACAAAATGTATCACTTTAGGCATCCTTAGGATATACAGAACTTGTTTATTTTAAGTGAGGTCACTGAATAATGCCCATCTGTTTTTGCCTTTCTTCTCCTCCTTCAGGTTGATGGAGCACCATGGAAATTCACCGAAGGCTGCTAGCCAGGAGACTCAAGAAGGAATTGTCAAAAAGGAGAACTATCCAAACATTGTCTTTGCAGCCTAAACAGGAAAGAAAACTCATAGGTAAGTAATAATAGGTGCTCTGTGTGCTCGAACACTCTAAGAAGGGTATTGTCTGGACTGGGGAGCTGCGGCTTTGGCTACACATTCAATGAACCAAGGTCTGTGAGGTTCAAGTTCAGAGAAATGGATTTCTGCCACTGCAGACTCATTAGGGCTGATGCTATCACAGTGCTAAAAGGAAAACCTTATGTTCACCTCAGGGCTGCCAACTGTCCAGCTGCCATCTGCATCAGCAATGGCAAGGAATGCTCTGAATTTGGACTAGAGAAAACATAGCCAGAGCCAGGGTAGTCAATGAGCCTAATTATAATAATGCTAATAATAGCAAACCTTTATTGAGCCCTTACTGTGAGCCAGCACTGCTGAGAGCAGCCTGTGTGCATTACCCCGTTTAATCCTCACTACTCCAGTCATGAAGCTGGAGCTCTTATGAGGACAGTTTTGCATCTAAGAAGTGAGGCTCAGACAGGTTAAGTAATTTGTCTATGATCGCTCAGCTGGAGAGGAGTAGAGCTGGGTTTTGCACTCAGGTCTGTCTAATGCTGTTGCCCAGAATCCCACCACTTGGTTTTTCTAACTCTGAAGTCCAGTCTCTCAGCAGGGCACTCTGGTCCTCCGGGATGTGACTCAGAGCATCCTGCCCGCTCCCCCACCCCCAGACCCCAGGGTCTCCCCTCCCTACCACCCAATGCCTCTTTTCTCTGGCGCTATCTCAGACTCCACTCCCTGCGCACATCTTGCGCTTCTAAGATCCTTTGCTTTTGCTCATTACTTGTGCCTTAAAGGTACATTCCCTTTTCCCTGCCAAACCAACTCTGTCATCCATTAATTCTCTGTGCAAAGGTCACTTCCTCTGTGAATCCTGTCTCAGCATCCTCCTCCCAACTCTTGGCCTCCTTAACTGCTCCTTTAGTACCAAGTTCATATTTAAGCACAGGGGTCAGCAAACTATGGCCTGAGGGCCAAATCTGGCCTGCTGCCTGGTTTTGCATGGCCCACGAGCTAAAGATCGTTTTTGTGTTTTTATATATTCGGAGGAAAAAGTCAAAAGAAAGATATATTGTGGCACATGAAAATTATATGGAGTACAAATTTCAGTGGACATAAAGAAAGTTTTATTGGTACATAGCCATACTCATTTGTGGACATATCATCTGTAGCTGCTTGTGTCCTACAGTGGAAGACTTGAGTAGTTGCAACAAATACATAGGGCCCAGTGTCTGAAGTATTTGTTGTTTGGCTCTTTATACGGAAACAGTTTGCTAACTCCTGCATTGGAGTGCTATCAAGTGGTGTTTTGGAATAATGAGCACCCATGTGTTACTGATTATTATATTGCCTGTGCCCAGCACGGGGCCTTTCTCTTAGTAGACAGTAATTTAATGAGCATGTGAATGAAAGTTAAGTGAGTATGAAGGACAGATTCTACACCAAGAACCAGCAGTCTTGGACTCCAGTATCATTTCTGTCACTTACCGTTATCTGGCAGAACACTCAAAGTAGGATAATTTGATAAACATTTTTCACAAAGGGACAGTGCAGTAATTCAGAGCTGGTAGCAGCAAACATGTTCCCATCTGTCAACTGGAAGGGTCCAGAGGTGGGAGCAGTTGCAGGGTTCCGGAAAGATAAAGTCACGTAGAGTTAGCCACTTCGGAGCACCTATAGCTTCTGCAGAGATACACAGCAGCTGAGAGGGTCCTCTCAGGGAAGAAGCCAAGAAAAGAAATGCCCTGACCCCATCCTCCTCTCTCTTCCCACCTTCTGCTGGGTCTCCCGATTGGGGAACTCATGTAGGCACGGGAGCCTTGTCAATGTCACGCATGGAGATTGGCTCCTGGAAAGCAGAGGAGGATGGAGAAGACAGCAATCTGGAAGGGCAGGGGAAGTCATCCCACACACAAACTTAGCGACAAATCGCATCTATTCCTCAGGCTTTAATTTCTTTACCTATAAAATGGGCGAGTTGGATTATCAGATATTTACAATAATAATAACTAAAACAACAACACTGATAGAGGTTATTTGTTGAGACCTTATTCTGAACTATACATTCATTTTGTCAAATCACCTTCAGAATAAATATTATCCCCATCATACAAAGGAGAAAACTGAGGCTCAGAGAGATAATGCAGGATACTCATTCACATCGTTGATAAATTGACCCCTCACCCTTGAAAATATACTTTCCTGAAGTCCCTCCCTCATTTTTACGTACCCTAACCCCAATCTGGTTGCACTGTTTGGGGCAGTAGCTGTTTGGGGTTTCTGCTGTCTTTGTTTTATTTATGATTATTATTATTATTTTAACATCTTTATTGGAGTATAACTGCTTTACAATGGTGTGTTAGTTTCTGCTGTAAACAAAGTGAATCAGCTATACATATACATATATCCCCGTATCTCCTCCCTCTTGAGTCTCCTTCCCACCCTCCCTATCCTACCCCTCTGGGTGTTCACAAAGCACCGAGCTGATCTCCCTGTGCTGTGTGGCTGCTTCCCACTAGCTATCTATTTTACATTTGGTAGTGTACATGTGTCCATGCCACTCTCTCACTTCGTCCCAGCTTACCCTTCTCCCTCCCCATGTCCTCAAGTCCATTATCTACATCTGCGTCTTTATTCCTATCCTGCCCCTAGGTTCGTCAGAACCATTTTTTTTTTTGGATTCCATATATATGTGTTAGCATATGGTATTTGTTTTTTTCTTTCTGACTTTCTTCACTCTGTATGACAGTCTCTAGGTCCATCCACCTCACTACAAATAACTCAATTTCGTTTCTTTTGTGGCTGAGTAATATTCCACTGTATACATGTGCCACATCTTCTTTATCCATTCATCTGTCCATGGACACTTAGGTTGCTTCCATATCCTGGCTATTGTAAATAGTGCTGCAATGAACATTGTGGTACATAACTCTTTGAATTATGGTTTTCTGCCACCTTTAAAATTAAGCTCAACACTAACTAGTCAGCCTTGGGGTTACTTGATCAGCTCTTCTGGATTCACTAAGTTCACACAGCCGTCTCTGATCTCACACCTGGTTTCCCATGGATACCAGTTTCAGCCAGGGTCCTCCCTGAAAGATCAGAACTTCCAAAGAAACATGCACCCACCCCCACTCCATCCCCTAACCTCTTTCTTGTTACTATCATAACATAAAACTTGGGCAGGAGTCCTGGTAACAGAGATCTCATCAATAGAATTAACCTGATGACAGATGTACCAAGTTTTTCCAAGAAACATGTTTGAAGGCTGAATGTTGTAGGTCTGAACCCTGGTATGTTTCTTTATTTATTCTGGGCAATTTGCTCAACATTGGAACCCTTGTACATCATAGCATGGATGTGATCTCTTAATTATTCATGCCATTAATAATTGACACCATTAATAACACCGTAATACCATTAATAATTGAGTACATAAAATGGAATTCTCTGGAATTAATTTATTATTATTAATTTTCTGTGCCAGCTAGCAGGCCTCCTTAAAATGGTGGTCAGGGTCTGTGCATCAAATTATTTTAACTAGTAATCTCCAGGTTAAAAAGGCCAAGGAATTGTGGAATTCACTTCAGCCACTTCCTTTCCTTGCCATTAACAGTGCCTCCTTTCTCCCTCTAGGAAAGGGGGAAAGCTTCTTGTGAACAATTCTATAGACCTCAGCACATCTCACTGCTGGCTTATAAAATGGGGCCTAACAAAAAGGGAAAGAAAGCTACCTTTGGGAGTAGAAATCCTTGCATCAAACCTGCCCTCAGGGCCACCAGTCCTCCCAGGCCAGGTCCAGGCATCAGCCCCTTTCCTGCCATAGACCCCAAGGGCTGCGACCACTCCCCTTCCCTAATTAAAGCGTTGGCCCCTATTCTCTCCTCCAGGATCCCTCTTTCTTAAACTGACCAAAGAAAAATATTCCTGACTCCCCCCCATCTCCCCTTGATGCTATCCCCTGAGACAAGCCCCTTGTCCCTTTTAAGAGTTTCAGAGCCAACTTTAATAGAGACACTGAAAGGAGAGAACAAGAATTATCTACATGAGTCATGAACACAGGCTCAATTCTTTTGATTTTACAGAGTTCCAATTCTCATGCAAGGCACTGGAATTCATCCAGCCTAATTTCCTTATCTACAAAATGGTGGAATGCCTACAGCAAAGGTGAGAGTGGTAACCATGGAGAAGCACCGCTCCAGATGCTCATTCTAGGAAGGAGCTGATACCCAGGTGAAGAGGGGGTTCAGCAGATGGACTCCAGCTGTCAGTGCCTTCACGGTCTGCTCAGGAGACCAGGAGTTTTTGTGGAGAACTGCCTTGCCCGACATCACAGCCTTCTCAGGTAGGATGACCAGCTCACTTGGTTTCTTGGTACTAAAAGTCTGGCACTGTAGGATGGGTCTCTGGGCTGGAGTCTGACCCCATGGCCACATCCTTACAAGCAGAGACATTTGCCCTCAGTGTCTGACGAGGACCATGCTTTGTGAAGTTTTGGGTGCAGTGTCTGGAACAATGGACCACAGTGATTCCACTCTTCCTCCCCTCCCCCATGCCAGCTGAGCTGAGTACAGCTGCCACTAAGCCCACTGGGATCTTTGACAGGAAAATTAATGTGATATATTCCTCCCATGAACTCCCATAACACTCCATAACTTTCTAATGGTGCTCTCCACAAGCCAGCTTTTATTATAGCTATTGCTGGAACCTGTCTTCCTCTCTCTCCTGGACCTGTGAGCCTCAGACCCCTTGCCAGTGACTGGCATGTTTGTGTGTGAAGAAATGAGCAAATGGGTGGTACATTGCAACCTGTACTTCCCTCTCTTATATGCCTATTAAAGTTTAAGAGGACTCCCAACTGGGAGGGGTTAAACATATGTGAAAACCTGTGACATCAAAAATCTACATTCTTCTCCCACCTCCGCCTGAATTCCTAAGACTCATTTTGCTTAGCTCTTAGGTTTGTTTGTGCATGAATAAATATGTTAAATAATAGATGCAAGGTCATCTTAGGTATTATTTATATGAGAGGTTAAGCCTAGAAATACTCTGTCTCTGTTTAAACATAGTTTAATCCAGTCTTTGATATAAACCAAAATGTGTCAAATTGCTATTCTAAATTGTACTGAGGTTTTCTGATAAAAAGAAATAACCTAATATTGTCTAGTAGCAGGTTCTTATTACTAATCTTCTCAGTGGATTGAATGGTTCAGTTAGCTTTTTAGGATCTTTGAAAATCTTATCTGTGCATTCCGGAGTCTTTTTCTCTTGTGTCCCTGGAGGTATATATAAATAGATTCCATCATGTGCTCTAGAATGCAAATTGTGGCTGTTTTTCCATCTCTCTGACCTTGTTTAACCCTCCTTCTGGATTTAGTCTTCCTGATTAACCAGAGGGGGAAAAATTCATAGTATCACCTGGACACTTTGATGAAGGATACTGAACCCCTGTGATAGAAATCGTCTTCTCCCTGATGAAACTTATCAACTATTAATTAGTTCCCTTAGCTGACCAGGGATCCATCTGCATCAGATGATATTAAATGTTATAGGAAAAGGAAACATCTGGGACTCAGAGGCCCATGAATTTGAAACTCTTTGCCTTCCTGCCACTGGGGTTTGAAATTGAGTACTGCTCTAAGTTAAGTTTAAAACTCAGCTCCAGCGAAAAATGTTAGATCTTATATTAGCAGGTATCATCATCTGGCATATTAAATGTTGATTCATTTATGTGTTTATTGTCTATCTCCCTCCGATATACGTAAGTTCTACGTGGGTAGGGATTTTTGTGACCGGGACCTAGGACAGAAATTTTTTATTTGTTGGGTGAATGAATGATGAATTTCTGAATGTTCAAACTCATAAGATCTCAAGTGGAAGGGATTCTCAAAGCCATCTAGTCTAACGTGCATTCCATACCCATCTTAACAGTCATCACCTTGAACATATGCCATTCCAGGAAAAGGGGCTTGTCATCTCCCAGAAAGGCAACCCAATTATCTTGCTTTGTGGCATAGAATAAATTTACTCACAGGGAACTTTTTCTATAAAGTCATAGTTATTTTTGTACTTGTTACAATGGAACGAGCCTTACAACTCCCCCATAGAGTAAGTACTTTTCATAAAGTCAAATGCGATTTTTTACAAACATTTATTAAATCCCTTCTCTACTCTAGGTGCTTTGCTTACAGTAATTCACATAATAGGGCAATGAGGTAATCTTTAGTGTACCCGTTATCCAGATGAGCCAAATGAGCTTCAGAGAGGGTCTTATGAAGGCACTCAGCTAAAAAGTGTCAGAGAGTTCAGTTCTGAATTCAGGTCTTCTTAGTGTTATTATGCCCATTGCTCAAATAATGAGTAATACTTGCAGAACACTTGCACAGCTCACCAAATGCTCCAAGATATCTATATTACTGGAAATTTATTAGCATCCCATAAGTAAGGAAGGCATTAATCACTCTGAAACTAGAGGTCGAGAGGCCATAAATAGTGGAGTTGAGTTAAAAACAAGTCATCCAGGAGCAAATTTCATAGTTTTTACACTAATACCATATTACTACAAAAAATTATCTGATCCTCACCTTCCTTCAAAAAATTGATATTTACTTCAATCACCTAATAAACACATTATTAATAAACACAAATGTATTCCTGTTATAAGCCATGGCTGGAACTGAAGGGGAAAAGATGAACAAAGCATAGACCCGGCATGCTATGGGTTCACAATCTTGTTGGAGAGATAGGGACAGTCATAGAAAGGTTTAGGAACATCATGGAAGGAAGTAAGAGTTAGGTGTCAAGCTTGCTTTGGGAAACCAGGGCAGGGCAGATGTTTCATCCTACTGGTCTTTGCAGTTAGTTGTGAACACATCATTTTCCCCTAGAAGATTGTTAATATCTGCAGGGCAAGATATGGTGTCTGGGGCATTTTGACATCCTCTTAGCATATGGCACAGAACTTTGCCCAAAGTCTGTGCCAGTGATAGTGTATGATACAAGCAGCTTTTAGACCATGGCATAACCACTCAGATGCTCAGATAAATCAATAACCCTACATGTAATAGGTTGGGCTGTTTTGGAAGTGTCTCCCCATAAGAGGACTGTTGGAAGTGGCTAAGTGACTCAGCAGAGAGGTGGACCACCAAATCAGGGGCTGGAACTTGGAGGGAAAAGGTGTGGTGAGAGACAGGCCAGGTAATTGGAGCTGTAGGTGATGGGCTCCCGTGGAATTTCTGATGAACTTAGGGAAGCTCTTCAAGGAGAGGTTATCCATAGTGGGAATCTGCCACCCCAGAGGGCATAACGATCAGACGATGTCCAAGCCTGTCTCAACTCTGGGGCAGCCTGAGATAGCCTGTGAGGGAGAAAAAGAGAGGAAAAGAAGGGAGAGAAAAGAAGCTGACTGGGTATCTGTGCCGTATTGAAAGCCCTGAGGCATGAAGCAGGACCCCAAGTTGGCACAGAAGTGAAATCTTAAATTGTATTAGTGGGTGGTGTTATATACTGATGGATAATTTAATTATTGAAATGAGACTGTTTTCACACCTGAAGGTCACTAGAGGGTATTTTGTGTGTGTGTGTGTGTGTGTGTGTGTGTATGTATATATAAAAATCAGAGATGGCCTGGAAAAGTTAAAGGCCTATCTCTATAAGTCTGTTGTACAGATTTAAAGGGACGGCTGAAAGAAAGAAGAAAGCTACTTGCTGTTTATACACTGTGGAGTCCATCATGATCAACCAAACTTGCTTATGTTGATGGATATACTGTTCAAGGTGCCCACTGCCTCTATAAAGGCTCGCTGTAAAGCAAGTACTGAACGCTATTTTTGCTTTTCACCTTTTTTTGTAAAAGTGAAAAATACTCTTCTAATTTCTTGTGGTTAGTGGAAACAGGTACTAAAGTAGGTCTTTAGTAAAAGTGAAGTGGTGTAAAGCTGATTTCTGAACAGTGGGGATACCTGTAATGCGGGTTCCAGGATTTCGAATCTTGCATTGTTATTTAAAGTTATAACATGAGCACTTCTTCATACTCAAAAAAATTTACATAACTATTTCATGGCTGCATAATGACCCATTCAATGCATGTGCTTCCCCAGTGACTTTGGGGATGTTTGGGTTGTTTCAAGTAATTTACATTTTACACTCAGAATTACTGCATGTACAACCATATAAGGCAGCTGGAACAAGTGAAGTTGAGTTCTAATTCTTTTTTCATAAAGCATTCAATTAAGTGAATACTACTGCTCACCCAGGGGAATGGACCTGAAAATTAGATTTTCAAGAAACTTGGGCTTCTTTCAAACAATGGGCTGATTGTCCCACTTGAATTAACTTCTTGAGAATGACGCTAGACAGCAAACAGGAGGAGGCAGTGTCCCGCTCAGAGCAGGGCTCTCAGCTCTCCAGTTAGCTCTGCTACAGCTCCCGTAGAAGATATTACAGATTCTGAGGATTTAACAGTGGATAAATCCTCTGAATTATTTTGATACTGGGATTGATAGTGCACGCGACCTAAGAAAATCCCTTTCCCCCAGAAGTCGTTGGACATATCCTGCATCCTTGAGCCCCAGCACCCTCATTATTTCATTAGGGCTAAAAATTAACCTTGACTTGTGAGCAAGACAAACTCATTAACTCATTTAGTATAGGAGGAAACTGAGGCTCAGACCTTTTCCAAACTCAATCTACTATTGGGTAGCAACACCTGAGGACCAGAACCTAGGCCTTCTCTCTCCTAGTTCTCTCTCTATATTCATATATATGATTTCATTTATATAGAATTCATATGTATTTTATGTGTGTATAATCTTAACATTATTTGCAATAATCTGATATTTATATATACAGATATAAAATCTTGCCACTATTAGTGATAATCTGGGATTGGAATAGTTTGCTTGGATAATGAAGGCCCTGGCATGTGATGTGGTCTGATTTCACTGGTGCAGTGCGCGTTCGACAATTCTTCAAATTCTTGAATTTCAAGCCAGAGCCATGCATTTAGCAATTAGGAAAACTCAGTGAAGTATGGCCTCACAGAGGGAGAAAGCTTTATTCAAAGTGCTTTTCAGAAAATATAGCATTTCCTTCCCTTGATGAATACAGTGATCTAAGCGTTCCATTATTCAAACACGGGGTGAATAATAATAAGGCACTGGTTGAAACTATTAAGGAGGGAAAAATACTTGGAGGGATTTATAAGTCTTTGTATTTAAGCTTATTCGACCTCTTCTCTTGGAGAAAACATTCCCAAGACTCAGTTTGACTCCTTTGCTGCATGTTATTTTATTTTCTGTTCAGGTCAGAGTTGCTAAGAAATCCTGGCTGTTTCCAGTGTAAGAGGCAATGGGTTATAGAATCATCAGAGGTAGAGTTGGGGAATAGCTGCAGAGCTATTGCCTTCGTCCTGTGGGGACGAATGCTGGATTCCACCCTATAATATGTTCCTCGTGTGGTGTATTTGAATCTGATTTCAGTGGTGGGTGTAACCAGAGACCTTTGCCCCCTAATTCATTGCAAGCGGCTGTGGACAACAAAGGCCACTAGAGGACTGACAAGGGGTCCTCTTGGAATGAACGTCATCCAAAACCCAGCACAGAGTTTTATTAGAACCAGGGAAGGCGACAGAACTATTGGTCGTGACTCCAAAGAAGCTAAAGAAAACCCACACGATTCAGAGACTAATGCAAAGTTATTGCCAGAGCCAAAGGCTTATATCAAATATTTTTCCTCTTTGACTGAGGGCAGAAGAAAGTACTCATATTGTTGAATTTGGGCCACTTATTTTGGCTTTTTCTTTTTCAACTTTTCTGGAAAATGTGACCATAAACCTCTCTCAAACAGAGAGCATCTTCTGTTGGTTGAAATTGGACACACATCACCCGATATAACCAAGGTGCTTATGAGTGCTCAGTAGAACTTAGCCTTAGCTTAACTTGTTTCTTTCTTGGCAATATCCACTTATTTTTATGATTTTTGTAAGGGAGAAGACATTCCCTTAAGAATTAATGGAAAGAGTTGTAGACAGAAAACTAGCTTTTATCAGTTATTAGTATGTTACTCCAGGAAAAATTGTAAACTTCCCTGAGCCTTAGAGATAGCTAGCATTGTCATAAACAGTCTGATGACTCGGGGCGCATCATTTCCATTTTACAGATGAGAAAAATGTTACCGAGAGAAATTCCATACTCACACCAAAAACAGAGTTAGTAGGTACAGAGCTAGACTCTGAAATCTCATTGCTAAAACTCAGTGACTATGCTGAGTCCACTTTACAGTGTGTTTTCTCTAGATGGTACTATTCATCGCGCATCCGTCTATCAGTCCTTCTCCAATCATGTACTTCGTCAAATTTTGGACCAGCATGGACATAAACTTTTTCTTGATAGATAAACAACCCGGTTTAATTCTGAACTCCAGTTTGCTTTCAGTCTTCTCCCCTGTATTTCTTGATCTGGTCTGGCATCACATAGTCTCTGTGAACCGTGGATGGAGGAATTGTTTGATGTTTAGAATATGAGAGCACTCATAATATTGTTTCCAGAAACATGCTACTTTTTGACCCATCCCAAATAACCCATCACCCACCCTTGAAGCCTTAGAATCATTCTATTATGCATGCATGACACTCTAATATAGTTTTTTTTTTATATATAGTTTTTACTTTATAAAAGAAGGTTTTTATTTTATAGTCAAATCAACTAGATTTTGAACTCAAAGAGGTCAGATGCTGGGTTTTCTAAACTTGTTGGTTGAATTCAATTAGGCACATAGATTGATTGTAGGGCTTTCTTTCCAGACCCAAGTAAATAAAAATTCACATGGATAAATACACACAAAGCCACCTAAACAGACTCATTCTCACACTTAAAAAAATTTAATGAGCCCCTCTTGCATACAAGCCACTACACTAGACAGAGAGCTGTACATATGCGGTCCCTGCCCTCATTAAGCTTTCTGGCTAGCTGGGAAGACATGTTTGTACAAATAACGGCAAGTGCACTGAGTTTAATGAAGTATAGTGTGCGCTATGTGGGCATGTCTTTAATTAGTGTGGGCAGAGATTGCTAAGAAGGCTTTCTGAGGAGTGTAGCATTTGAGCTGAAATATAAAGGATGATCAGAATTAATTAGGTAAGCTTGGCATGGGGAGAAAGATCAGTCTAAACACAAGTAGCCAGCATGATGAGACAGACAGTCTGTGACACCTTTATGAAGACAACGGAAGCCCAGCATGGCTAAAATCTAGAGATGAAGTCATTGTGGTGGGTTGTGATGAGAGGCTTAAGTGATGGATCAAGAATTTGGATTTACCAAAGGCTGAGGGTATGAAGGGTATTAATACACTTTAAATTTTGGAGTGACCATATCAGATTTGAGCTTAAAAAGAACATTACAACTCTATGTGAAGAATGCATTTGAAGGGCAGAAGAATGGATTTGAAAAGACTAGTAAGGATGCAATTATAATACAGCCACATATGCTGATGGCCTTGGCTAGGATGAGGAGGGAAGAGCAAAAGAGGATAGAGACAAGTGGGTGGATTTGAAAAATATTTAAGGAGTGTAATTTATCAGCTCTTGGTGATTTGTTCCATGTGGGATGATGAAAAAAAAAAAGATTCAGGATTAGGCTGCAAGTTTCTGGTTTCAACAGCTGTTGGATGGTGGGGAAACTACCTGTTATCCATATGAAAACCTAGGGTGAGATGGTCATAAATACTATACTACCTGGCATTTATTGAGCATTTACTATGGACCAGTGACCATTCTGAGTGTTTCACATACATCTACTCATTTAATTTTTTGACAACTCTGAAGTATATGCAGTTATGAATAGTTTATATAATTCACTCATGGTCCTATAGCTGGTACATGGTAGTACTGGTATTTCAACACAAATGGTCTGATCTCAGAAGCCTTGAGTTTGCTTATTACCCTATTTGAGGGTCCTTGTAGAAAGGCTGAATAGAAAACCAAATGAACAGTTCTGCAGCTCAGAAGCGAAGTCTGAGCAAGAGATAAATTAGGGAGTCACTGTAGTACTCATGATAGGCTATAAAATCTCAAAAGTTTAACACAATAAATGTTTATTTTTGTTCCCACAAAGCCCAATGTGGATGGCGGTCTGGTGGTTCTCGTAGGCAGTTCCACTCTTAAGTGTTAACTCAGGGATCTAAGGCTTCTTCCAGCGTGTGGCTCCACCACTGCCCGGGGCCTCCTTGGCGTCCTTGGCCTGTTCCTGGGCCTTTAACTAGCTGATGAGTTAACAGGAAGAGAGTGGAGGATTTCTCAGGGTGATTTTAGAGGCCAGGTCTGGAAGTAGTGCCCATCATTTCTATCCAAATTATAGTGGCCAGAGCAATCCGTATGGCCACAACCAGCCACTTACATTTAGCTGTGTGCTCAGGAGGAGCATGAAGAGAGTTCTCACAAATATATAGATGGTGATTGAACCCAAAGGAGTGAAGAGG
The DNA here is from genome assembly GCF_965194805.1 of Balaenoptera borealis. NCBI lineage: Eukaryota > Metazoa > Chordata > Mammalia > Artiodactyla > Balaenopteridae > Balaenoptera > Balaenoptera borealis. The sequence continues at coordinate 11,162,032 of NC_138876.1, forward strand.
CTCACCTAGTGAATGACTGTAGAATTAGAAAGATGGCCTATGTCAGGTATCTGACAAGCTCTCTATGATAATGATGATGATTAATAATAGCTACAACTTTTAAAGCACTTCACTGTGTTCTAGGAGCATTTACATATATTAATTCATGCACTCCTTACAAAAGTCCTTTTATGTAATGCCATTATATATATACACACACGCATACACACACATAGACACACACACACACACACACACACACACACACACACACAAAGCTGCAGAGATAGTAAATAACTCTCTCAAGGTCACAGAGCTCATAAGTGACAGAACAAGAATTTGAATGCAGGCAGTCTGCTTCCAGAGTCTGTGAGTTTAACCTATGTCATATGCTACATAATTACTATCTTCAAATGCTTGAAAAATGTCACATTAATATGTAAGTATCTTTGCTGTGGATCCCCAAGGGATAGAACTATAACAAATGGAATTTAAATGATGATCGATTCAGCCCAGAAGAAGCCAGCTCTTTCTAACAGAGCTGTCTGGAAGGAAGGAAACTGCACCCTGAGGCAGTGAGACCAGTGGAGGTACTCAAGCATGAGAAGAACAAACCCCTGGCAAGGAAATCACAGAGAGGACTCGGGCATCAAATGAGTGCTTGGGAAAGGTAACATTTATGTTCTCCTCCCACTAACGAAACTTACAAGAATTTGTAAGTATACATTTGACAATTTCTCCTTGTGAATGTATAACCCTTGCACCCCTCTAAGTTCTGAGTTAACTACTTAAAGTAAATTTCAATGCCTGGATCTCCTAAGTATTGGACTGAACTCTGAAAGTAGGAGAAAGGAAAGAGCACATCAAAGAAGAATCAGCCCCTGCCCTTAAAGTTCTTACAATTTACTTAGATAAGACATACACATGGATATCATTCTTGTGAATTACCAGCGAGCAACCTACTTAGAATCTAGCCTGGAAGGGACCGAGAAGTGACTTACGGATGACAGAGCCTCTCAGGATTGGCTCAGGTGTACGCATCTCTGCTCCAAAGTCCCTTTTGCTTTTCACTATCAAGGTAGTTGATACTTCAGCATGTATCTGAATCACCTGGAGAGCTTGTTAAACTAACCTCAGCTTTCTGATTCAGTATGTTTGGGTTGGGCCTGCAAATTTGCATTTCTAACACGTTCCCAGGTGATGCTGATGTTGGTCAGGTGATCACACTTTGGGAATCACTGCTCTAATGTAAGACTTATTGCTCAAAACCATGATCCTCTATTTTATGTGTCTAGTTCTCCTTCAGACTGTGAACTCCTGAAACAGGACTGTCTTGTTTGTCTTTGTATTTCCAGGGTCTAACCCACTGTTTGTCTCTCAATAAACTCGTGTTGAGTAAATAATTGGAAAGAAATGTGTGGTTTTCTAGAAAGACAAAGAGGGAAAGAAACTATCTATGGGAGTCAGTTGGGGGAGGAATCCAATGGCCTCTCCTCCCACAGATTTGGAAACATGATTCATGCAACGAGGTGCCTGAACTGAAAAGCAGCTATCCATACACAAACTACCCCGTTTCACGGTTATGCACATTAGGACTCCCGTCCTCAGATGAGCATCAGAATCTTTTTTTTTTGTCACCTCTCTTCCTTGTCATGTTTCTTCCTCTTCTCTCAAGCTACTTCATGGAAGGAAAATATTCTTTCTCCTACATTGAACTTAATTTTCCTCCTCCTCAAGTCCATTCCCTTTGGACTGGCTTTGGCTGAACTTTGCAATCTTCACTGAAGAGGGAACCCTTTCCCACTGTTCTCCGGGAGAGCAGCCCCTTTGAAGTCACAGCTGGCTTGACTAAACTCATTTCCTCTCTCCACAATGTGCGTCTGATGCAATGCTGGCTGATGCTCCCTCTTGCCGGCTCCCGCTATTGAACCGGACCCAAGTGCAATGTTTAATGTGAGTGTTTGGCTTGGCTTAAATTTGGCCAAATCATCTGTACTTTGTTTCATTTGAAAGCCCTACTTCTCTCCCTCTCAGTCTCTCTCCCTCTCCCTCAACTAGTTCATTCCAGATGTTTTTGATTTGTCCTGTTGTGGTCTGCCCCACCCAGTTCCTAAATCAGTAAATCATTTTCATGCTTCTTCCAAAATCTAAGGAAAGAGAGTACTCAATTAGAGGGAGAAACTGATTATAGGTTTCCTAGAGCTTACACTGAGGGATGGTTGCTCCCCTCAGGAAATACCTTTGAAAGGTAGGAGAAAAAGTCTCATAATTGAGAACACTTGAATTTGGCTTTTTAACTCTTTAGCATCTCGAATAAGAGTAGACAATGTTGACGTGCTAATATTATAAATATTAATATTTCTAATATCAAACTCATCCCTTGTTTTGAGACCTGATGTAATTGCTATTCTTGTTTGAAGGCCTTCTGTTCCTTAAGTAAAATAGAGATTCCCATTCTGTGAACCTATATGTGAGCGATAAAACACAGTAATATATTGAATATAATATTCATGGCCTTTTTCCCTCTCCTGTCATCTCTTATACTTCTCAGCATGTTGATTGTGGTGATGAGGGTCAGGGTAGACAGGATGCAAGAAGGGAGAAATGTTTGCCTTATTATCATTATGGAGAGTTAAGAACTTCCCTCTGGAGGGAACCATAGATCTGGTAGGCTAGCAAGGGGACTTAGAGAGAAAAGTCAGTAAACTCCTTGAGTTTGGAAAGAGAGTTTTGGATGTTTTTGAGAGTAGAGATGAAATATTGAGGACATCTGACTATATGAGATATTAGAAGAAAAATGAAAGATTTTAAGAAATTTTATTGTGTTATGAATGTAATTTCTCTTTGGTGTCTTTTAAAGTGATGTTAGTCAGCACTTACAGTTCTTCCCAAGACTTTTTTGGAGGGGATATGGGTTTTCTGTTGGATTTGACACTAATATGAGACCTACCTTTCAGGTTACACCTATTAAAAATTGTGCTACTTATTTTGTTATTTTATCCTGCCATTCGTCTGTATTATCTGACACCATGATAGAGCAGAGGGAGAATGACCTTTGGAGCCACACAGACGCTCTTGTTTTTTTTGGGGGGTGGGGTGGGAGTAGGAGGGTTCTTTTAGTTACTCACGGTATAATGTATGTAGTTAGGTTAGTGACTTCTCTGAACCGTTTCTGAAAAGTGAGTGTATTACTATCCAACTTGTGCGGCCATGATAAGAATTAAATGAGATCCTTTAAACTGCCTGTCACTTAGTAAAATTTGTAACCGGTGTGTTTAACAACCAGGACTCATGGACTGTAATCAAAGCACAGCTTCAATTTTGTATTCAACTCTAACTTTATTATTTAATTATTGGGGGCAGTTACACAGGCCAGTGGTTGAAAATTTTGGCAGATTGCATCATTTTTTGGACATTTTTGGATAATAGAAAATCAGTCATTTTCTATATCAAAAACAGATGAGTCAGAAATGTTCAATGAATAATTGACATGATAATCTACAAATTAATACTTAAGTCTTCATTCAAAAATAAGACCTCGCCCCTTCATCCACTAAGTTGGGGCAGCTCCAATAGGCCAGTCTATGCGGAAGGAAGGGAAGTCCCTTTCGGTAAGATTCCTGTATTTAAATGGCTGATCTTTCCAATGAGATTCCATATCAGGAGATTGCAAGAAAATGATTTTAATTAAATTGAATTCCTCAGGTTTGCCTAATTAACATATATATAGAGATGTGGTATGGTTGAGTGTTCTATAAATATTTGCTGAATTAAAGAGAATGAGTTACCATGAACTCCGACTTTGCTACTAATTGGCTGTGTTATCTCAGGTGAAACATCACCTCAAAAGACAATTTCTTATTTATCAAAGGGTTATTTTGCTGATATCACCTCTAAGCCCTTTTAGCTTTCAGAGCCCCACAATTTTGTAATTCTACACAAGGATTTTTCTCATTATAATAGCTTTACATGTGTACCTTCTCTGGTCAAGCAGATGGCAAGGGGAATGTGGGTCTGGACTGTGTTATCTGTGTGTTTATAGGTGTTAGAGTTAATAAAATTGGTTTCACTTCCAACTTCTGTAAAGAACCCAAGTGCTCTGAATAAGAGAGGCTATGATGGCTCAAGGGCAATGGCCAGGATACTACTATTGGGTAACCTTTCTAATTGTTGGTGTTTTGGGTGATTAGGAATCAGTTAAAGGACATAATGTCCCTACAGTGTGGTTTTTCAGAGTCTGTTCTTTGGTTTTTCTTCTAGAGATTATACTCTTTGTGTAATTTTTGTAGATATATAGACAGGGTTTGGTAATTGACAAGTCTCGTATGGAAGTGCCATCCATGAAAGCTCAAATGAGGGAGTGACCACTCTACCTGTGGGGTTCAGGGAAGCTTTCACAGAAGAGAGGAACTTAGCAGAGTCTTAGAAAATGATTAAGTATTTATGAGGCTGAAAGAGGAGAAAGAAAGATTACCTTAGGTAGAGAGAGGAGGAATCATGAATCATCTCCCCTCTCCTATGGGATCTGCCATAACTAAGAATCAGAGATCCAAATATCAGCTTTAGCAATATCTAGTAACAGTAAAAATGCACTTACCTTAGGATGCAGTAATTCTCCTCTGAGATATATACCCTAGAGAAACTCTCACATATGTTTATAAGGAAACATATCACAGAATATTCATAGCAGTGCGTCTATAATAATGAACTATGGGAAACTACCTACATATCCATCACCATATATATATATATACACGGTATACTAATCCTTGGGAATACTACAGTCAGTTAGGATGAATGTGTTAGCAATACGTCTGTTAACATGAGTAAACCCTGACAACATAATATTGGGTAAACTATTTTACTCAGGTAAAAAAAAAAAAGAGGAACTTTTTATATGAACATGTTAATATGATACTATTCATATATAAAGTATACAAATAAGCAGAACAAAATTTGATACTGTTAAGGAGCACATAAGTAGTATAAATATAAAAACACTCAGGGAAATGATAAACCCAGCGTTCAGTGGTGGTTCTGTCTGCAATAGGAAACGTGTGGAAGAGGAAAGGGAACAAGAAAGGATATACAAAGAACTGAAATTGTATGGGTAGCGTTTAGCTCTTAAGCCAAGTGGTAGGAGTATTTATTCTTTGTTCTCTAGCATTATCTGAACTTGTTGGATATCTGGAATATATGTCCAATGTACATACACACACATAATACATTTTCTCGTAAACTTTATGGTTGGCAAACGTACATTGGGACGTATGCCTCGGGCCCAAGACCAAAATGGGCTTCCAGCGTTTCCTCCTGAACTGACTTCGTCCACCGGGCGCAGAGCAAAGAATCCCTGCTCCAGTGACCTTATCACAAGACAGCGGCCACAGAGAAAAGAGGCTGAGCTACTTGTTCACCTGGCCATTAATCTTCCCTGGACAGAGGCATGTGTGAGAGGGGGAGAGAAGGTAACAAGCTTTTCCTCAACATTTCTAAGTGGGCAGGAGTTCCTATTATATGGCCCAGCCCTTCCCATTTTAATAACTAGAACCTTCAGTTTCTACTTATGCTATTTAATAAAAAAAGTTTTGTTAATATCAAAATGCATCCAAATTATCTACAGCTACCCTACGTCTGTAAACTATGGCTTTGGTTAACACACTCAGACTTATAAAGAGTTCCATGATTCTTATTTGGACAGATAAAGGCAGCAAATACCCTTTGAGTGCCCATGATGTGCAGTCTTTTGCAACCTCAGGAGCTTGTGATGCTCTACTTATGATGCTCTAAAGAAGCATCTCCAATTGCAAACAGACCGTGAGACAACAGAACCTGATTAGACTGTCCCAGGTCTGTCTGGGTAACCAGTGCACCGTAGCTTTCTTGAGAAAGACTGATGGAGAGTCAAGAAAAACCTGGCAAGGCTAGCAGTTTGCTAGTTCTTTCAGGCATTGTTTCCCTCTAAGACTTTCAACACACAACATATTTCTCCGAAATTCTGATACCTGTAGAACACATTGGGAGGCTATATGTGAAAAAATGGCAAGTTTGGCTGGAGAGTAGAGTCTGAAGGGGAGTGGGCACTGGGAGGTGGAAGCTGGTTTCCAGAATGTGGTTCTATTAGGTTCCGATGTCAAGAGCACAGAGCCAGTTAACAGGGACAAGCTGTTGGTTGAAATCAGGCGTGCACTCCCTGGTTACCAGGATGTACCTTGAACAGGTACCTGAGGGCAGTAAGTACGGTTGAAGCCAGGGATCATGACCATTAACTGACCTCCAAAATTTTCAGGCGGGACAAATTAGGGCAGCAAGATAAATGATAAAATGGTTGTGTGAAATATAATGGATCACTTTTAGTTCCGTCTGATTTATGATAGGATAAAGTCGCAATGTTTTTCATCAAGATAGACTAAAAAAAAAGAGAAGATTACACACGCTTTATTTGGGAAAAGCCTGCCATGACTAATTTAAGTAATCTATAAGCCTGTTCCCAAGTATTTTAGTCTAGAAGCAACATGAAGAAAGCCAAGCAGTCAGATTAGAAGAGGCATGCCACAGAAGCTGGGCGTTAGACAGTGAGGACTCCAATTGGCCCCAACCAAAAAGCTGTTTGCCTTTAGGGAGGAAGTTGCTTAATGTCTATAAGCCTTACTTTGTAACGCTGCTGATAGTAAAGGTGTTAAATGAGATAAGACATGTGTATACGAAAGGATAGAATGGGTCACCCCTAATTGGGCTTCATCTCTTCCCCACAAGTGGTACTCCTAGACTTCAAAGCTGTGTCAAATTTCCGCAGTCACCCAGCACCGTCTGAGAATTCTAGTCATGTGTACCCAGAGAGCATTTTCTCATGGCGTTTCTGTATTCCTGTTGCCAGTTTTGACTAGAAGCCAGGGGGAGAAATCATTACAATATTTCAGAAATCCTTATTCAGTTTTACTTTTCTTCTAGTGGTGGGTGGACTTGGGTTATTCCTCTGAACACATCTGCCCTGAATTTGCGTGTATAATGAAAACGATTTCGTTTAAAATTTTGTTAAAATGTTTTTGTTGTGTTTCAATTTTTCTTTCAAAATATTTTGTTGTGGTTGTGTTTCAATTTTTATTTCAAAATATTTTGTTGTGGTCAGGATACATGCTTTCCTAAGAGGAACTCCCCTATGAAAAAAAATGTGGATAACCCAAAGTGGATGGTTGCTACGGGAAAGAACAATAGACTAGAAACACTACTGTATACGTAATTCCAGAAATTTCCCGCTGCTGGGAGGAAAGGGCCAATTATCATTTAAGCAGAATGTTTACTGAGGTGTAGATACATACACAAATCTTAAGTGTACAAATCAAGGATTTTTACATGTATATGTAAATACAGATACATGTATATATATACTATATATATATAATATTTTCAGCACTCCAGAGGGATCCCTCATGCTGCTTTCTAGGGTCATACCTACACTGTTCCTCTCTCACCCCAAGATCAGGTAAACCAATCATCTGACTTTTATCATCACATTTTAGTTTCTCCTGTTTGTGAATTTCCTATAATTAAATCATATGGTGATTACTCTTTTGTGGCTAGCTTCTTTCACTCCTGCATTGCTAAGTCTGTGAGATTCAACTGTGATATTGCTGGTAGCAGATGTTCTCTTTTATTGTTGCATAGTATTCCACTTTATTAATACTCTGCAGTTTATCCACTCTAGATAGACATTTGTGTTGGGCTAGGTTTCAGCAATTATGAATAAAACTGCTATGAAATTCTTGTCCTTCTCATTTGGTAGACAAATATATTCATTTATCTATCCCAAGGAATGGAATTGCAGGGTCATAGGGTAGACATGTATTTAGCTTTAAAAGTTGATGGTTTCAAAAGTCTTTCCAAAGTCGTCATTTTCTTGTAAGAGAAAAAAGTAGCCTTTTCTTTTTTGTTTTTTATTGTTTTTTTTCTGAGAAGGGTGGAGGGAGATAGAGAGATAGAGATAGATATTGGACCATACCTTTATAGGATGCACATGAAACTGTTTCTCAGATTTTCTTCTTTATAAGGTGGAAAAGGTGGAGGGAATTTTTGTTCTTAAGGAAAAGCAGCTGGGGGAGGAATACTAAGTCTCTTGCCTTTGCTGCTTCTCCTTGCTTGCTGCCTCTTGGTGAAGATACAGATCACAGCCTACAGATGGGAGATTAAAATGAAGATGTCAGGTGAAATCACAGAGGCAAGCTGAAAGTAACCCTGAATCAAACGGCAAAAAGAGTTTCAAAACTGAATCAAACAGCAAAAAGAGTCAGTGTTACTTTTTCTTAAATGTACTGTGGAAAAGAAGGAAAAGAACAATATTAATAACAGGAATTAGTGAATACACTGCATTATTATGCCTTTGTGTCACTTTCTCTAAAAGCTTAGAATGTATTATGTCAAATACAGCTCTAGCAATAATGAGTCACTACTTTAGAAGAAAAACTGTTTCTTGAGGATTCAACTTCCAAAACTATATCACTAAAGTGATAACAAACACTACAATTTACTGTCTTGAATTTCTTGTTGCCTTGTAAAAGGGAAAACAGCTTCAGTTAGCCTCTTATTAGGAGCCAGGTTATCTATTACCATGATACTACAAATCACCACCTTGTTAATTATTCACATATGTTCTTGTTCAAGGCTTGATGAGTTTGTATCATGAATATTTATATGTGGCAGTCCATCCCAGTCATTCCAAATTTCTCTTAGGATCAGCAATATGAGTACATTGTCAGCTGCAAGCTTTAGAAGGCATCTGACTGTTATATGGGGGCTTTGGGGTATTTTGAAATTATTTGATTCTACGCCCAAGTTAAGTGGGGATCTGTCAACAACCTGGCTTGTGATCAATGCAAGCATATCAGACAGATAATTCAGGTCCCTACAGGAAAAGCTACATAAAACATTTTGTAATGTGAAGTCAGGCACGTCACTCTTCCTCTCTGATGCTCAGCCTCTTCATCTGCCGGAAGTGGGGGTTAGAGGAGGTAATCTCTAAAGGCATCTGCCAGCTCTAATGTTCGATGACTTTATAATTTTCATTTAGCAGTGTGGTTATTTTATCAGTGGATCTCAGAGACCCATATCATCAATATTGATCAAAGGAAGCTAATCAGTTCGATTAAACAAATACTGAGGGACTTCCCTGGTGGTCCAGTGGGTAAGACTTCACGCTCCCAATGCAGGGGGCCTGTGTTGGATCCCTAGTCGGGGAACTAGATCCCACATGCGTGCTGCAACTAGGAGTTCGCATGCCGCAACTAAGAAGTCTGCATTGCCGCAGCTAAAGATCCCGCATGCCGTAATGAAGACCCGGCGCAGCCAAAACAAACAAACAAATAATTAAAAACAGCCAAACAAAAAACAAACAAAACCCAAATATTGAATGATCACTCTTGGGCTGGCACTGTCCAAAGAAGTCAATGAAAAGTTGTTGGATAAATGAATGATTGAATAAATAAATGAATGCATAGCTGAAGAAGGCACTTACTGCAGACCAAACAGATGCATTTCTTTTAAGTAATGACAGTATGCATAGCTGGATGAAATAGTTATAACAAAGACATAAACTAAAACCATGTCTCAGCAAATATCTGAGTAACTTTCCTAAAAGATCAGATGCCATCTGATTACAATAATCAGGGTAGTAGAGTGGAGAGAGCACCGGACCAGAAGATCTAAGACATATCCCGACCCTGTCACCGAACAGCTTTGTGACATTGGGAAAATCACACACAGTTTTGAATCTGACTCTTTAACTATCAAGGTGTTAGTGGAACTTCACAGCTTAAGTATCAAGAACACTATTTCTTTGTGTCAATCTAAGAATTAATGAAATTGTGAAGATAAAGTTACTTTACAGACTGAGAAGAACTATTCAAGTGTTTATTGCTGTTATTATTAATAAGCAACAAGATGTAAAGACACAGGGAAATTGGCACTTAATCAGGACAGGAAGACATCAGAGAAGGCTTGACAAATGTGACATTTAACACAACGGGCATGCTTTCAGTCCATTCCATTCTCTGGGATGCATCAGGCACATATTCAGGAGATCAACACAAATTGAGCATTTATTATATGCCAGAACGTTGTAGGTTTTAGAGGTGCACAAATACTTATATGTGGTTCTTGACCTTGAGAAGCTCACACTCCTGTGGGATTCCTAAATATTTACTGAAAACTTTTTGTGCCAGGCATTGTTAGGTGCCAACAATCACAGTGGTGAGCATGGAAGGCACTGATTTTGTCTTGATAGAGCTTACGTCTAAAAGGGAGATCTTTAATCATACAGTTTCAACACAGTGCCCTACACGTGTGATGAGGAGCTTGTGAATTGCTGTGGGAATACATATGAGGGATGCTCACTTGAGACTAATAGGGAGAGATGGGGGAGTATTTAGGTGTAGTGTGGACCACTACACACTACAAGCCCTTCTGAGGACTTCTCAAAAGCTGAAATGTTTAAGAATCACCTGTGGATCTGGTTAAAACGCAAGTTCTGAACCAATAGGAAGGGAGTGGGGTCTGAGATTCTGCATTTCTAACAAGCTCCAGCTGGTGCTGTTGCTTCTCATCAATGGCCCTCACTTTGAGTAGGACAGGGTGTAATAGTATTAGATACAGCATTATGTATAGGAAATACAGTGAGTGGAATGAGTTTAAAAGTAGATCATTCATTTGATTTCTGTGATATGATTTAACCCGGTTGATCTTTCTTCTCAGGGAGACAACAACAATGACATCAACAACAAAACAAAATGATAAAACAACCTTCTTACTTCCCTTTCAGTGATTCTCAAAGGCTGTCAAGAGGCAGGCTCCTTAGGGAGGCATATCTAAATCACCAAAGACTTTAAAAAAATGTCATCCCGTTGGTGATCTCTTTTCCTGAGAATCAGTGCTACAGCAAGCCCCTTTAAGTAATAGATTTAATAATAATTTAAATAGTAGTTGGCACTGTGTGTCTTTTTTATAGACATGTTGGGATTGAAAGCCACTACTAGCCTCTATAACCTGGCACAGATATGTAGTATTTGACAATCTCCCTGAAATCTGTTGATGGTCTTCTCTCTAAATCCTCTGACTTTCGAATCTCATTACGGAAATAATTTAAAACATACCTCTTTCCTGCCTTCTCAGGGTGTAGTGTCGGTAAGTGAGTTGGGTGTCAGGTTGAATAATACACATTGATACCAATTACATTGAATCCAGCGAACATCATAGGTGGGCAGGGTTCCAGGCAGACCTGGATACAGATGCTGGGCACCCTACTCTCTCTTTGTCTGACTTTAATAAAATTCTCAATTTCTCTGAGTCCTAATGGCTCCCCTTTAAAATGGAGTCAATAGTATGTGGCTCAAGAGTAGTTCAGAATTCAGGGAGATGATGGGGTAAAGCAGCTGGCATGTAATAGGTCTTCCATCAGTGTTAGTGTTCTTTATCTTCCCTACTGTATATGGAGTAAGAGGAGTGTTGATTTTGTGTTCTCCTTCCACTACTTGCTAAGAAACTTTTCTTCTTTTTCAAATAGTAGGTCTGACTGGAAAACACGTGCATATTTTCCTCCCCCTTGCCACCAAATATGTGTGTGCAAAGGTCAAGGTCAAGGCAATAAGGAAGGTCAGCTAGTGTGCTCACAATTCAAATGTTATCAAGTAGGGTCTCTGTGTTTCCTGAGTTAGGACTCATGGTTGAGTTCCATGCTTTGTAATGATATCTGTCCATAAAATAGACCAGAATATGTCCATGTTTGGGAGAGTCAAGAAGACCAATAGGTATTTAATTTTTAGAAGATTTTAGCAATCAGAGTTGTGCTACAGTAATATGGGCTATAACAGGAACTGGTGGATATTCTTTTTTTTAAATTTTTTTTAAAGCACTTATTTATTTACTTGTCTGCGCCGGGTCTTCGCTGTGGGATGTGAGATCTTTTTTTTTTTAGTTTTGGCATGCAAATTCTTAGTTGTGGCATGTGGGATCTAGTTCCCGGACCAGGGATTGAACCTGGGCCCCCTGCAGTGGGAGTGCAGAGTCTTAGCCACTGGACCACCAGGGAAGTCCTGCTAGTGGATATTCTAACACTGAAGGGTGAACAGATACTGAATATTGATTGTTTAATTAATTAATTCATCACATCCTCTTGGATACCTTCTAGGTATCAGACACTGTCCTCAGTGTTAGGAGTGAAGGTTAGGACTACACACGTGGTCTCACATATGGCTAGACTGAGAAGTGGAAAGGGCGCATGTAGGCAATAACTTGAAGCCCCTTCAAAAGACATTTTTTAATTTTTTAAAATGTTTACTTAGTAGGGTTTACTTAGTACTTAAATGTCTGGATGTAAAATACTTTTACTTATGTGAAATGGTTTTGGGATTGTAATTTTCTGGGCCAGGCAACTTCTTGGTTGTCACATTTAAAGAGTTTACATTGTAGATACTCTGATAAAGACATGAGTCTTCGTCAATAGAATGAAGTTGTGCATTGCTTGGTTTGGGGATTGTAGTTGATTTTGCTGACACCAGATGGTGCCCACTTGGCTGGTCATGGGGTTAGTGGTGAGGCCAGAGCCCATGTGCCACAACTACTGAGCTGATGCACCGCAACTCCTGAGCCCACACTCTAGAGCTCACAAGCCGCAACTACTGAGCCCGCGTGCCACAACTACTGAGCCGATGCGCTGCCACTACTGAAGCCTGTGTGCTGCAACTACTGAAGTCTGCGTGCCTAGAGTCCGTGCTCTGCAACAAGAGAAGCCACCGCAATGAGAAGCCCACACACCACAACAAAGAGTAGCTCCCGCTCGCCGCAACTAGAGAAAGCCCGCGCGCAGCTGTGAAGACCCAACACAGCCAAAAATAAATAAATAAATCAGCAAACAAATAAATAAATAAAAATAAAACAAAAATGGATAACCAACAAGGGCCTACTGTATAGCACAGGGAACTCTGCTCAATATTATGTGACCACCTAAATGGGAAAAGGATTTGAAAAAGAATTGACATATGTACATGTATAACTGAATCACTCTGCTGTACACCTGAAACCAACACAACACTGTTAATCAACTATACTCCAATATAAAATAAAAAGTTAAAAAAAGGGCATGAAAACAAATAATTACAACCTGTTATGATAAATGTCGTGTTAATTATTTCTGGTTGGCACCTAGCAGTGGATAAAGAGAAACAAGGTGAGGCCCAAGGGAGAGGTCATTTTGGTCACCGAGGCTCTATGGCAGCTGGGTTCAATTTGAAGGGAGTTCTAACAACAGATGGCAAATGTCTCAAACGTGTCAAGTATGAGAAAAGCTGTTGTTCTGTATTACTGTTGACTTTCTTTTCAGCCATATTATCTTCGGCTATGGTTTTATAGACTGTGCCTGTATAACGGGAAAGCTACTGATAAAATTCTAAAAAGGAAGTCATTTACTGCTTTCCTCCAGAGAATCTATTGATTTTTTAAAAAGGGGAGCCATATTCTGCCACTTGAAATGTAATAGCTATGTTCTCCAGGGTGTTGTTAAAGTTCAGAATAAGATTCACTTGGAATCTTTTGTCTATATATCTGTGTTAGATTATGTGAGAATGCTTCCCCTGTTCTTATTTACCTAGTTGACTTGGCCTGTGATGAGTACGTAGACCAAATATTCCCAAATACCTAGAAAGAAGGAGGATGTGGGTGGTTTTTGAAATAGCAAGTCTTAGTGAGTGTCTGTAACGTACCTCACATTATGACCAGTACCATAGAAGATTCTCATCACTTCAAGCTCACTTCACCTCCTCCAATCCTCTCTCAGTGAATGGTACCTCCTCCTGCATACTCACCTGAACCAGAAATCCAGGACACACAATTTCACTGCTCCCTCTCTCTTACCTTCTGTGTTAAGGTCAGTATGGCTGATTGGCTGGCCATTCCTGTCCACTTTTCGATTAATGTTGCACTACCCCCATGCCACCTTCCTCTCTCACTGGAGTACTAACATTACTTTTTTAATTATAAAAGATTTGAATATACAGAAAATTATAGTGTCTATGACAAACATTTTTGTACTTCTCATCCTGTTATTAACAAATCTTAACATTTTTATACATGCTTCAGGCTTTGACAAAGAAGAATGTAAATTTAGTTGAAATTCCATTCAGGTTCTCTTTGTTTCCTTTCCCTTCCTTCTTCCTTCCTTCCTTCATCAGAGGCAAGAAGCCACACAGTTGTTGTTCATTCTTCCAATTTATGCTTTTAAAACTATTTATTATACATGCAGGTATTTACTCATGGCATTTGAAATTCTATGTATTAAAAATATACACATGATATCAAACTGTATATACCACTTGTATTTTTCTTTTATCTTTTATTGTTTCTGCTGTTACATATAGATCCATGGTTCCCTTTGTAATAGCTATTGTATTCTATCTGAAAAGCCACAGTGTATATGTTCCTTTGTTGATGGACTTTTAGGTTGTCTTTTTTTCTCTCCTTTTTTCTTTTTGTTGGTACAAACGGTGCTACAGTGAACAATTTTCTGTGTATCTCCTTTAGTTACTGTCTGAGAATTTCTCTAGATTATATCCCTAAATGTGGAATGCCTGAATTATCAACATATACATTTCTAGCCTGACCAAATTGTTTATCTTTATAGAAATATATATGTATACACATACATATATAAATATATATTATAATATATGTATATCATAACATTATAAATATATATAATGTAGCAATATACATATATTCTATCGATTGATGGATCGAGATAAATATTTTAAGGAATTGGCTCGTGTGATTGTAGGGACTGACAAATCTGAAATCCATACAGCAAGCTGGCAGGCTGGAGAGTCAGGTAAGAAATGATATTGCAGTCTTAAATTCAAGGGTTAGAAACTGAGGGAGAATTTCTATGCAGCAATCTGGAGGCAGAATTCTTTCTTCCTTGATAAAACTCAGTCTTTGCTGTTAAACCTTCAGTTGATTGGATGAGGCCCACCCACACCATGGAGGGTCATCTGCTTTACTCAAGGTTTACTGATTTAAACATTAATCACATCTAAAAAATGCCTTCACAACAGCAGTTAGACTGGCATTTAACTGGAAACTATAATCTAGCCAAGTTAAGACAAAATTAAACCATTACAACATTCTTTGCTATTTTTCTGTTGATTTGTTTGTTCTTGTCTTTCTTTTTCAAAAAAAAATTATAATTTTATTTAAAAGAAAAACAGAATTATAGAATAAATTGTAGAATAAAGTTTGTAACAGAATTATTTTTGTTAAAAATAAGGGTCGAATTTGAATATGACTTTCCTGAGGGGAATAATACTAGGGACTTTATAATCTTTTATTTATTAAACAAACACTTTATCCTAATTTATTGAAAAAGTGAACATTTTTGTTCATTTCTAGTGGGTTTAAGGGCATTCTTTAAATATTTTGCAACCTAATCCTTTATTTGTTTTATGTTTCAAATATTATCACTCAGTGTTTAGCTTGTGTTAACATTTGTTTATGGTGATTTCTCGTTCAAAATTTTAAAATTTTGATGTAGTAATTTTATCAATGTTTTCTTTTATGACTTGTATTTTAAATGTCTTGTTCAGGAAATCTTTTCCTCTCCCAATTTCATATAGGAATTATCCTGTGTTTTCTTACAAAATTTTAAATTTCTTACAAAATTTTAAAATGTAAAACAAATTTACATTTGTTACAATTAAGAAGCCAATACTGACCCATTATTATTTAACTAAAGTCCATACTTTATACAGTTTTTCCTTACTTTTTACCTAATGTCCTTTGTCTACAAGTCATTTATAAAGTAGATGTTGTGCAAATGCTTTTTGTCACTCTATGGCTTGTCTTTTCACATTCCCCCTCTCTTACCTCTGTGTCTTTACACCTGCTTGTGCTTCTGTCTGGAATCGTATCTTAGTAGTTCTGGCTGCTGTAACAGAATACCATAAACTGAGTGGCTTTATTAACAATCATTTATTTCTCATAGTCTGGAGGCTGGAATACTCACGTTCAGGTGACAGCATGATTGGGTTCTTGGTGAGGGCCCTCTTCCTGGTTTACAGAAGGCAACTTTCT
The DNA here is from genome assembly GCF_965194805.1 of Balaenoptera borealis. NCBI lineage: Eukaryota > Metazoa > Chordata > Mammalia > Artiodactyla > Balaenopteridae > Balaenoptera > Balaenoptera borealis. Next base: position 11,178,118 of record NC_138876.1, read on the forward strand.
TTCTGTGTCCTCACATGGCAGAGAGAGAGAACTAAGAAGCCAGCTCTTCTATCTCAGGGCACTAATCCCATTCATAAGAGTTCCATCCTCATGACCTTATGACCTCTCAAAGGCCCTGCCTCCTAATTCTATCACATTGAGGTCTAGGATTTCAAGATAAGAATTGAGGGGTGGGCACAAGTACAAAGTCCATAACAAATGGCTTTGCCTCACTAAATTCTTACCTGCAACCATAGGTTTGTGCCTAGATGTTGCTTTCCCCATGAAGTCTTTCCGGGCCTCCCTAGATGATAATAGTTTCCCCTCCTTTCTGCCACTGATTCTTCCTCCCAAAGCCTCTATCGGTCTGTATTATTTTTGTCTGTTTACTGACTCTTCTTCAACTCCACTTGATCTTCAGATGCTTCGACTGTGCCTCTTCTCCTTGTAGCTCTGGTCTTAGTATAGTGTCTGGCACATAATACGTGCTCATCAGATGTTGGTTGAAACAATCGTTATATGAGTGGTTCTTGCCCTGAGAAAACAAACGTAATTCATTTGGATCAATCAAAGCACAATTGAACTTGAGCTTATGCGATACTGACTAGGCAAAGGGACTTAGAATAGGTTGACGTTAACTCTGAAGTTATATAGTAACAGCATCGATATGAGGGAGATACACTTGAGTGAGAGATTTTGGCATATTCGTATGTGTAAAATAATTGAGAATCTGGTTTAGGACAGCAACTTGAAAATCGAAAGGAAGGGGAGAAATGTAGCAGCATTTTACAATAAGAAACAGCTGGACCTAATGACAGATTTGTTTCAGTGAAAAAGGAAAGAGAAGATAAAGATAATTTAATAATAATGCTGGTATTATCGAGTGCTTGCCAAGATGCTATCAAACATAAACCTCTCACATTGCTGGTGGGAGCATAAATTGCTACCAACTTTCTATGAAATACTTGGGCATTATTTCTCAAAAGCCTTCACATTCTAACACCATTTTACCCACTATTTCTATTTCTAGGAATGCATCCCAAGGAAATAATCAGAAATGGTAATAAATATTTATGAACAAATATGTGCATTATTTATGAGAGCAAGAAACTGGAAACCACCTAAAAATCCAGTACTATGAAAATGAGTATGTAAATCATGATATATATTTATGTGAAGGAATAGAATGCAATCATTAGTAATTATATTTATAATGCTTGTTAATTATAATGAAAATACTTATGATATAGCATTAAATAAGGAAAGTAGATTATCAAATTATATTATCTCAATTATAAAGAGAAAAATGCTTAGTACAAGGCTAAAAGAAAACATGTCTAAAATATTAATGATGGTTGCTTCTGGGTAGAGAGAAGAGTTGATTTTCTTCCCTGCTTCACTGAATATGTCTGTAATTTCTGAATTTTTTTTACCTTAAGTATTAGTTTGATGACCCAGAGGGGATTTCAGAATCATTTTTAATGGCATATTTTGGAAGTTAAGACAGTTTTACACTCAAATCCAAATGCTCCTTTCTCCATAAAATCTGATGTCCTCTAAATCAAAAAATAATAACCCCCTCTTCTTATACTTTCACTCATTGATTAATTTATCCATCAGCAATCTGTATATTATGCTCAGTGCTTCAAATAGGCAACATAATGCACACTCTCTGCCTTAAAAGAGCCCTGTTTATGAGACAGGTGAGCATATCATTAACAGAGTGATTAAAAAAATGCACAACACCCAGTGGATGTGTCTATACAGTGGCTTGGGACCACAGAGGAAGGAGTGACTAACTTTGCTTTCCTGAGAAGATAATATTTGAGCTGGCTTGTAAAAGTTTCAGTGGCATTCATTTGTTAAGGAATAAGTCATGGGAAGGTAGGGATTTGTAATCACAGGTAATAGGAGGTACAAAGAATATGACTGGGGAGAAATTAGTCTAATTATATTGGGGTAGGTGATTTATGGACTTGTGCTTGGGTTTTACAGTTGTGTACTGTGTTTAGGGGCCATTGAAGGTTTGATTTAGTAGGACTTGCCATGACCACTTTCTTATTGTTTAATGTTATTTTTCCTCTCAGCACAATCCAGGGTCTGACACATAACTGTTGACACACTTGCTGCTTGATAAATATTGGTGGTAGAAGAGGATTCTGACTTTGGTCATGGCCAAGTGTCTGAAGTGGGCAGAGATCTCTTGTAAATATTTTGGAGCTGGAAACTGGAACATGGATGATAGTTTAGTGGAGAGTTTCTCAGTATTTTTTCATTATTGGCCCCCAAAGGAGCCTTGTTAGACACTTTTTACTTCTAATCATCCCCACAGGATTTTAAAACCACAGATATACTGTGTATTTGTCTATGAACATTATGTTTATCTACGCTTTGCACATAAAAAGGTGAGAATCTTTTTTCACTTCTCTTCCTTAAGACCAGTTTTTGTACCCTTGGTGGTGGTATCGCCCCTGCAGAGGGTGCATGAGTTAGAGCCTTTCTAAAACATGCTTAACTGTGGTAAAATACACATAACATAAATGTTACCATCTTAACCATTTTTAAGTATCCAAGCCTGAGAACTCTTTTCATCTTGCAAAACTGAAACTCTGTATCCATTAAACAACTCCCCATTCCCCACTCCCCTGGTAACAACCATTCTACTTTTTTGTCTCTATGAATTTGAGAACTGTGGGTACCTCATATAAGTGGAATCAAGTAGTATTTTTTGTGTGTGTGTGTGACTGGCTTATTTCACTTAGTATAATGTCCTTAAGTTTCATACATGTTAGAGCATATGTCAACATTTCCATCTTTTTAAGGCTAAATTATATTCCATTGTATGTATATACAACATTTTGTTTATTCATCCATTGATGGACCCTTGGTTTGCTTCCACCTTTTTGGCTATTGTGAATAATGCTGCTATGAACATGGGTGTGCAAATATCTCTTTGAGACCCTTCTTTCAATTATTTGGGGATATACCTAGAAGTGGAATTGCTAGATCATATGATAATTCAGTGTTGAAATTTTTGAGGAACCACCATACTGTTTTAAACAGTGATTTTATAAATTTACATTCCCACCAGCCATGCACAAGAGTTCCAATTTCTCCACGTTTTGCCAACATTTGTTATTTTCTGTTTTTTGATAGTAGCCATCATATTGAGTGTGAAATTATATCTCATTGTGGTTTTGATTTGCATTTTCCTAATAATTAGTGATTACTGTTGGCCATTTGTGTATCTCCTTTGGAGAAATGTCTATTCAAGCCCTTTGTGCATTTTTAAATCAGGTTATTTGTCTTTGGTTGTAAAGTTGTAGGATTTCCTTATGTATTCTAGATAATAACTGCTCTGCTTATCAGATATATGATTTGCAAATATTTTCTTCCATTCCATAAGTTACCTTTTCGTTCTGTTGATTTTGCGCTTTGATGGGGTTAGAGCTTTTAAAAATTCACTTGATATTAAGATTTTCGATAGCCTTTTACATTCTTTCACTATTTCTTCTTCCCATGGTAACTAGGAGGTTGGAGTCTAGATGGCATTATCCTAGGCCTGGGCAGACATTGAGATGCAACCTGGTATTTGGGGTTTGGGCCATGATGCCTTAGGAAAATCTTAAATGGAGGAACCTATGGATTTATGCATTATTCAGGGAAAGGTGGGCCATGTCTGGTAATTCAACTCAAACAGGGCCTGATGCGAAGGGCGAATCACACTGCTAAACAGGGAGATTTTAAACAACAAGAAAGGAAAAGAGGCATGAGAAGATTAGACATTCTAAATATTCCTGTACCCCCATTCGTTAATGTCATGGGCTATTAACTGTTAGCATGAGGTTTTTTCTATCTTGTCTGTATAATTTTGTCAACCTGTCTCATTGGTGTTTTTTAGGTGGATATCCAGGCAATTTACCTGAGGTTTCCTTTTCACCTGGAGATTTGGTCAGGACCAGTATTTGGGGGTGTGGTCGCTGGTAGACACAACTCCAGCCAAAATCCAGCTAGAAACATAATACCTCTCAGGAAGTGAGGGAGGCTTGACTTCAGTCTCAATTTATGTATCAACCCATCACCTTGTGTAAAGATTAAACTTCTTGCAATAGGAGGGTAAAAAATCTTCTCTGTTATTCCTATGGGAGAGAGGTAATGCAGTTAAAAATCTTTCTGATGCCATGACCATAAGATTAATGCTGTAATCCAGTTTGTTATCTGTCTGCTACGTCTCCTTGTGTCTAGCACAAGTCAATAGAGCTTCATTTCTCTAATTGAAATCAGTGTGATGATGGCGTCTGTTTGTGGAAATGAAAGGTGGCTGCCATAATCTGTTGGGAGCTGAGTTAATCCTCTGGGAGCGAGACCAACCTAATTACTTTACTCAGAAACACTGGGCTTGCTTTGACTTCTTCGGTATACAGCCATGAGAAAGAGGCCAAGGTGCCATTTAGCAAATCTTTTCTTGAATTGCTTTAAACTCACCTAACATTGCACTGTGAGACCTTTTCATTGGAAAGTGCTATTTCTTGTGTGTTTCACCTTTTTATTTGTAGGTATCCTTAAATGAAAAGAAAAGGCCAATTTGCCAGTCACATACTAAACTGTTTCTGCCCTATATTGTCACACTCAGATGTTATTTATAGAAGTTATGTCTTTGATACTCAAATGTAATGCTTCTCAGAGATGCTATTGGGAGAAACACAAGGTTTAACGCCTCTCAGAAATCACCTAGTTTCCCCCAATTATTACAACAACAGCATCAATAACAGCAACAATTTGTTGAGTGCATGTCATGACTCAGCCACTGCCCTAAACATTTTGTAAATATTTTCTCATTTTGCACTTATAATAATCTTTTGAAGTAGTTGCTGTTAATATTTCCTCTACATATTTTTTTTTGAAAGGAAGCACTGAGATTTTAAGAATCTGTCTAATGTCACACAGCCAATAAGCCTCAGAACCATGTTTGAAACAGGCAGTCCGACTGCACAACTAGATTGCCATGAAAAGTGCAGAACCCTCATTAGATTTGAATTTCAGATAAGCAATACATTTTTTTTTTTAGTAAACATACATCCCAAATATTGCAGGAGACAGTCAGATACTAAAAAAATTATATGTTGTTTATCTGAAATTCAAATTTAACTGAGTGTACTATGTGAGTTGTTAGGTTTGTTTTGTCTTTGTTACAGCTGGCAGCCCTATTTATTTTTATTTTTTGTAAGTTTTCCCCTTTTTATTCTTTTGAATCTTTCCAGTTAAAAGGAGGAAGTCTCATTTGGTGAAAGTATATTTTCAACACCTCTCTATCCGTTACTTGTTAGCTTTACTTCCTCCCTTCCTTTCTTTCTTTCTTCCCTCCTTCCTTCCTTCCTTTCTTCCTTCCCTCCTCTTTCTCTCTTCAGCCCTATTTAGATCTTGTGTTTGTGAGCACTCTATTTAGCTACTACATCTGAGCAGTGAGGAAATGTGTATTACTCAAAGTCCTACAGCTGATTAGTGACAGAGCTAGCCCCTCTCCTCCCCTCCCTACCCCACCCTAGGCAGAGTGAGTTCTTTCCTTCTCTTGTCATTTCAGATCCTAGGTTATGATTCTTAGTTGAATGCTTCTTTTAGTATATCACAAAACACAAAGACTTTGGGGTCTTTGTCTGGGGGTAGGTATACATTTGCACTATCCACGCTAAATCTCGGTAGCTGTAATATTATTGGCACACATTTGGAACATAGTGGTCCTAACATTTAGGGGGAGGGGTGAACATTTTCATCATTCAATAAATATAGTATTTATGTATTCATGTATATAGATAAATTTATTATTTTTGTGGTCCTTTGAAGTGTTAAATATTTTGCTAAAATATTTAAGTAATAATAATGACATCACATCTAGCATAGAGAATAAAGACTTTGGCTTCATTTAATTCTTTTCTCTATTTATAAGCTTTACTTTACAGTGATTAAGACATCTGCATTCTGATCCCAGATGGGCCATTAGAATTTTTGAGACCTCAGGCAAGCTTCTCTCTGCATTTTAATTCTATCCTCTATAAAGTGAAAAATGGGATTTGATGTTTCTCTCTTAATGTTCCTTTTGTCCTTGATATTGTATGGTTCCAGGACTTGAGAAAGATTGCTCAGGTGTTTCATTACTGATTTTTGTCACTAGTATTGTGATGACATTCTAGGATTTGTCTTTGTTTCATTTGTGTAAGTCAGTTCTTGAATTATACACTCATGCGTAGGTTGGCTGCTTACATCAGACAGTTTGGCCAATTTGTCCTCTATATTAATATGAGAATGGTGTCTAATAATTCTATCATTTTTCTACAGAATTCTGCACAATTCTGGGCAATTGAAGGTGAATACAATCTCTTCCATTGCTTGATTGATTATTTTATAGCCTGTGGGCACCAACCAGCTGAAGGCTCTACGCGGTCTGGCCCAAATCCACTTTTCTTTTCATGCTCCTTTGTCACCTCTCGACATAGGGGTCCAGTTGCGTCAAGTGACTTCTTCTTACCTGAGTATGTCATGCAGTTCCTTGCCTTTGTGCAGTTGTATTTGTAGTGCTCTATCTTCCTTAGTTAGCAGTGAGAGCTAACTCGTTTAAGGTTTTTACTACATGCGAGGCACTGTTATACATTAACTCATCCGATTATCTCAACAGCTCAATGAGGTAGGTGATGTTCTTACGCCCATTTTTCAGAAGTGGAAACTGAGGTATGGAGAGATTAAGCAACTTTTCCAAAGTTGTATGGACAGGGTCCAAGGATCACATTGAGAGCAGCTCAGAACTATAGCACAGAGAACAACAGCTTTGGGGGCAGACAGACCTGGGTCACTTACTAGCTGTGTGATGTAGGAAAAATGTCCTTATTCCTCTGAGCGTCAGATATGGGACTACAATACCTACTTTACATTGTGGTTGTTATAAAAAATTAGGTAAGAAAATAAATAAATATAGATGCACCTGTTAAGCTAGTCATTTAATAATTACCTTATCTTCCTCTGAGTGAGGAGAAACTTGATTCATAGCCTTGGTGTGTTGTAACGTCGGGCAGTTTCCCTCATTACTATGTCAGCTCATGCCCACAGCACTAGTATGGTATCAGGCACTTTAGAGGTTCTCACTGAAAGCTGAATGCATGGTGGAGAGAGTGACAATCACTGCTCTTACAGTGAGTGATAAAACACATAACTGTGAGTGGCTAGTGCATGGCTTGACTTTTCCTTCACTTTGGTTTCTTTGGTAAGCAAGGACCAGAGTCATAATTTAAAGCCTGATGGTAATGTTGCCTTTGGAAAAATAGAACTAAGACTTGTTACAGGACTGTGTAAGCAGCAGGATTTGTTTCAGTTTGAGGGGCAAGCTAGAAAAAGCTGATGGCATTTCTGTGCCCATGGTTCTGTTGGCCCCAACAGACTTCAGGAATGTCCATGGGTCAAAGGCATGGCAGACCAGTGGTTATGAACTATCCCTACTGCCTTTCCTAATCTCAGCTCCACATGTCTTACCTGTCTCTTTAGAAATGCGGGAACATTTCTTAGTGTGTAGACAAGAGCTGCCTGTCATTGCTCTGTGCCCTTTCCCAGGCTACCTGGGGAGAACAGAGATATCAAGAAACAATGAGGGGCTTCCCTGGTGGTGCAGTGGTTAAGAATCCACCTGCCAATGCAGGGGACACGGGTTTGAGCCTTGGTCCGAGAAGATCCCACATGCCACGGAGCAACTAAGCCCGTGCACCACAACTACTGAGCCTGCACTCTAGAGCCTGTGAGCCACAACTACTGAGCCCGTGTGCCACAACTACTGAAGCCCGCGCGCCTAGAGCCTATGCTCCTCAACAAGAGAAGCCACCGCGATGAGAAGCCCGCACACCGCAATGAAGAGTAGCCCCCGCTCACCACAACTAGAGAAAGCCCGCGCGCAGCACCGAAGACCCAATGCAGCCAAAAATAATAAAAAAAAAAAAAAAGAAAGAAACAAAGAGGACAAAAAATAAGAACAGTGAGGACAAGAGGAAGTAGTAAGTTTTTCAGAATAAAAAGGAGAAGGTACAAGTTGGTCAGAAAGGAGAAACAGCAAAGGGGAAGAAGAAGGCAAGAGGCTGGGGTTTCCTTTTGAATGGACCCAGGAGGCTGTGGCTGCTCCAGTCTCTGTTCCTCCGAGGTGTCTACACTCTTACCTCTGCCTGCCTGGTGCCACCACCCAGGCACCTCAGCAGAGTAACTCCTACTCTTTCCTCAGGAGTCAGCTCAGGACTTGGCCTCCCCTGATCACAACAATGGGTTTAGGGGTCCCTCCACAGTGTTCCCTTATGACCGTGTGCTACCTCAGCTCACTGCTTCACAGTTTAGTGCAGCTTGTAGACAAGCCTGTCTTCTCCAATGAACCATGGACAACTTGGGGAGAAGAGTTATTATCACCTTCAATATTCAATAACTCTGTAATTCTAACACACCTGGTAGAATGAATCACTGGGAGATTTCTGTCAACATCACCAATGTATGTACTCCTAGCTTGGAAATACTACTTAGCATAGATTATGGGATTAATTGCTGAAGAGCTAGTGTACCAGTCTCTGAGTAGAATAAAATATCAATACCAGTCTATCAACATTTATTTCTTAGAATAGGTCATTCATTCATTTATCCATAAACCAACTCATGTTTTCAATAAACATTTATTAAAAACCCCATAGTTTGGGATTCCCTGGTGGTCCAGTGGTTAGGACTCTGCGCTTTCACTGCCGAGGGCATGGGTTCAATCCCTGGTCGGGGAGCTAAGATCCCACAAGCCGCACAGCGCAGCCCAACAAAACAAAACAAAAAACCCCAAAACCATAGTTTATCACTCATTCTGTCCATTCATTCATTTACTCAACACACATTTATTGAGTGTCTGTTAAGTGTTCAAACTGTGGATGTATTGGTGAATGTAACAGGAATATTTCTCCAATGGGAATCATACAGGATATTGGAGAAAACAGACAATACAAATGTAAAGGCATGGATGTAAAATTATGAATTGCGATAAGTGCTTTGGAGGAAACTAAAAAGGTGCAGTTATAGAGAATAAAAATGAAAGGGTGGTCAGAGGAGGTTTCTCAGAGGAAGTGACAATTAAAGCAAACATTCTGCCAGACACTGAACTCAGGAGGAACTGAGAGACTGGTGGGCAATATGCGTAGAAATCTACAGTGGGATTCCTCCTGCCGAGGACAGTTGCAGAAAATAGCAGTGGATGGAGGACAAAGAATGGATTACCAGCTCTAATTAGGCCCACCAGGAAAGCTTTCCCAGAGGAAGTGATGTTTCCACTGACTCCTGGAGAATAAGAAGGCGTATTTGAAACCTTCCAGGCAAGGAAATCAACATTGGGTCTTAACGTCTCTCAACTCCTGCATTTCTACCCTCCAGTTCATGATGTAAGAAGGATCTTTCTAAACCTCATGTCTGAATATATAAATCCCCAAATTAATAACTTAAGTAGCTTCCCATCCTCTCTCCAGGAAATACAGACTAAACTGTATGGCATATTTCATAACGTGATCTCAGCATTAACAACTGCCCCCTCTTTGCCTATGACCTTTAGCAGTGGATTCTCAGCTGGGCTCCTTCACACATTGATGGTTATCCGAAGGTATTCCCTCTGCTTTGGGAAACTCCAGCTTCCAGACTTCTACTTTAAGGTCCAGATCAGCTGTCACCTGGGTGACACCTGCCCTCCTCACTCCCCTACGCCACCTCACACCTGGAGAGAGTGAGTCCTTCCTTTTTGTCCTTCCACAGCATCTTGAACCTAGCTCTATTTTGGAAGTTATCTCGCTAGACTATGATTATCTTGTGGTCTGTCTTTCTTACTAGACTGTGTACTTCATGAAGACAAGAATATTGTCTTAGTAATCTTTGTACTCCCAGGCCTAGAAAGCACAGTGCTTATATTATAGGTGAACAGTCAATGGTTTCTTATTAAGTGCATGAATGGAGAGAAGGAAATGACTTACTGGGTAAATTCTCATGGTAACAGTTTAGTTTAAAGAATATAGGCTGGCACAAGGAAGAGAAGGAAATTAAGGAAAACAAAAGAGACTATACTTAACCTTATGAGGAATGTATGAGAAAGTAGGAAACATTGGTTCCAAATTTCCAGTTTCCTGAATTCATTAAGTCATTGAGGCGAAACAGAATTAAGTATTAGCCATGTATATCCATGGATAAATCTGGGAACTAGCTATAGCAGCCACGTCTAATAGTTATATAGTGAGAGCCAACTGGGTAATTTTGAATTTTCTAGTAGCCACATTAAAAAGGTAAAAACAAACAGATGGAATTCATTTTAATTATATATTTTACTTAACCTAATATATTCAAAATATTATCATTTCCACATATAATCAATATAAAATGTTGAGATATTTTAATTTTTGTTTTTGTTTTTTTGCAGTGAGTCATCAAAATCTGGTGTGTATTTTATATTGGGCTGGCCAAAAAGTTCCTTCGTGTTTTTCCTTAACACTTTGTGGAAAAACCTGAACGAACTTTTGGCCAGGCCAATACGGCACATCTCACTTTGGACCAGCCACATTTCCAGTGAACAGTGTGGCTAGTGACTCCTACGTCAGAAAGCTCAGAGCTAGAGTATTTGGGTATTTCCGAAAAGATGAACTATTTTTTTCTTTTATTATTTGCCTACTTACTTCCATTGCATAGGCAGGAAAATGAATGTATACTTAAGTAGAGGGTTTAATTATAATTTTACACAATTTCACCAAGTTGGTTTGTATATGCAGTTCAATGTCTTTGGAACTTGTTTTGCCAGGAGGTGGGGTTGGGAAAAGCAGGAAGAAAATGGAAAGAAGGAATTAAAACTCCTTTTCACAGACATTTCTGAAAAAAGTATACATTTATAAACCCTTCCTAAAAAGTTACCAAGAACTTTAAGAATGTTCATACCTACTGTTTGACATAAGAATCTTACTTCCAGGAATCAGCCATCAGGAAACATCTGGAAATGCATTCAGAGATTTAGGCATCAAGATGTTCATTACCATTTTGGTACACAAATTAATAACTGGAAATATCTTAAAGTCCAGAATTATTGGACAGGCAAACTATGATATCTATTTATAATGAAATATTGTGTTGCCACTAAAATTTATGCATGGGAAAATTTTTGATGATGTGGGAAATTGTTTGATACAATGTTAAGCAAAAAGCATAGGAAACAAAATTGTGTATTCAATATTAAACAATGAAAGGTGCAATGAAAGACTGGACGGAAATATGATAAAGTGTAGCAGTATCTCAATAGCAGAATCTTGAGTGATTCATTTTTTCCTTCTGTTTTGATGAGTTTTATAATTTTTCCCACAAGGAGTGTGCACTAGGTCTATAAGCAAGCAAACGGAAACATAGAAAATATTTAACCTTGTTCACTTTCTCACAAGCACTATAACTAGCTAGGAACCCTTCCCCATACCTTCTCTTCCCTCCACACACATATGATCTCCCTCTCTGGCTTTGGGTGAGAATGGAGAGAGAAATGGCTAAAGAGAGGGGCATCTGAAGGCAGCTAAGTGATGGGGTAGCTTACGGGAAGAGAAGCTGGGAGAACAGCCTTCTTGTGTTGGATTTCTAAGCTGACTGGGAAAATCTCATCATCCCCCTGGGTTCCAGTTCCTCATCTATGAAAGGTGATGAAAATCGTTGGAATGAATTTCCCTTAGCCACTTCTAATTCTCTATGATGAGCCCTCTGACAAAAAAAAACTTAAGCTTAGCACTTTTTCTCTCCTCCCTACAACACATCTTTTCATTTCTGGTTTCTCTCATTCTATGTGTTTATTTTACAAATGGTAACCAGCTGTAAGACTGACCCCCGCCCCCCCAAATATCTAAGTCTTTCTACTACGAAATCCCCATAGTGCCCCAAATGTCATACCCTTAAGTTCAGGAAGCTTCTCTTATTTAACATATTTTTGGAACACCACCTGTCTCCGAGGTCAGTAGCAGGAAAGAGAATCTTGGATCCATTTTAGAAACTGTTTCAAGTAACAACATTACTTTGAAAAATGAACAGCCCTGTTTTGGAGATACTAAGTTCAAAATCAGAAAATCTTTCCCAGTATCTCCTCTCCAAGAGTCCCTTTTTGGTACCAGTATGGAAGGTAACAATGTTGATGAATAGTGGCCTGTAGATACCCTAGTGATCTCTACATTATGACCCATCTGCCTCTCCAAAGGGTTATACAAAAGCAATAGCTGCAAAAATAGCTCCAGAATGGGACCTTGTCTCATTCTTATCAGGCGTCATTCTATAATGCCTCTCTTAAGAGATAGATTTTGCCTTTACATTATAGGCTTAATGTCTACATTTTCTCTATGCAAATTAAATCCAAACACATGATTTGACAAACTAGTCTCTGAAATCCTTAGAGCCTTATGATAGCTCTATTACCTAAAACGGTACCTGGTATGTGGTAGGCTCTTCATATAGGTTTATTGACCAGAACTGTTCTTAGATTGATAAATCTCAACAAATGATTGAACTTCTGGTCTTTCCTAGAAATTGCGGGATATAAGATTATCAAACCTCTATGCCACCATAGTATTATCAGCTTCCTGAGCTTTTGCTCAGTGTACTTCTTTCATTAAATTATTTACTCACTTATATTCATTCTTTCACCACATATTTTAGAGGTATTATACCAGTTACTACTTTTTGACACCCATCAGTTAGCAGCAGACTACAGAAAAAAATTTGGGCTTAGAACATTTGGGATTCAAAGTCAAGTTCTGCCTCTTACCAGTTGCATGAACTTGAGCTAGTTAATCTCTCTCAGACTCAGTTCACTTTTTTCTAAAATGGGGTAACACACCTGTGTCACAGGCTTACTATAAGTATCCCATGAAATCATTTGTGTAAATCACTAATCGAGTTTCTGGGATGGACTTGAAACTATTTTTTAAAAGTATCTGTATTTAAAGTATGTGGAGACTGTAAAACAATTTTCACAAATGTTACCTCTTGCAATGCTTGCATCTCCCTGGAGAGAAGACGCATTATTTTTAGGTTTTGCATCTGGGGAATTGCATGAATGGTCTGGGGGAAGGAATTTGGGGGCATGGGGACCAAGAGAACATTGGTGTCATGAAACACACTCTTGACCCAATGATGATGTAAATGGCTATTAGTGAGGAGTGCCTGGGGTAACAGGTGCCGAGGCCTTTTGCAAAGTGAAATTTCAGAAACAGCAATGCTCTAAATATGGCCTGGTGAAGCAGGGAGTTGACATTTGAACATTTACTTTGCGCTATAGCCTTCATTATCACCACCATAGTCCTCCACCACTAGACACATTTACAAATGAGGAAACCTAGACTCAGAGATGTTTATTTGTACAAGATTTCCCCAGCTCCCAAGTGGCAAAGGTGGGTTTTAAATTCAGGTGTGTGTGTGGCTGAGAAATTCAGCTCAAGCAGCAAATCTGAAATTGCTAGTCACGGATGTTTTAATTAACGCAGATAACATCTACTGAGCACTTACTATCTGCCAGGAAATTTCTAAGACTTTTATACATGTTAACTCATTTGATTCTCATCAAACTCCATGAAATATATAATATTATATTTTTCATGTTATAGATAAGGCAAGTAAAGTGAAAGTTATTAACGTACTTGCCCAACATCACATGACTAGGAAATAATGGTGATGAGATTCAGTACAGGCAATCTGATTCTGGGATCCTCTGACATAACAATAATAGAGACTTTTTAGAAGTCAAGCTTCAAATACGGGTTAAGATTTATGACCTTCATAACCTGTAAGTAAATACTAACTTAAAGAATCTGTAATTTGAAATGTAATGGTTTTCTACAGTTTTTCATATTTGATTAGAAGTAAGAATAGGAAAATTTGCATTTTCAGACAATAGCTAAAGCTAGACAACTATAAAACTATGGCTTTGATTGAGTACCCATGTTCTGATCAGCCTTTGTCTTCATCTGATTTTTATATTTTTTGAGGGAAAAACAGTCATAGTTTCTGGCTGCAGCCTGTTTGGCTGTGCATTTGGAAGGTGTAAAATATATTCATTTATCTCCATCTGATGATGGTCTTGGTCAGCAAGCTGTGGCCAATTCATATTATTGATATTATTCTCTAATTTCACTTGTCTATGTCACTGTCTCACTTCTTAAAATTCCCCTTCCTTTTTATTTTTCTTTCCATTTTGATTTGCTATCCTTGGTGAAAGGCGACTTTAGAGAGAAAAAATAACCATAGATTTGTGAATTTTTGAATGGGTGAGTGAACAAGGTTGCCGTGTTCAACTGTATAGGTTGAGTACTGCACAACTATAGGAGACACCATTTGCATGGTCTGTGATGTGAGTAACATCCCCTGGAGTTGTGCGATGTGTGTTCATATACCTGAATGAATATTGATGTGTGTGTGGTTAAGATGGCATTCATGTATGAACATGTCTGTGTATGAACATGTGACTAACGTATCTAAGAACTCCTATTGTATATGTGTGAATTTGTATGTGTATTTGCATCTGTGTCCGAGTATAAGTTTTGATGGTGGAATGGGAGATACGAGTTAGGAAAGACTGAACATCTTAGTTTCCATAAGACATATGAGTTTGCAGCAAGAGGAGTCACACGTTTCTTTTTGAAGTAACATTTAAGCATGATATATGGTAGGCTGTATTGACAAAGTGCCAAATAAAAGCACTTGGTGATTATTCAAAGTTCCTCCAATTTTTTTTCCAAGCAATGCACCTCTGTTTAGCCTGAATAGTATGATTTAATTTTCTTCAGTGTGGGAGAATACTTAATGGGAGTTTCAGTTCTGAGCTTTACTCCTAGCTTTATAAACTTTTTTCTTAGACATACCTGTTCTCTCTCACCTGTAAAAAAAAAAAAAAAAACAACCCAGAAAACAAACCCAAGCATATATGTATGTGTGCATGTGTGTGCATGCATATGTGTATGCATATATAATTTTCTTGTATCTCAGAGAACTCTATAAAATCAAATCATAAGATTTGATGCAAAGGTATTATTAATTACAAGTCATACAGATATACCAAATTTCTGCTTTTCTTCTGTATTATTAATTCAGTTCACTCATTCTTCAGTAAACATTTATTGAACAGGTACATTCTTCCAGGTATTGTGGTAGATGTTTAGAATACTCATACTCTCCTCAGAGTACTTATAGACTATAAGAGGAGACACATGCATAAACAGATGTTAAAACACATGGTAAGACAAATTTGTGACTTTAACACACTCACATTCTAATTGGGAGAAGAGGCTAATAAAGAAAGCATAGGGATCCTGATGGGAAAAGTACTGCTTTTGACATGTTTGTGGGGAACAACTAATGCCACTTGGGTTTGTGGGTCCTGAAGTCTTTGTGGAAGATAACTTTTTGTTTTATTGTGTTTTGTTTTATTGAGGTATAATTTACAACTAATGAAATTACCCATTGTAAGTGTATAATTCAATGCTGTTTTGCAAATTTATTGAGTAGTACAGCCATGACCACAATCCAGTTTTAGAATATTTCCATTTCCCTGATGCCTTGGTGGTGGTAGACAATCTCCACTCCAGCCCCAAGTCATCTGCTTTCTGTCTCTACAGATTTGCATTTTATGAGCATCTCATATAAATGGAATCACACAATACATAGTTTTTGTGTAAGTCTAGGTTCTTTCATTTAGCATAATGTTTTTGACGTACATCTGTGTTGTAGAATACAACAGTAGTTTGTTACTTTTATTGCTGAATAATATTCCACTATATGATTTTACCACATTTTGTTTATTCATTCACCAGTTGATGGACATTTAGATTCTTTCATTTTGGGGCTATTATGGATAATACTGCTATGCACAAGTCTTTGGGAGGACATAGGCTTTTAACTTCTGTTGGGTAGTTACCTAAGAGTAGAAGGAGTAGAATTGCTGGATCATTTAGTAATTTTTAAACAGCTAAGTGGAGCTATAATTCATATATCCTAAAATTTACCCTTTTCAAGTATACAATTAAATGCATTTTAAAGTTAGCTTTTTAAGAAACTGCCGATTTGTTTTCCAAAGAGGCTGCCCCATGTTACATTCTTACCAGGAATGTATGAGAGCTTCAATTTCTCCACTTCCTGTCAACACTTAGTATTGTCAGTGTTTTGATTATAGCCATTCTTCTGTGGATATGCAGAAGTATTTTTATTGTGGTTTTAATTTGTATTTCTTATTGAAGAATGATGTTTAGTATCTTTCCATGTGCTCACGTCCATTTGTATGACATCTTTAGTACCTATTCATATATTTTACCTTTTAAAAAATTTGCGATGTTTGTCTAATTATTTTTGAGTGGTAAGAATTTTCTATATATTACGGATAAACATAATTTATCAGATATATTATTTGTAAATATATATGTATAACTTAGTTACACTTTTAAAAAACCTGCTTGGTATTATCTGGTAAATTTGAATATATTCATATATCTCATGTCATCTAGCAATCCTACCCCTAGTTATATATGCAACAGATATGTGTGCACATATGGACCAAAAGATAGGGAAATATGTTTGTGACTGAACTATTTGTGTTAGATCCAAAATGGGAACAGTGCAAGTGTCCATCAGTAGGGTAGATGAATGCATTTTGCTATGTTCATAAAATTGAACTGCACAGAGATGGAATGTACTCATAATGGCTAAAGCAATAAGTGGATAAATCTCACAAAAGACTGCTGAATACAAAAGCCTAGAAGATATAAACTATATAGTTCAATTTATATAAATTTCAAAACTGATATATGGTGTTAGAAATCATATGATTTTTACATAGCGGGGAGGAGAGTGAATAGTGATTCAAAGTAGGTGAGAAAGGGGCTTCTGGATTGCTGACAGTAACCTACTTTTTGACCAAATGGTGGTTATATAAATGTGTCAATTTGTGAAAATTTATTGTATTTTATGCTTGTGATTTGTGAACTTTTTCTCTATAGGTTATTCTTCAAAAAAAAAAAAAAAAGATTTTAGGGGAAAAAAGGAACATGTGCTCTCGTATTAGATTGGGTACAAATCTTAGCTCTATTACTCTCTAGTTGTAGGACCTTGGCTAAGTTACATAACTATGTTCCAATGTCCTCATTTGCAAAAGGAAAATTATAATAGTACCTGTTTCCTAAGTGGTTGTGAGAACTACATTACTCAGTTGAAGCATTAAGAATGCTTATACCTAGTATGTGCTCAATGAATATTGACCACTGTTGTTGTTATGCTCTGGATGTTTCCCTCTTTTCCCTCTCTTTTTTTTTAAGTATTGTCTACATTATATCTCACCTCTAGATCTCAGTTTTTCTCTAGGATTCCATCCCAGTACTCCACTCTTCTCATTCTGCATACCCGCTTGGATCATGTCATTCTTCCTCGTGTTTCCCCACGACCATTTACTGTTGGTTTCTCAGTCCTCAGGTGTCTCCAAATACTCTGGCACCCCCAAATCAATCAACTGAATTCAATACTTTGCTTTGAAACCAACTTTTCCCTTTTTGTTCTCCATTCTTCTCCTCATCCATTGCCAATTCCATAAAATAGCAATGGAACTGAAATCAAACAGATCTGGGGCCAAATCCTAGCTTTATTTATGCTAGCTGCGAGATATTGGGGAACTCAGTTAATCCTTACACACTTCTGTTTCTTCTTATTTAGTATAAGGAAGATAATACAACCTACCTAAGTTTGGCTGAAAGCACAAAATTTTTTTCAGGCTTGATATTGAGTTATGGTCTGGTACACAGTAGGCATGCAGTTAATGTTCACTATTGTTATTTTTGTTATTATGCTATTGTATATATTCATCTCTATTCCTATAATTAAATCACATTTATTTCTTTGACTATGTCCCTCTCCTGAAGAGGATATACCATATTGCCTCGATGCAGGGGTTTGGACCATATGACCTCATTAGTTCTGTTTTAGACTTGGGAGTCTTGGTGTAGAGAAACATTTCCTTCTTTGCAAAGGAGGTCAGGGAAAGGGCAATACAGTGTTTTCCACTAATGAAATAACAGTTACAGTGGGAGATCAAGTCACTCAAGGAGATTGACTCTTATTTTTAGCTCAGCTCAAAGAACTGTAGCCTATTTTAGGCAGTCCTGGGACTTCCCACAGCAATCTCAGAGATGGATGGGTGTTCTGGCTGCAAATACGTGCAGATATTCCAAGTGAAAGAAAGCCATGGGTTCTAGAGAGATGATACTCATCACCAGTGAGAGGTATATTTTGACTAAAAATACTTTGGCTTTTTTGGGGAGCCTTTGGACACAAGAAGTTCTATGATACAATAAATAGAAAAATATATTTGATAATCAGACCTGAGTCCCATTTTCCCCCCACCAGTTATTAGCTGTTTAGCATTAAGTACAACAGTTAATCTCTCTGAACCTTGTTTTCCTAGTTTGTGAAATGGGAATAATGAGTCGCATCACAAAGTGTTACTGTGAAAATTATATGATAAGGAAGATAAGATGCCTGTCACGTAACAGGTGCTCAGGACATGTGAGGTCCTTTCCTCCCAATGATTAGTGGATTCTGATGTGGCTACATGGGTTTTCACTGGCTGCATTACTGCAGCATTACCTTGGGCACACTGTTTATCAGGAAGAGACTTGAAAGCAAACCTAGTCCATTCTCTAGACAGGGCAATTAAAAGTGTCCTAGGCTAGCAGCTCAGGGCCATGAATCTATTTCTTCTGGCATCTATTCCTGCTCTGATTAAGCCTTCACCACTTGTTCCAGTCCTTGTAAAAGGGTCCCTACCCCTCTACATCTGGATCCTGTTCATTTGAAAGACCATGGGCAGCATATTGCAAAGGGCAGAGTGTTAAATGGCCTCAGATTCAGAATTTTGAATACTGAGTCCTGTTCATCATTAAGTCTAAATTTATACTTTGGGACAGATTCTCTGCTTCTGGGCATCATTTGGGTTGAATTTTGCTCATTAACCCAAATTTGTTTACTTGTATTTCATTCAATAAATACTTCTGGCCCAAGCTACCCTACAGTAATCTGTGATAGTTGTTTAGCTATAACATTTTTCTAAAGATGAAATGAATAGAAAATTTTAAAAAACACATAAAATTTGAAACCAGATATCTGGTTTTGAATATCTGTAGTTTTAAAACTATGTTTATATAAAGGAACATAAATGAATCAAATGATTAACTGGGAACACTGTGACATATTTGGTAGACAGCATCATAAATGAAGGTCTCAATTTACATTCCCACCAACCGTGCAGGAGGGTTCCCTTTTCTCCACACCCTCTCCAGCATTTATTGTTTCTAGATTTTTTGATGATGGCCATTCTGACCGGTGTGAGGTGATACCTCACTGTGGTTTTGATTTGCATTTCTCTAAAGATTAGTGATGTTGAGCATCTTTTCATGTGTTTGTTGGCAATCTGTATGTCTTCCTTGGAGAAATATCTATTGTAGCCACTATGGAGAATGGTATGGAGGTTCATTAAAGAACTAAAAATAGAACTACCATATGACCCAGCAATCCCACTATTGGACATATACCCTGAGAAAAACACAATTCAAAAAGATACATGTACTGCAATGTTCATTGCAGCTCTATTTACAATAACCAGGACATGGAAGCAACCTAAATGTCCATTGACAGATGAATGGATAAAGAAGATGTGGCACATATATACAATGGAATATTACTCAGCCATAAAAAGAAACAAAATTGAGTTATTTGTAGTGAGGTGGATGGACCTAGAATCTGTCATAGAGAGTGAAGTAAGTCAGAAAGAGAAAAACAAATACCGTATGCTAACGCACATATATGGAATCTGAAAAAACGGTACTGATGAACCTAGTGGCAGGGCAGGAATAAAGATGCAGACGTAGAGAACGGACTTGAGGACACGGGGCGGGGGTGTGGGAAGGGGAAGCTGGGACGAAGTGAGAGAGTAGTAGTGACATATATACACTACCAAATGTAAAATGGATGGCTAGTGGGAGGCTGCTGCATAGCACAGGGAGATCAGCTCGGTGCTTTGTGACCACCTAGAGGGGTGGGATAGGGAGGGTGGGAGGGAGGCTCAAGAGGGAGGGGATTTGCGGATATATGTATACACATAGCTGATTCACTTTGTTGTACAGCAGAAACTAACATAATATTGTAAAGCAATTATACTCCAATAAAGATATTAAAAAAAATGAAGGTCTCTTACAAATTAATGAAAGGAAGGTTATCAATGAACAGTATAATAGATGAGACATGAACTAGTAATTACAAAAAGAAAATAAAACTAGCAAATGAACCAAGAAAACTTGGGAAGACTCACTAATAGTCAAAGAAATTTAAGTGAACACAGCCATAACACACATCAATGGTTTTTGATCTGGGGACCAGATAGACATAGAGTTATGAGATGGTAGCTTGATGGTCTTTGGGGCAGTAGAGGTAGAGTTTGAGGTAGAGGAAGTATGGTAGCTTGACACAGGTTCTCTCATATCATCTAAGCTCTCTTTCTTACTATAATGTACTACCTTGTGTTTGGCCTCAGACAGATAATAGGAGCAGTTTCCTACCAGAAATATGTTTAGGTCAAGATAGATATGAAGAATTTAATTGTACCTTCTTTTCTCTTGTGTTACCTGGCACATGGCAGATGTCTGGGTAAAGAGCCAATTAGTAAAATGTCATGTAAATCTCAGGTTAGTAAGGTATTAACTCCTCTCATGAAATGGAACAGCATAAAATAAAATGGACTCAGTGACAGAAAGAGAAATGGTTGAATAAATAGAGAACAAACATTTACTGAACCTATGCTGTAAGTGCGGGGACTCTGGTAAGAATCTTACACGTTACCTTCCTTGTCCTTAGGCATAGTTATCCTTATTTAAAAATGGGGAAAATGAGGCCCTGAGAGATGAATCACTTGCTCAGGGTCTCAGAGTAAGGAAGAGAAGAGCTGGGATGTCTAATACCTGCATATGTTATACCCACCAACCCACTACCAGAAAGAAGAGCAGAGTAGAAACCCATGTTTTACACTCAGCTTTAAATTATTTTTCAAGCCCTCTGTTCTTCAAGGTTTAAAAAAGTAATCCTGATATTGTTTAAGGAAAAAAAATTATGTTTAAATGTGTACTTTTGGAATATAACTAATGGTTTTTAAAAATCACCTGGCAAAGAGTCAGCTTTGAGCAGCAGAAAGAGTCATCTCTTGCTCTCAGTAATATTTCTGCAAGCAGAGAATGTTTGCTGAGTATAAAAAATGTTCTGATTTGAAGCTAGAATCTGCAGATTTTTTTTCTTTCTGAGAGTGGCAAAGATTCCATGTGATAAGTAAATGTGCACTTGAAAAATTTGAATTTTAAAATAGGAGAACATTTTAAACTTTCATCCTGACATCTTGAAAAACATAGTTCACAGTTTTAAGAATGTTCTCCATTTATTACAGCGTATGTTAGGTTACACTGCCCATATTGAGCTGTATTCTGACAGAGAATTTTATGTTGAAGAGGATTCTTCATTACTATGATAAAAAAAAAACTATTTGCAAGAATCTCAGTGAATAGCATAGTCATTGGGACCTTAATGGCAAAGAGGAGGACAGAGCTGAGGAATGTCACTAATTCCTTAGTGAAGGAAGACTTGAGTCAGGCAGACCCTTATATAGTATATTTCTTCCTGGGTCTCTGCCGAGCCAATAAACCATACATTATTTTCTAACAAATGCCATCTTCCAACAGGTGTGGGCTTTGACCACCAGAATTTTACTATGCGACCGTATTTTCCCAGCACTGCCCTTCCATATGGGTACAGAACCAAGAGTGGGCACATGATCCCTCCAAAGGTCAAACATATTCTCCCAATTCAGGATTTAAAATTGGAATTCAGAGACGTTAGTCAGATTCTGCTAGTCACATATGAAGAAGCATGTGAACTTTGGAGGTATAGGATGACCATCTTTTGTCAGACACCCAGAAAAGGAGAGAAAATCAGTTTGTAGAAAGAAAAGAATAAAGGAAATGTAAACAAAACATGGGCTGGAGCATGATGTCATAGAGCGAGGGACTGAGGGATGTTGGGACTTGATTTTTCTGACAGATCTCAGTTTCTAGGTTTTAATCTTTTCTGACTGCGTTTCCTTTCTTTGGGTTCCATGGAATATCCCTATCTCCTTTTCATAGATTCCACCTTTCCTAGTTTTTCTGCTTAAGCTCATTTATGCAGGTGTTTGTTTGTTGTTTTTTGTTTCACTTGCTACCAAAAGAGCCTTAAAACCCAGGCTGTCAACCACATGGAAGCCAGCAGAGGCTGTTGTTCCAGGGATGGCCACGTGTTATACAGTTCTAGAAAGCCAATCAACCAGGAAGTTTAGTCTCTAGCTTCAAGGCAGCACAATTGAATGCTGTAAACCCTGGGCAGAGCTGAGACTAAGATTCAGGGAGAGCAAATCAAGCTAGAGCCCAAAGGTTAGAATGCCAGGGAATTTCTGAAGTGGCTTATTTCCCAGGGTTACGTGAAGTCAGTGAGAAAATGTACATAAAAATGTTTTCTTTATTGTAAGGGGCGAGATACTTTAGTGGTTTGGGGCAAAGATTCTAAACTCCCTGAGTTTAAATCTCAGCTCTGCAGCTTTCTGGGTGGGTGACCTTGGGTAAGTTAAACTTTGCCTCAGTTCCTTTGATCTGTAAATTGGAAATGGTAAAGATGGTTCCTACTTTATAGGGTTCTTTTGTTGATTAAATGAGTTAGTATAGGTAAAGCACTTAGAATAGCTCCTAGAAATTGGTAACTGCTGTTAAGTCTATGTTAGTGTCTGTTGTTATTAGGGTTTATGTAACTGTATTGTTGACCTTCACTGTCACGCAGACATTGTGATGCTTGTTTTATAAATAACCATAGCATTCTATACTGTAATCTACAGAGCACACTCTACGTGGCATAAATTTCCCTTGAGCTAAGGATTTATGGCATTAAGAAATAAACCAAAAAGCATTTATTAAGCTCTTATTTTATGCCAGGCACTGTACATACACCATTTAGTTTAGCCAACACTCACAAGCCTATGCTGCATTTATTCTCATCTCCATGTTCCAGGTGAGGACATTGAGGAGGGGAAAGGTTGAATAGCTTAGTCAAGATCTCAAGGGTGAGATATGGCAGAGTCCACTCAGGTCTAAGCCCAAGACTAACTGACTTCAACTTGGCACGTCTAATGCCTAAATCTCAATGAACAGTCATACGTAAAGTCATATAACAAAACTTGCTATGGATCCTTTGCTTCCTCAAAGTCAAAGGCAATTTTCCCTGCAGGGATTCCTCTAAGTAAGCCACATTCTGCAGCTGGCTTCTCTTTTCCCTCTACCTGGGGATGAGCCAAAAAATACGGAACAAAATGATTGTAAAGTACTGAGGAAATGTGGCTAAGCATGAAAGGGGGTTGTAGCAACATGAGAGGATCCAGGAGGGCTGGGTGATGCTCAAGATGTAAGGCAGATTTGGGAGCACTGAAGAGTTTCACAAACTCTTGCTATATCTGAATAGCTTTTTATAATTGCTAGAAAGGCTTATCTGATTAAGAGAGGAGCTGTGGGAGTTGGGAAGACACGTAACACCATCTTTCATCTTCTCCAGGACTGAACACTGTGCAGGACCACAATTCATAATGCAGAACATAACTTCATTCATAATGGAAAACAAATTTTGGTTGACATAGCACCATTTTTATAATTTTACAGACTTGGATCAATTGATCCTAGAACATTTTCATCAGTAATATAATACCCTGTGTGTTACAACTTAACCATATATACTTAAAGAAGATTTGAGGACTCTACCCTTTGGATCCCCTTTGCATCTCCTTTTGTGGGAAAAATGGTATTCAATCCCCAGTGGAGTTCCAGTGGTTCAGCTGGTCAACCAAGTGAAGTCGTGAAATCAAGGGATAGCTTTGGGAATTCTTCATGTTCTTCACTACTACTCTTCACATGTTGCCCAGAAAAGCATATACTCAAAGGGAAAACAGTAGGTTTTCTATGAAAGTGCAGATTCTAATCAATTTTCCACTCAGGTGGTATGAACCGGCTCTCAGAAAACAAAAGTAACCCTGCTTTGTAGTGTTTGTTGATCTTTGTCATGTGAATACTCCCATTATGGCTGATTTCAAGGATAGCTGTATTTAACAATTGGCTAGCAAAATCTCTGACTAGCAAAATTCCCAACACAAGCTGGCTCCAGTGCACCCCGACCCTCCTAAGCCACACCTAGGTAGAAGATCTGGAGCTAATATCATGAAAGATGAATGCGGAACTGTCTCTACGATATTTGGACAATTATGGGATGTAGCCACAGAATGGGTATTCCCCAGGCCAGCAAGATTTGTTTCTACTCTTTCCTCCAGCTTTACTGAAACATAATTGACAGATAAAATTGTAATTTATTTAGAGTACACAGCATTGATATATGTATACATTGTGAAAGGATTCCTCCATCGTGTTAATAAGCATATCCCTAACAGCCCATATTTACCTTTTGTGTATGTGTGTGAGAACACTTAAGTTCTACTTTCTTAGCAAACTTCAGTTATACAGTAAAGTGTAATTAACTATAGTCGCCATGTTATACATTAGGTCTTCAGACCTTATTCACCTTATAAATAAAAGTTTGAACCCTTTTACAAACCTCTCTCCATTTCTCCCATTCCCTGTAGTCTGGCTTATTTCATTCAGCATAATGCCCTCCAGGTTCATCCATGTTATTGCAAATGGCAGGACTTCCTTTTCTGTTAAGGCTGAATAATATTCCATTGTATATATATACAACACATTTTCTTCACTGATTCATCCATTGATGTGCACTTAGGTTGTTTCCACACCTTGGCTGTTGTGAATAATACTGCAATAAACAAGGGAATGTATATATCTCTTTGAGATAGTGCTTTTATTTCCTTTGGATATATACCCAGCAGTGAGATTGCTGGATCATGTAGTAGTTCTATTTTTAATTTCTTGAGGCTCTTCCCTACTGTTTTTCATAGTGGCTCTACCAGTTTACAATCCCGCCAACTGTGTACAAGTGTTCCCTTTTCTCTACATCCTCATCAGCATTTTTATCTATTTTCTTTTTGATAATAGACCACCTTATAGATGTGAGGTGATATGTCATTGTGGTTTTGATTTGCATTTCTCTCATGATTAGACATTTTGATCACCTTTTCATGTACCTGTTGGCCATTTGTATGTCTTTTTTGGAAAAATGTCTATTAAGATCCTTTGCCAATTTTTAAAATTGAGTTATTTGGGACTTTTTGCTATTGAGCTGTATGAGTACCTTGTATATTTTAGATATTAACCTCTACTGGATATGTGGCTTGGAAATACATTCTCCCATTCCATAGGCTGCCTTTTCATTTTATTGATGGTTTTCTTTGCTATGCAGAAGCTTTTTAGTTTGATGTCCTCCCACTTGTTTATTTTTGCTTTTGTTGCCTTTGCTTTTGGTGTCAAATGCAAAAAGAAATTACCAATACCAATGTCAAGGAACTTTTTCCCCATGTTTTCTTTAAGAGTTTGTATGGCTTCAGGAGTTTTATGGTTTACAGCTTTAATCCATTTTGAGTTAATTTTTGTGAATGGTGTAAGCCAGGGGTTCAGTTTCATTCTTTTGAACATGGAGGTACAGTTTCTCCAGCATCATTTATGGAAGAGACTTATCTTTTCCCCATTGTATACTCGTCACACCTTTGTTGAAAATTAATCGACCATATACACATAGGTTTATTTCTTTTTGAACTTTCTCTAGAAGAAGAAAGAAAAATTAAAATTGTGGAATAAACAAATTAGTCAATTTGTGGCTTCTTTCCCTTTTTCCCTTTCTCTGAGTGGGTCAGAAGTACTGATCACACTTTGAGAGGAAAAATTTTATTTTTACATTCAACAAATATTTGTTGAGTTCTGACGTGTGTCAGACATGGGGCTTGGCACTGGATATGGAGTCGTTTGCCAGGAGGTAGGGAAATGGATGCACTCAGTATCCTCCTGTATCTTAGTCTCTAAATGCTAATGACTCCTGAACCATGACCACCAGACCCTATCCTGGAAATCTATCCCCCTTTCTGATCTCTAGTTTCAGTATTGCTTCTTCACTGTTAGCCTCCTTCTTGCCAATCTTTCTTGCTCCTTATTTAACAGTATTTATTGAGCAGCTACTGTGAGTTAGGCACTCTTCAAGGTTCTTGAAATGCATCAATGGAAAAAAATAGAATAAGATTACATATATTCTACTGGCAATAGATTCCACCAGCTCATCATTAAATACTTAGTTTTCTCAAAATCCCATGCTATATATAATTCCTTGCTTTTCCTCTATAAACCCTTCCAGTTCCTTGTCTGTCTGAAAAACACCTAATAATCCTTCGAGACTCAATTAAGTATCTTTTCCTCTGTGAAGTCACTGGTGACTCCTTTCCTTCCAACAAAGCTAATGCCTCTTTTCTTTCTACTCTCATAGTATCATGACCTATTTTCCACTTAAACTGTGAACTCCATGTGGAAAGACACGGTTGTTGTTATACATATTGACATACTTTAGAGAGTAATTTAGTTGTAACTAGCATAAGGGACAGAGTGAATGTCTAATACTCCAAGTACCCGGTTAAGGCAATTTGTACTACAAATGATTTAAGAATATACTGCTTGAAAACATTCTTCCTTATGTCTAGCTACATTTTAGGAGTGCTTCAAAAGAATATTAATCACACTTAGATTCAGAGAGTATCTGAGAAATGTGGGAATGTTGGCTGAATCCAACATCCTTCATTGTACATTTATAAGAAACCCTAACGGATTTGCATTTGTTGAACTTGAAACAAAAGAACAAGCCCCCAAAGATATAGAGGTACGTGGTAATCTTCAAATCTCTGTGGAATGCATTCATTTAGTAACCATTTGTCCCCATCCTTCCTGGACTAGATTACACAGTGTCTTTTTCGTATTCAGAATGATCAGGACACTGTGTTATTCATCTCTGCAGTACCAGCACCTACTACGATGCTGGCACTCAATCAGTGTTTGATGAATAAATGATACATTAGTTCAATAACAGTTTCAATAGGCATTTATTAAACCCACCAGCTATTCGAACAAAATGACCAAATTACCAAATGTCTTATTATCGAGGCACTACCACAGGCATTACAAACTGCTGTTGCAGACTCGAGTCAATTATTTAAGCAAATCGCAGATGCCAGAGAAAATGAGCTGCCATGGAGGAAATATGCTTACTATGTGAAATATGAAATGAGAGGATATGTTTTATTTTATGTTTAAGGAAACCTTGACTATGATGAGGAGACATAATTTTTGTTGGACAAAAATCTTTCAATATAAAAACAAAAAGTTGATTGTCCAATAAAATATTTTTAAAAAACAGCTTGGTTTTGTATCAAATGGCAAACCTAACACTGTAAAATACAGTTTTCACTACCAAGTCAATGCATTCCAGCAAATATTTACTGAGCACTCACATATCAGCTCATGTGATATAAAGATTAATGAAACAGTCCCTTCCCTCCAAAGAGAGTTTTAGAATAATACAGTTGCCCCTGGGGTTAGGTGTGTTTAATTAAGAGACAGCAGAATGAGCAATAGATCTAGGTTTTAATTTTTAAAGCATGTGTAACCTTAGCCATGTTGTTTATGCTATGCACCCAGAATACCTCTCCTGACTGCTTATCTTGTGCCAGACACCAGATTGAGCTTAACCTGAGAATCTAGGCAATGCCTGGAGCATAGTAGATACTCAATAAATATTTGCTGAAGGTGTGAATGAGTGAAGGAAGATAGAACATCAAACAGTTCACTGTTCCTCCTTATTCACAGGCAGGATTTGGTGGAAGAAGCATGATGAGAGAACAATGCAGAAAGCATTATCCTGCTTGAATAAAAGTCAAGTTAGACAAAGAATTTTGGCCTCAGCTGTGTTTCAAAAATACTAAGTTTTCCAGAAGGTTGGCCATCTCAGGCAGAGGAAGCAAAGGCCTAAAACTGAGAGACCGTGGTGGTCTCTGAGATACGCAGATCCTTCAGTTTGGCTGGGCACTAGGGATACATGTGAAAGAGGGTGGGCCTGAACCAAGAGATGGGTGGGGCCAGTTGCAGAAAATGTGTGTCAACTTCAAGTGCCATTCATTCCGATATCTATGAATAGTACAGCCACTCTGGAAAACACTTTAACAGTTTATTATAAAGTTAAGCCTATGCATACAGTATGGCCTGTTCCTAAGTACTGTATTTAACCCTGGATAAATAGAGACATTTGTTCACACAAAACTCTATACATGAGTGTTTTTAGCAGCTGTATTTGTAATTGGCCAAAACTGTAAACAACTCAAATGTTCTTCATGGGAGAATAGATAAACTGTGGTACCTCCATGGGATGAAATACTATTTACCAATAAAAAGAAATGAAACTTTGATTAACACAACCACTTGAATGGATCCCATAGGTGAGTGAAAGAAGTTTCCAAAAGTTACACAATGTATGATGCCATGTATATTGAGAAACACATCAGTTGGTTGCTAGGGGTCAGGTGTGGGGGAAGAAGACGACTATAAAAGGATAGCTTGGTGGAGTTATTGAGGGTGATGAAATGGTTCTCTATTGTGACTGTGGTGGTGATTGCACGAATCTATACATTGTGTTGAAATGTATAGACCTGGGGTGCCCGTGAGCGGCTGGAGCAGATCTGGGCTGCCGCTGGGGCTTTGTGATCCACTTCCTGGGTGCCAAGGGGCTGCTGGGCTGGGGCCAAGGTGGGCAGCAGCCCTCGGAGATGGCGGTACAGAGGTGCTTCTGCCAGTTAGCGCCATTGGAGACAAAACTGAGAATTGGGAAGAAGTACAGAAATTTCACATGAGAAAATCTTTGGATTTTCAAGAGATACCACACATTACATCATCATCATCATCATCATCATCATGGTTGTTATTGTTTACTGTGGACGAGTCCAGTGAAGTATAAAAGAAAAGATACCCAGGATCCTCAGTGGAGAGTCTTTCAGTCAAGAGCAGGAAAGAAAGTCTGCCAGTTTTGGAGTAGCATGATTTCATATCAGTTTCATGCCGTGTGGCTGACAGGGTCTTGGTGCTCTGGCCAGGTGTCAGGCCGGAGCCTCTGAGGTGGGAGAGCCGAGTTCAGGACATTGGTCCACCAGAGACCTCCCGGCCCTACGTAATATCAATCGGTGAGAGCTCTCCCAGAGATCTCCATCTCAATGCTAAGCCCCAGCTCCACTCAATGACCAGCAAGCTACAGGGCTAGACAACCCATGCCAAACAACTAGCAAGACAGGAACACAACCCCACCCATTAGCAGAGGGGCTGCCTAAAATCATAATAAGGTCACAGACACCCGAAAACACACCACCAGACGCAGTCCTGACCACCAGAAAGACAAGATCCAGACTTTTCCACCAGAACACAGGCACCAGTCCCCTCCACCAGGAAGCCTACACAACCCACTGAACCAACCTTAGCCACTGGGGGCAGACACCAAAAATAACGGGAACTACGAACCTGCAGTCTGTGAAAAGGAGACCCCAAACACAGTAAGTTAAGCAAAATGAGAAGACAAATACGCAGCAGATGAAGGAGCAAGGTAAAAACCCACGAGACCAAACAAATGAAGAGGAAATAGGCAGTCTACCTGAAAAAGAATTCAGAGTAATAATAGTAAAGATTATCCAAAATTTTGGAAATAGAATGGGGAAAATAAAGAAACGTTTAACAAGGATCTAGAAGAACTAAAGAGCAAACAAACAATGATGAGCAACACAATAAATGAAATTTAAAATTCTCTAGAAGGAATCAATAGCAGGATTACTGAGGCAGAAGAATGGATAAGTGACCTGGAAGATAAAATAGTAGAAATTACTACTGCAGAGCAGAATAAAGGAAAAAGAATGAAAAGAATTGAGGACAGTCTCAGAGACCTCTGGGACAACATTAAATGCACCAACATTAGAATTATAGGGGTCCCAGAAGAACAAGAGAAAAAGAAAGGGACTGAGAAAATATTTGAAGAGATTATAGTTGAAAACTTCCCTAACATGGGAAAGGAAACAGTCAATCAAGTCCAGGAAGTGCAGAGAGTTCCATACAGGATAAATCCAAGGAGAAACATGCTAAGACACATTAATCAAACGATCAAAAATTAAATACAAAGAAAAAATATTAAGAGCAGCAAGGGAAAAGCAACAAATAACATACACGGGAATCCCCATAAGGTTAACAGCTGATCTTTAAGCAGAAACTCTGCAAGCCAGAAGGGTGTGGCTGGACATATTTAAAGTGATGAAAGGGAAAAACCTACAACCAAGTTTACTCTACCCAGCAAGGAACTCATTCAGATTCAACGGAGAAATTAAAACCTTTAAAGACAAGCAAATGCTAAGAGAATTCAGCACCAACAAACCAGCTTTACAACAAATGGAACTTCTCTAGGCAGGAAATGCAAGAGAAGGAAAAGACCTGCAATAACAAATGCAAAACAATTAAGAAAATGGTCATAGGAACATACATATCTATAATTACCTTAAATGTAAATGGATTAAATGCTCCAACCAAAACACATAGACTGGCTGAATGGATACAAAAACAAGACCCGTATGTATTCTGTCTACAAGAGACTCACTTCAGACCTAGGGACACATACAGACTGAAAGTGAGGGGATGGAAAAAGATATTCCATGCAATTGGAAATCAAAAGAAAGCTGGCGTAGCAATTCTCGTATCAGACAAAATAGACGTTAAAATAAAGACTATTACAAGAGACAAAGAAGGACACTACATAATGATCAAGGGATCAATCCAAGAAGAAGATATCACAGTTGTAAATATTTATGCACCCAAGATAGGAGCACCTCGATACATAAGGCAAATGCTAACATCATAAAAGGGGAAATTTACAGTAACACAATCATAGTAGGGGACTTTAACACCCCACTTTCACCAATGGACAGATCAACCAAGATGAAAATAAATAAGGAAACACAAGCTTTAAATGATGCATTAGACAAGATGGACTTAATTGATATTTATAGGACATTCCATCCAAAAACAACAGAATACAGTTTCTTCTCAAGTGCTCATGGGACATTCTCCAGGATAGATCATACCTTGGGTCACAAAACAAGCCTTGGTAAATTTAAGAAAATTGAAATCATATCAGGTACCTTTTCTGACCACAATGCTATAAGACTAGATATCACTTACAGGAAAAAAAACTGTAAAAAATACAAACACATGGAGGCTAAACAATACACTACTAAATAACCAAGAGATCACTGAAGAAATCAAAGAGGAAATCAAAAAATACCTAGAAAAAATGACAATGAAAACACGACGATCCAAAACCTATGGGATGATATACACCACCAAATGTAACATATATAGCTAGTGAGAAGCAGCCACATAGCACAGGGAGATCAGCTCGGTGCTCTGTGTCCACCTAGAGAGTTGGGATAGGGAGGGTGGGAGGGAGACGCAAGAGGGAGGAGATATGGGGATATATGTTTATGTATAGCTGATTCACTTTGTTATACAGCAGAAACTAACACACCATTGTAAAGCAATTATACTCAAAGATGTTAAAGAAAATGTATAGACCTGTATTCACATAAAAAGTTAATTTTATGCTATGTTAATTTAAAAATTGAAGTCCTTACAAATGAGATGAAGCCTATGAAAAGCCTCTTTTTAAAATTCAAAATTCCATAGATACAGTCATTTTTATTCCTTGAACACACACCATCTTGAACTTAATTTTCATCAAGTGCTAGGAACATTTTTCTTGTTGCCAGGTTATGTATTCTATTTTTGACATGATGTTTCATTTAGACTACTCACAACCACCCCCCCCCCCCTTTTTTCTCTTTAAAATTGATACAAATTGTACTTTGTACTTTTAATTCATAAATGTGTGGATTTTAAACATCCTCTTGTGAATAGCTGATGGAGGTACAAATGTGTTCTATTTTGGTGGGAAATGTTAAACTTGGGATATGCACATTTTAACATATGAAAAAGCCCTTCTTATGTGCTTAAATTGGATGAGGATTCATAGGAAAACAGCCTGGGAATGAGAATGGAATTTCCCCTCAATGATCCTTTGACTCTTGACTGGGTTATGAAGACCCTTGTGGACTTGTTGACGATAATCTCTTGCTATGAACCCTGACTTTCCAGTCCAGAGATGACGTGTGCGCCTGTGCCTTGGAATAACCTCACTTACTTTACACATATTCTTAATTAAAAACTTGTGGAAAGGTAGAGAAACAAAGACATTAGAGCTCATCTTTTTCGGAGGAAGAAACCAAAGCCTAGAGGGGCGATGTTTCTTTCCCAAGGCTACACGTAGATCAGGATTAAAACCCAGTTTATTCAGATGGCTGCTTGAGCACTCTGTTTTACACACTGCTTGTTGACACTTTTAACTGTTTGCTTGTATTTGTGAGAAACTATCTTAATACTCTGGGGGTAATCCTTTTGCCTTTTTAAAATAGCCTTTAAAAAAATGGATAGGAAGTGCACAATTCATCTAGCCCATGCTTCATAGAAATAAGGTAAATCTAGCTTTATTTTCTTTTTGTGGGCAACGATGAGAGTTGCTTGATGTGAAAGTTCACATGTGAGGGAGAAAAGCAGCTTGATCCTGATTTAATTATCACAGTTTCTTGCACACGGAAAAAATGCTGTCTCCCCTTTTATGGGAAAAGCCTAGGCTCTGACTTGCTCTTCAGAAAGTGGAGATGATTTGCAGTGAGTCACGCATACTCCTTTGCTGAGCTTTGTTACACTGTGAGACCATTTTCTAGATGTCTTTCATGAGTTGTGATCAGTGGGAGATTTAACCCAATTTCAAGCTTTGAAGGGGCACCTGGCCCAAGGGTCAATCTGATCTCTGACACAGGGCAGCTTAATGCATTGAAAATGCGGTAGAGCCCAGGAGTCCAACAGCTTGGTATGGATTGTGGCTTTGACCCTAGCTTATACTATGTGACCTTGAGCAAGTTATTCCCTTTGCATGGCCTCACTTTTCCACTTTTCCTGTATGGAAAACAAAAGATTTGGGTTAGATCAAAATGGCCTATGGGCTACTCTTTCCAAATATTGGGTCCATGTGGGCAGCACTAGATGACCACAGACTAGATATTTCTCTCTGGGTCCCAGAATCTCTGTTCATGGTAATATAATAGGGCTGCAAAGGTTAATTGTAATACTTATTGATATATCATTATTAACATATGTTTGATTTCAAAATAGGTTTTTGTTGGATGAAAGATTAAACACATAAATTGAAATTAGTGCTGGAACTAAGAATACTCTTTGACATCTTGCCGACTTTTACACCTGGAGATGGCTGAATCCTCCTTCCTATGTCCTCACCTGGAACCATGACACCAGCCCCCATGCACTGATGATCTCCCTGCCATGTCCTCCTCTCACTTAGCTTCCCTGAGAGTTTTACCAACCAGAACCAATTCAGAGTTTTGTATTGCTCTTTAGACAAAGCCGTTTGGATATTTATGTGAATAAAACAGACTGTTACCAGCATTAAATGACATTTGCACAGGATGTGCCTCAAACAGGAACTGGCACATGGTTAATAGCCTATCATCATTATGCTTATTACTACAATTATTATTATTATTAATAATTTAGAATGGCTCTGATTATCTACTAGGGATTATTATTAAATATATATTCTTCAGCTTCTCTATCTTCTTGACAACAACCAAATCTATTGTAGCTTCCAGATCTGAATATTCATTCCCTACTCTCTGAGGATGGATGAGCCCAGCCCAATTTCACTAGGACTATTACTTTATTATTTTGGACCTGCTGTTGGGAAGTAGTAGGTAAAGCCTTGTTGTCTAGGAATTTTTTGAAATGGGCCATTTTCATGTTTTCTCTTTTATAACCAAAAAGAAAAGAAAAAAAAAAAAAGAAAGGAGAAGAGAGGAAGGGAGGAAAGGAGAAATGAAGCAAAGAGCCCATGTTGCCCTACTAGAAAGTCAGTTCTTTGTTTCTAAGAAATACAGTCATTCTCAGAGGCTTTTTCTATGCTGCCACTCTAATATAAAATAGATCTTCCTGTTATTTTTTCATAGTTCCATGTACACATCTTTCATGGTTAACAGTACATTAACTGACAATACCTTAATTGGTGTGAATTTGTTTCCCTACATTAAAGTGTCATCTATCTGAGAGCAGGGACTTACTTCTACCTCATCTTCTTTTCTTCTTTGCTTACTATTACCTGACAGAGAGTAGGTACTTAATAGATATTTGTTAAATCAACAATTCCTAACAGGAGGTGAAAAGTGGCAATCATTTAAAGAAGCCCTGTTTCATATCTCCTAGAGTGAGAAGAAATCGTGTTGACATCATTTTGAGAATTAGGAGTAGAGGTACCTACAGGAGTCCATTACTCTTCACAAATTCCTGGTCTAAGCCTTTGGAGACTGTGATGGTTAATTCTGTGCATCAACCTGACTGGGCCAACAGATACCCAGATAGTTGGTTGAACATTATTTCTGGGTGTGTCTGTGAGAGTGTTTCCTACGGAGATTAGCATTTGCATTGGTGGACTGAGCAAATCAGATGGCCCTCCCCAGTGTGACAGGCCGCATTAACCCAACCACGCATCACTTATTTATCCAATCTGTTGAGAGCCTGAATAGAACAAAAAGATGGAGGAAGGCTGGATTCACTCTCTGCCTAACTGCTGTGCTGGGACAAGAATCTTCTCCTGTTTTCATGCTCCTGGTTCTCAAGCCTTCAGACCGAGGCTAGAATCGACACCATCAGCTCTCCGGCTCTCAGGCCTTTGAATTGTATCACTGGCCCTGCTGCTCTTGCAGATGGCAGATCATGGGGCTAAGCTTCCGTAAGCTCATGAATCAGTACCTTATAATCAATCTATACACACACACACACACATATATATTTATAAATATATTTTTCTGGAGAATCCTAATGAATACAGAGACAGACTGTTAAAATAATTACTATTAAAAATAGTTATTATTCATTTGATCTTTTGGTTTATAAATGTTATATCCTCTTCCTTTTCCACTCAGAGTATAATTAGGCTTTGAGATTGACAGAGCTGAATAGTACCCTCTGTTGAAGGTGAATGATGCTGAGCAAAGTAACCATATCCTCTGTCTCCCCATGAAACCATCAGCAAATTCCATATTTTCAAGTATTGCTTTTGGAATCTATCATTTGTCTGCCTATCTATCTATCTATCTATCTATCTATCTGTCTATCATCTATCAACTCTTTAAACTATGCAGCAATATGCCGCTGTTAGTTTCAAGGTGCAGGGCAGGGCTGGTTTGCAGACCTAATCACATTGTAGTTACTTCTGCCACATTCTGTGTTGCTGTTACATATATGTTCTGGCCCCACATGATAGGTTTTGCTCCTATTTTGCACATAACAAAACTGAGGATTAGAAAGGACAAACAATGGGCCCTAGGTTCTAGGTTTAGTCTTTGCTGCCTCCTAAAGATGCCTGATGTTATAGAAGCGGGAAAGGGAACAGATTTTTTTTTTTTAAGTTGAAGGATGTACAAGAAGCAAGGCATTAAGATGTGAAAGGACATGGTGTGTCCAGGGAACCTGGAATTTTAGAGTTTACATTCAGGAGTGTATCAGGAAATGAAGTAAAGTGGCACCCTGTGGGTCCAAGCACTGATTTGTAAGTCTGAGCAATAAAATAGTAATGGAAAACTGGTAGCTATTAATACCATACTGTTCTTTTTGGGAACAACAGGGTAAATCTGCTTATTCCTAAGAAAATACAGCCTTTCCTTTCAACCTTCAGCTGTGTAATTGATGATAGAAATAATTATCAAAGGGTTTAGAACCGGCTAAGGTTCATAGAAGTCTCTCTTAAAAAAAAAAAAAGAATTCCATGGTAATCCATGCTATATCCAATCCCTGAGTGGATGTGATGCCAATTACTGCCACCTGCCCTGTCTTGTCTCAGTTACAGCACCCCAGGGGGAGCTGCACTTAAGGCCCTGTCAAAAATGTCAGCTCTGCTTCTGGGGCCAGATGCAATAACTTCCCTTGAAGATGGCTGGGGCTGGGTCCCACATGAAAAGCAGCATTAAATCTTCCCTTAGGCTAACCAGGGACTGCTAATCTAGTTCCCTGTTGTCAGCATACACAGGGAGGCTGAACATTCCCTCCAAAAGGAATGTGCCAGGTGCTGTACCAGATGCTCTAGACAGGTTATTTCATTTAATCCCCAACACCTGAAAGCCTATTTATCATCATTCCCCATTTACACGTGAGAATATTGAGGCTCCAAGGTCACTAGCATTATAAGGGTAAATAAGGATTTTTTGCATAATCATTCTCACGCCAACATCCATTTTCCACCTCTTCCATTATAAATGGTAAGAATTTACTTAGATTTCTTTTGCATTCTTTAATTGGAAAGCCCCAATAACTTTCTTTTCTCTTTCTTCAGAATTCTTTGTTTTCATCCCCTGCTCCCAACAAAAATCTAACTTCAAGTCTGACTGACTTCAAAAAGGCACCACCATCTTGGTTTTTTAAAACGGTACCCATGGAAACAGTATGAACACTATGGAACGTCTCTGTTGAGAGAGCCCCAACCGACAAATATAAAAACAAAAATGTATAGGCCATATTTGCAAGTTTTAGCCAAAAGTAGTGTTAAAAAAAGGATGCAAATGACTGTTAACAGTTTCTGAAAATGATGGAATTCTTCATATCCATGAGCCCATAGAGTTGACAAGCACTTAACAATTTCAAGTTACTTTTACAGGCAATATGTCGTTAGATGTTCACAATAGCCCTACTGGGCAAATATATTAGGAAATATATCTGTCCATCTGCAAAATTCCTTGTTCAATGACTCAAAGCTGTAGGTAGAAGACACAAAATTCAGTTCTAAATATTCTGAATATATCCAGTGCTGTTTTCACAGCTATATAGTTGCCTCCCAAAGCTTGCTTAATACTTAATCATTTAATATTCATTCACACATTTATTCATCCACATATTCTTTCAACAATATTAATTTTTTTCATTGGCCAGACATTATGCTACGTGTGTGAGAGAAAAAAAAGAAAAAAGAAAATGGCTGACTTTTCTGTTACCAAATAGCTCACAGTCTTAACTGAAAAACTGGCATGTAACTAATAATCACACTTGAGTAAAATAAATAAAACAACCAAAGATTGAGATCATCGTGGGGAGCTACAAAGGAGAGATGGAGTTTTGTTTAAATGCTTCACAGAAGCCGCTTGATGTGGCTCTTGACAGATGATAAGATTTTGCCAGGTGGCTAAACATGTGAAAACATGTCACATTAATTTTGCCTAAAGGTCTATTATATTTAATTAAAAGAAAAATGGCTTAAAAATACGATACCCATTTCTTAATTTAACAAGTCATACTTTTGCTTTTCTATATCTCAGGAAAACTTTTCATTACATTAGATCTTCCTTGAATCTAGATGCTCTTCCAGTGGCTGGGTATAATTTTTATACATTTTGCACGTATAGACACCACGTTTTATTTAAAGGATTATCTTCTTTGTTAATCATTTAACCCAAGGGTTTCTTTTCTGATTATTAACATTAGGAAACATGCGTATTCTTTGCACATTGCAGGAGTAGTTGAATTTCACCCCAGGGAACTAGGTAGTTCATATATAATTTCTTGCATTAATCACATTGATCGATAAAGAAATCCTTCTGACGGGCTTTGATTTATGTTGGAAATAAAATACTATACACAATCATAAATAGAAACATAAACACACGTGATGTTTGTTCAACACTTGCTGCATGAATTAGCCATAGTTCAGTCATTTGCTTTGACATAGTTATAATTTAGCAAATAGCCATACAAACATGTTGGAGAGTATGTAAAGATCAGGTATCATTCTTCCTAATGCTCTAAGTCAGTGTTCAAAAACAAATCCAAACTGGGGCCAGACCGATACCTTGGGTAAAACAGGCCACATGCATAGGGAAAGGAATGTCCTATCTAAATGGTGTAGATTCTAATCAGCTACAGTGAATCGCTGCCATGTGCCACGCAGAAAAGTGGGCTGTTGTTGCCAGGTCTTCTGCTTTTCACAAGAAATTGAAAAAACAGATTGTTTACGGAAATCTCTGAATATTTTAGTATAATATTCATTCATCATTCATTCATTTAAAATAATGAGTTAAACAAAACACATTATAGGGCTGGCTACGGTCCACTGGCCATTGCTTCAGAATTCAGCTCTAACTGGTGATGCCAAATCATAAAGATGTTAAATAACTACCCCACATGGGAGAGTCAGCCTTAGGCCATCCTGAAAGGAGGAGCACCACTGACCATTCTGATTTGACTTCTGATTGTTCACCCTAATGCTACTTTCATCTAGATGGGGTCAGACTGAATATTTTCTAGACAAGGATCGGAGCAGCACTGATGCCACAGACAGCCATTGCACCTGATTGAATGGTCAGCACTGCGGGGGAAAATATGGCTGGAGGGGGGAGCCGGGAGGGCTGGGTCTAGTCTCATTGCTATACCTGCGGAGCATCCTATGCTTCTCCAACTAGATCATGTGAAGATGCTTTAAACAATCTCTGAGGTTTCAACTCAAAGGTGCGTTTTTACTTAAGTAATAATTATAGAAGCCTTGCTAAGTACCACATCATTTTAATCTGCATCTTAGTAGGAATAAACCAAAAATCCCACTCTTACTCATTCTGGAGTACGTGGAGGAGAAAAAGCAACCCATCAATGGGATTGTATGTTGTTTAACTGACTATGCACATATAGCCCATTTGACCAATAAAAAAAAAATGATGTAATGACATTGTAACTCCTTAGTGTGAACTCCTGCATTGTGTTTACCTTAAAAGCTATAAAATTTAACAGTCTACTCTTCTATGACCATTTTCACTCTTCTGCGTTCCCTTCCAGGTTAATCTGTATGTTCTAGGAGATTAACTGTCAGTGTTGAGTTACTCTAGGCCAGAGTTGTGGTTTCTTTTCCTAATTCCAGCAAACTCAAGGCAGGAT
Organism: Balaenoptera borealis; assembly: GCF_965194805.1. Taxonomy (NCBI): domain Eukaryota; kingdom Metazoa; phylum Chordata; class Mammalia; order Artiodactyla; family Balaenopteridae; genus Balaenoptera; species Balaenoptera borealis. The sequence goes on from NC_138876.1 coordinate 11,217,282, forward strand.
GGGATTTAATATTCAGTAGTACAGCTCTGGAGTCTGGATATCTATGTTTGAATCCCAAGTTCACAATTTTGTGTCCAGAAGTTTTGGACAATCTCCTTGATGGCTCTGGGCTTCAGTTTCCAAAGCTGCAAAAGAAGAAGATGCTGTGAGGGTTGCTGTGTGGATGAAATAAGTAAAAATGGTTAGAACAGTGTGTGGCACGTAATAAGTGTTTGACGAATGTCACCTGTCATAATTATGTTCCTTATAGCACAGATGCCCAGGTGATATCCAACTGATGGTTTTTCTCACATCCAATCAGTGGTTTCAAGCATGTATAGATAAAGAAGGAGGGATATAAATAGACTGAATGCCTTCAGTGAAAAGCCACCCTCAGAGGGAAATGGGCTATAAAGTAGGGGCTTCCCTGATGATCTTCCCCAACACACACCATGGGCTCTGATCCCATGAGACCACCTAGTACGCACACCTTCCCAAACTGGTAGACTGCTACTCAGCCTTCAGAGATCAGCTCAATGCCATTGACTTTGTCTGGCTTTTGTGGAGAACCCCAGGTAGCATTAGTGGCTCCTTCGTGCTCTTACAGCCTGAGTAATACTCCTGAATGATAGCACTCAGCCTGTTCGAATGTGTTATGTTTTTGTCTCTCCTCTATTCTATGAGTGTCTTCCAGAGCAGGGATCAGGTTGGTTCCTTACATCCCTAGTACTTTGCAAAGTGCTTGGCATGTCATGGAGATGCAGAAAATACTTGTTCAATGAAAGAGTAAAAAAATAACTAGTGGCTAAAATTCTGATGGAATGGCAATGAATGGATGAGCAAAGGAAACAAGAATGAATTATACAAATTTTTGGTACCAAGTTCAAATTGTATTTTCTTCTTGGTTTTCCCTAGTTTAGAACAGTGGTTGGCTTAATATAATCTAGTCTTCTAAAGAGTATTCAAATTCTGTTGCAAAATGATTATAAATGTAAAAAGAAGCCAGATTAACTGCTCACCATCAGCTACAACACATCCCTTAGTTAATTTCATCTCCTGTTCAACTCGGTGCCGCTCAGCTTGGTCTTGTTGCTGCTGCTATTATGTTCTGATGTTGCCCAGTAATTCCTCTTATCTTTCATGCCTTTTCTCCTCCGTTCCATCTTGCCAAATTCTATTCTCTGAAGCTCAACTTAATTCTCACTCTTCTCCAAAGTTGCCCTGTCTATATGGCCTTCATTCATATTTCACAATTACCATAGTACACTATTTTATATTTTTGTTATCTCCCTGACAATGTATACATTTCCTGTGAGGAAGACCCACATATTCTATTTCCCCTTATATATCTTATATTCACAATGACTACAAATTTCTAAGCAACTGGGGCAAATTTTGGAGCAAAGGAGTTTTTTCTTTATAAGAGAAATCATAACAAGCATAAACATTAAATATTGTCTTTTATTTTACTAAAGATCTAAAAAATGTTTTGTAACTCCCATCACACACCAAAATAAACTTTAGATATATCAAATGTTTAAGCAAAAGTAACAAAATTATAAAAATGTAACAAGTGCTAAAGGTAAACATATTTAAGATACTGGTATTGGGCAGAAAAAGTAAAGAAAAAGATTGATAATGTAAATATTGAAAATAGTATTTTTGCACATCATACTACTTAGCGGCAAATGTTATATAGTAACACGTCAGGAAAAAATAATATCCTGGATATATGAACCATACTTACAAATCAGTAAGAAAAAATGAACCTATCAATCAAAAGAAAATTGAGTAAATACATGATAAAGAATAAACACAATAATCAGATAAAGTTCTTCATAGTTTCTAGTGATCCAATTGAAATTTAAGTGAACACTGAGATAAAACTCAAGACTGGAGAAAAATTACTGCAATGTTTCCAGAGGGTGATTTGTTGATATGTATCAAAAAGCCTCAGAATATCTACATCCTCTCATCCAGAAATTCCACTTACAGGGTAAAAATGGGTGTGATACAAGGGGAAGGATAGTGCCAACACTGTAATGGCTGCTTCCTTTGTTTTATCTTTTTTTTTTCTTTTTAAATAATGTATATTCTCTATCCTTTCTAAGAAGAATGTATTAGGTATTTATGATATAAAAATATTCTTAAAATGACTAAAAATCCAAAATGCTGTTTAAAAAAAGATACACAAGCTAATACTGTTAAATATATTCTTCATTTATGGTCCAGGATGAACACAGAAGCTTTTTTCTTTTTTTCAGTTTATATCATGTAAAGTTATGAATTTCATCTTAATACATGGTGAAAGAAAGAACAAGTTTTGTACAAAAAAAAAATCAGGGTTGTTTTTTTTTTTTTTTTTTAAATTATTATGGACTTGAATTGAATATAGCTTCAATTCTCAGCTCTCTGGCTTGGGGCAGTTTCCATAGTCCTCCAGGGCCTTAATTTTTCTCATCAGTAACAAAGGTTTCTAAAACGTGCCTTTCAGGTCTGTTGTAAAGTTAAATTAAATAAACTAAGTCGAGAATCTGGCCAAATTCCTGGTGCTCAATAAATGGCCATCATTCCATAAAATGAAACTCTTAGAGAAAAGAGCCAGTTAGTTTTAAACTGAGAAATCATTCAGTCAATATAAAGGTAGACACACGTGTTAGTATAACTTGAACAGGAGACTCTTTTATGAAAGTGTGAATCTATGCACTTTGCACATGATGGGTGCTTGAAGTTGGTTTCTTTGGCTGTAGAAGGTGGGCCTAGATTTTCCAGAGGCTGGGCTAGCTCTCTGATCTTGTTCCACTCCCAGCATTGCGCCAGCATCTTTGGCTACTATTCTGCTTGGTGTGTTTCTTCACTATTTTCTTATCAAGATCTCTAACTTGGGGCTAGGCATCTCATGGAACGGCAGTAGGACTGATGTCAGTTCTTAGATTTCCACTAACAGCTCTGCTGACAGAGAGCAGAGGGAAGAAAACAGATGTAGGAAAAAGAAGCTTCAATGCCTGCTTGCCAAATCCTTGCTCATAAACTTTCCCAATGCAGAAAACCTCTCTAAAGCCACTTGTACATTTTCTCTCTTTTTAAAAATTGTCTGACATTTATTCTTTATCACATTACCCTCTCTGGCTGATCTTCAGATACTTAGAGCCTCTTGCCCTATCTCCAACATACATGCCCTAATCCCCTCTTTATCTGGCAGGGGTTTTCTCAGATGTGCATGATGGATGCTGAGAGATTTGCTAACAGGTGGGGTGAGGATCATCCCCAGGCTCTGCGGGAGCCTCACGTGGCAAACAAAGGCGGCGGGTCTGGGAGTCATTGCCCGGACTGCTTGTGCATTGAGGACAGGGAAAGGGGGCCAGTGGGGGCCATTCAACACAGTATTTCCAGCCTGCGACACAGAGAAGGTGTTTAGGACATGTTTGCCGATCTAAAGGTGAGCCTTGCCTGTGACACCTGCCAGGTGGTATGCCGATGGTCAGTGATCTGGTAAGAGACTGCTTTTCCTAAAACAGTTTGTAAATCCCATCCCTCCTCCCCAGTCAAGTAATATCCCTGCCAGGGGTCTTATATCCCTCCTCAAGTACCTCGAGGGCAGCCCCACAGAGACAAATATTTATTGACGTTGAAAGAAGACTAATTTTGGACACAAGCTGAGGTGGGTTCAAGCTATCTAGGTTAAATTAGCTTATTCATATAAAATACTGACATATGGGAGGCCAAAAAGGGGTACTAATTCTCAGCAGGGATCTCCCAGCAGCTCTCCTGCTGCCTCCTCTGTGAAGTCACCCCTGATTTTCACAGGCAGCTTTTCCCCATGTCTCAGGTACAGGCCTCCTTTATACAGACATCTGTCCCTTCACCCCCATCATTAACTTAGGTTCCCCTGTAACTTACTTATTCTGGGTCTGCCCCAGAGCAAGTGCTGAAGGAACGAAAGTTTCTCTTTTATATTATAAATATGAGCTCAGGGTTCAGACTTGGGATAGGCACAGTGCTTCCCGACTTCCCCTTCTCTCCAGCCCCCCACCCAGAAGGAGAGTAGGGGTTGTGTGGGCCCCTCATTCTGAATGGAGGCGTAGTGCCTGGGTCACTGGCTCCCACAGGGGAAGGGGTGAGGAGCAGCGGGCGTGGTGGCTCAGGGGCCTGGGCACGAAGCGTCGGTCGTGGGTGGAGTGATCATTCCTGGGACACATTTAGTACTTGCTTGTCTTGACTATCCATGTTTCTTTTCTTCCAAGAGCTTCAAGGATGATCCTGCCTTCTTCTCACCACTTCTGTTCCCTCCTCATCACTTTGGCTTTGCTCTTTCCAAAGTAGGACAAAACCGTTTTGATTGAACCATCCCATGCTTTGGGGTAGTTCAGAGATGTACCAAAGAGATAGTTCCAGAAGTCCCCTGGGAGATCACGTGAGAGATAAAGCAGATTCCAGGGGTCCTGCTGATGAGACCCATCTCTGGAGACAGGAGGAGGGAAAGAGAGAGGGTGGAAGTGAGACTCAGCTGGCCCCCATCCCTCCTCCGTCTGTGCAGTTTCAACCCCCAAGCAAAACAATCCCCAGTGACTTGCAGGTGTGTAGTGGGGATAGGAGCTAGTTCTAGAAGTTGGAATAGGGAGAGAAATGTGAGCAGCAGGGGACAGCCATCTGTCCAATGTCAACAGAAAGGGAGAGAGGCCCTTTGTCTTGGTCACCCCTCCATGGTGGTTCACATTAAGTCCAGCGACTGTTAAGAGAGTAATAATAGCCATGAAAACAATAATAACTGTTAACATAAACTGAGCTACTGTAAACTTAGTTGAATATGCACATGCACACACATAAGATAAGCACTATTCTTTCCTATTTACTACTAAGGAATCTGGAACTTGGAGAGGTTAATTAGATTGTCTGAGATTCTGTAGTTTGAAAGTGGTGGCATTGTTATCTGAACGCAAGGGGTCTAGCTCCAGAGCTCCCCCCAGCCATTATACTCTGTATTCTAAGACTTCTGCTTCAGGTTTTCGAAACACACACACACACACACACACAATACATGCACAGTTAAAATACAAACCCTTTTTATTACTAAACTGTTCACACACATCCATCATTTAATACGATGGAAGCAATGGTGGGGACTGCGAAATTCTATGTCCCCACCAGTTTTTGTTTTAAATAACAACTTATTGAGATATATTTCACCTTCCATAAAATTTACCAATTTATTTAAAGTGTACATTTTAATAGGGAGGGTGGGAGGGAGATGCAAGAGGGAGGAGATATGGGGATATATGTTTATGTATAGCTGATTCACTTTGTTATAAAGCAGAAACTAACACACCATTGTAAAGCAATTATACTCCAATAAAGATGTTAAAAAAAAGTGTACATTTTAGTGCTTTTTGGTATATTCAGAGAGTTGTGCAACCATCAACTCTGCTTAATTATAGAAGATTTCATCACCCCCGAAAGAAGGCCCACATCCATTAGTAATCATTCCCTATTTCCTTTTTCCCTCAGCTTCTGGTAACCACTAATTTACTTTCTGTTTCTATAGAGTTGCCTATTCTGGGCATGTCATATAAATGGAATCATATACACGTGGTCTTTTGTGATGTATTTCTTTCACTTAGCATGTTTTCAAGCTTCATCCACATTGTAGCATGTATCAGTAATTTATTCTTTTTTATGGTTGAATAATATTCCATTGTAGGGTTGTACCATAATTTGTTTATAGGTTCATCTGTTGATGGCTATGCTGGTTACCTCTTTTTTTTTTTAACTTTTTGTTTTATATTGGACTATAGTTGATGAACAATGTTGTGTTAGTTTCAGGTGTACAGCAAAGTGATTCAGTTATACATATACATGTATCTATTCTTTTTCAAATTCTTTTCCCATTTAGTTTGTTTACATAATATTGAGGAGAGTTCCCTGTGCTATACAGTAGGTCCTTGTTATCCATTTTAAATATAGTAGTGTGTACATGTCAATCTCAAACTCTTAACTAATATGAATAATGCTGTTATGAATATTCATTTACAAGTTTTTGCATAGACATATGTTTTCATTTTGGGGTATATGTCTAGAAGTGGAACTGCCAAAGTGTTTTCCACAGTGGCTGCACCATTTTACATTTCCACCAGCAATGTACAAAGTTCCAATTTCTTTACCCTTAGACAACAACTTTTTGTTTTCTGTTTGTTGTTTTTTTTTTAAGTTTTTATAGCCATCCTGATGGGTATGAAGTGGTATTTCATTATGGTTATGATTTGCGTATTCCTAATGAATAATATTATTGACCATCTTTTCATGTGCTTATTGGTCATATGTATATCTTCTTTGGACAAATGTCTTTTCAAACCCTTTGCCCATTCTTTTTTTTTTTTAACATCTTTATTGGAGTATAATTTCTTTACAATGGTGTGTTAGTTTTTGCTTTATAACAAGTGAATCAGCTATACATACACATGTATCCCCATATCACTTCCCTCTTGCATCTCCCACCCTCCCTATCCCACCCCTCTAGGTGGTCACAAAGCACCGAGCTGATCTCCCTGTGCTATGCGGCTGCTTCCCACTAGCTATCGATTTTACATTTGGTAGTATATATATGTCCATGCCACTCTCTCACTTTGTCCCAGCTTACCCTTCCTGCTCCCTGTGTCCTCAAGTCCATTCTCTAGTAGGTCTGCGTCTTTATTCCTGTCCTGCCCCTAGGTTCTTTGTGACCATTTTTTTTTCTTTTTTTAGATTCTATATATATGTGTTAGTGTACAGTATTTGTTTTTCTCTTTCTGACTTAACTTCATTCTGTACGACAGACTCTAGGTCCATCCACCTCACTACAAATAACTCAATTTCGTTTCTTTTTATGGCTGAGTAATATTCCATTGTATATATGTGCCACATCTTCTTTATCCATTCATCTGTCGATGGACACATAGGTTGCTTCCATGTCCTGGCTATCATAAACAGAGCTGCAATGAACACTGTGGTACATGACTCTTTTTGAATTATGGTTTTCTCAGGGTATATGCCCAGTAGTGAGATTGCTGGGTCATATGGTAGTTCTATTTTTAGTTTTTAAAGGAACCTCCATAATGTTCTCCATAGTGGCTGTATCAATTTACATTCCCAACAACAGTGCAAGGGGGTTCTCTTTTCTCCACACCCTCTCCAGCATTTATTGTTTGTAGATTTTTTGATGATGGCCATTCTGACTGGTGTAAGGTGATACCTCATTGTAGTTTTGATTTGCATTTCTCTAATGATTAATGATGTTGAGCGAAATTCTTTCATGTGTTTGTTGGCAATCTGTATATCTTCTTTGGAGAAATGTCTATTTAGGTCTTCTGCCCATTTTTGGATTGGGTTGTTTGTTTTTTTCATATTGAGCTGCATGAGCTGCTTGTATATTTTAGAGATTAATCCTTTGTCAGTTGCTTCATTTGCAAATATTTTCTCCCATTCAGAAGGTTGTCTTTTGGTCTTGTTTATGGTTTCCTTTGCTGTGAAAAACCTTTTGAGTTTCATTAGGTCCCATTTGTTTATTTTTGTTTTTATTTCCATTTCTCTAGGAGGTGGGTCAAAAAGGATCTTGCTGTGATTAATGTCATAGAGTGTTCTGCCTATGTTTTCCTGTAAGAGTTTTATAGTGTCTGGCCTTACATTTAGGTCCTTAATCCATTTTGAGTTTATTTTTGTGTATGGTGTTAGGGAGTGTTCTAATTTCATTCTTTTACATGTAGCTGTCCAGTTTTCCCAGCGCCACTTATTGAAGAGGCTGTCTTTTCTCCACTGTATATACTTGCCTCCGTTATCAAAGATAAGGTGACCATACGTGCGTGGGTTTATCTCTCAGCTTTCTGTCCTGTTCCATTGATCTATATTTCTGTTTTTGTGCCAGTACCATACTGTCTTGATTACTGTAGCTTTGTAGTATAGTCTGAAGTCAGGGAGCCTGCTTCCTCCAGCTCCATTTTTCTTTCTCAAGATTGCATTGGCTATTTGGGGTCCTTTGTGTTTCCATACAAATTGTGAAATTTTTTGTTCTAGTTCTGTGAAAAATGCCATTGGTAGTTTGATAGGGATTACACTGAATCTGTAGATTGCTTTGGGTTATTATAGTCATTTTCACAATGTTGATTCTTCCAATCCAAGAACATGGTATATCTCTCCATCTGTTTGTATCATCTTTATTTTCTTTCATCAGTGTCTTATAGTTTTCTGCATACAGGTCTTTTGTTTCCTTAGGTAGGTTTATTCCTAGGTATTCTTTTTGTTGCAATGGTAAATGGGAGTGTTTCCGTAATTTCTCTTTTAGATTTTTCATCATTAGTGTATAGGAATGCAAGAGATTTCTGTGCATTAGTTTTGTATCCTGCTACTTTACCAAATTCATTGATTAGATCTAGTAGTTTTCTGGTAGCATCTTTAGCATTCTCTATGTATAGTATCATGTCATCTGCAAACAGTGACAGCTTTACTTCTTTTCCGATTTGGATTCCTTTTATTTCTTTTTCTTCTCTGATTGCTGTGGCTAAAACTTCCAAAACTATGTTGAATAATAGTGGTGAGGAGAGTCGGCAACCTTGTCTTGTTCCTGATCTTAGTGGAAATAGTTTCACTTTTTCACCATTGAAGATGATGTTGGCTATGGGTTTGTCATATATGACCTTTATTATGCTGAGGTAAGTTCCCTCTGTGCCTACTTTCTGGAGGATTTTTATCATAAACGGGTGTTGAATTTTGTCAAAAGCTTTTTCTGCATCTATTGAGATGGTCATATGGTTTTTCTCCTTCAATTTGTTAATATGGTGTATCACATTAATTGATTTGCGTATATTGAAGAATTCTTGCATTCCTGGGATAAACCCCACTTGATCATGGTGTATGATCCTCTTAATGTGCTGTTGGATTCTGCTTGTTAGTATTTTGTTGAGGATATTTGCATCTATGTTCATCAGTGATATTGGCCTGTAGCTTTATTTTTTTGTGACATCTTTGTCTGGTTTTGGTATCAGGGTGATGGTGGCCTTGTAGAATGACTTTGGGAGTGTTCCTCCCTTTGCTATATTTTTGAAGAGTTTGAGGAGGATAGGTGTTAGCTCTTCTCTAAATGTTTGATAGAATTAGCCTGTGAAGCCATCTGGTCCTGGGCTTTTGTTTATTGGAAGATTTTTAACCACAGTTTCAATTTCAGTGCTTGTGATTGGTCAGTTTATATTTTCTATGTCTTCTTGGTTCAGTCTTGGAAGGTTGTGCTTTTCTAAGAATATGTCCATTTCTTCCAGGTTGTCCATTTTATTGGCATATAGTTGCTTGTAGTCATCTCTCATGGTCCTTTGTATTTCTGCAGTGTCAGTTGTTACTTTTCCTTTTTCATTTCTAACTCTATTGATTTGAATCTTCTCCCTTTTTTTCTTGATGAGTCTGGCTAATAGTTTACCAATTTTGTTTATCCTCTCAAAGAACCAGCTTTTAGTTTTATTGATCTTTGCTATTGTTTCCTTCATTTCTTTTTCATTTATTTCTCATCTGATCTTTATGATTTCTTTCCTTCTGCTAACTTTGGGGTTTTTTTGTTCTTCTTTCTCTAATTTCTTTAAGGTGTAAGGTGTAAGGTTAGGTTGTTTATTTGAGATGTTTCTTCTTTCTTAAGGTAGGATTGTATTGCTGTAAACCTCCCTCTTAGAACTGCTTTTGCTGCATCCATAGGTTTTGGGTCATCGTGTTTTCATTATCATTTGTTTCTAGGTACTTTTTGATTTCCTCTTTGATTTCTTCAGTGATCTCTTTTTTATTAAGTAGTGTATTGTTTAGCCTCCATGTGTTTGTATTTTTTACAGATTTTTTCCTGTAATTGATATCTAGTCTCATAGCGTTGTGGTCAGAAAAGATACTTGATATGATTTCAGTTTCCTTAAATTTACCAACGCTTGATTTGTGACCCAAGATATGATCTATCCTGGAGAATGTTCCATGAGCACTTGAGAAGAAAGTGTAATCTGTTTTTTTGGATGGAATGTCCTATAAATATCAATTAAGTCCATCTTATTTAATGTATTATTTAAAGCTTGTGTTTCCTTATTTATTTTCATTTTGGATGATCTGTCCATTGGTGAAAGTGGGGTTTTAAAGTCCCCTACTATGATTGTGTTACTGTCAATTTCCCCTTTTATGGCTGTTAGCATTTGCCTTATGTATCGAGGTGCTCCTATGTTGGGTGCATAAATATCTACAATTGTTATATCTTCTTCTTGGATTGATCCCTTGATCATTATGTAGTGTCCTTCTTCGTGTCTTGTAATAGTCTTTGTTTTAAAGTCTATTTTGTCTGATATGAGAATTGCTACTCCAGCTTTCTTTTGATTTCCATTTGCATGGAATATCTTTTTCCATCCCCTCACTTTCAGTCTGTTTGTGTCCCTAGGTCTGAAGTGGGTCTCTTGTAGACAGCATATATACAGGTCTTGTTTTTGTATCCATTCAGCCAGTCTATGTCTTTTGGTGGGAGCATTTAGTCCATTTACATTTAAGATAATTATAGATATGTATGTTCCTATTACCATTTTCTTAATTGTTTTGCACTTGTTATTGTAGGTCTTTTCCTTCTCTTGTGTTTCCTGCCTAGAGAAGTTCCTTTAGCATTTGCTGTAGAGCTGGTTTGGTGGTGCTGAATTCTCTTAGCTTTTGCTTGTCTTTAAAGGTTTTAATTTCTCCATCGAATCTGAATGAGATACTTGCTGGGTAGAGTAATCTTGGTTGTACGTTCTTCCCTTTCATCCCTTTAAATATGTCCTGCCACTCCCTTCTGGCTTTCAGAGTTTCTGCTGAAAGATCAGCTGTTAACCTTATGGGGATTCCCTTGTATGTTATTTGTTGTTTTTCCCTTGCTGCTTTTAATATGTTTTCTTTGTATTTAATTTTTGATTGATAGTTTGATTAGTATGTGTCTTGGCATGTTTCTCCTTGGATTTATCCTGTATGGGACTCTCTGTGCTTCCTGGACTTGATTGCCTATTTCCTTTCCCATATTAGGGAAGTTTTCAACTATAATCTCTTCAAATGTTTTCTCAGTCCCCTTCTTTTTTCTCTTGTTCTTCTGGGACCCCTATTATTTGAATGTTGGTGCGTTTCATGTTGTCCCAGAGGTCTCTGAGACTGTCCTCCATTCTTTTCATTGTTTTTTCTTTATTCTGCTCTGCAGTAGTTATTTTCAGTATTTTATCTTCCAGTTCACTTATCCGTTCTTCTGCCTCAGTTATTCTGCTATTGATTCCTTCTAGAGAATTTTAAATTTCATTTATTGTGTTGCTCATCATTGTTTGTTTGCTCTTTAGTTCTTCTTGGTCCTTGTTAAACTTTTCTTGTATTTTCTCCATTCTATTTCCAAGATTTTGGATCATCTTTACTATCATTACTCTGAATTCTTTTTCAGGTAGACTGCCTATTTTCTCTTCATTTGTTTGGTCTGGTGGTTTTTTACCTTGCTCCTTTATCTGCTGTGTGTTTCTCTGTCTTCTCATTTTGCTTAACTTACTGTGTTTGGGGTCTCATTTTCTCAGGCTCCAGGTTCGTAGTTCCCGTTGTTTTTGGTGTCTGTCCCCAGTGGCTAATGTTGGTTCAGTGGGTTGTGTAGGCTTCCTGGTGGAGGGGACTAGTGCCTGTGTTCTGGTGGATGAGGCTGGATCTTGTGTTTTTGGTGGGCAGGTCCATGTCCGGTTGTGTTTTTTGGGGTGTCTGTGACCTTATTATTATTTTAGGCAGCCTTTCTGCTAGTGGGTGGTGTTGTGTTCCTGTCTTGCTAGTTGTTTGGCATAGGGTGTTCAGCACTGGAGCTTGCTCATTGTTGAGTGGAGCTGGGCCTTGGCCTTGAGATGGAGATCTCTGGGAGACTTTCTCTGTTTGATATTACGTGGAGCTGAGAGGTCTCTGGTGGACCAATGTCCTGAACTCCGCTCTCCCACCTCAGAGGCACAGGCCTGACACCCGGCTGGAGCACCAAGACCCTTTTGGGAGGTCTGAGGTCTTCTGCCAGCGTTCAGTAGGAGTTGTTCCACATGTAAATGTATTCCTGATGTATTTGTGGGGAGGAAGGTGATCTCCATGTCATACTCTTCTGCTATCTTGAAGGTCTCCCCCTTTGCTCATTTTAAAAATGGGTCTCAAAGAAAGAAAATGCAAATTTAAGCAAGATAAAAAATGACCTAAAATGTAAGAGTTCTTTATATTTTCTGAATACACGTCTTTTATCAGATATATATGATTTGCAAGTATTATCTCCCATTTGGTGGGTTGTCTTTTCACTTTCTTGATGATCTTTTTTGAAGCACAAAAGATTTTACTTTTGATGAAGTCTAATTCATCAATATTTTTTCACTGCTAGTGCTTTTGGTTCCATATGTAAGAAACTATCACCTCAAGTCATGAGGACTGCCTCCTATGTTTTCTTCTAAAAGTTTTATATTTTCAGCTTTTAAGATTTAGGTCTATTATCCATTTTAAGTTAATTACTATATAGGGTGTGAGGTAGAGGTTCAGCTTTAGTCTTTGCATGAGGACATCCCAGTTATCCCAGCACTATTTGTTGAAAATCCCATCAGTTAAGTTTTAAAATCAGAGTATCAATAAGTTACTATCTATCTTATAGATATCGTATATAGCATATTTGAGTACATTTTTTATTCATTTTTTCACTTCCTTAAATTTCTCTTTTCTTTCCTCTATAAGAGCCAGGACTTATCAGTTTTGTTTACCACTGTATTCATAATGACAAGGACAGTGCCAGGTATATATTATGTACTCAAATATTTGTTTAGTAACTGAGTTTTTACATTGTAAGGCTGCTAATATATGAATTCAAATTTCAACCAAATTAGAGCATTCTGAAGTATTTCCCAGGTGCCAGTTGCTTCTCCTGCACAGTGACTTCTCACCCCTGGCATCTCAGAATGCAGCTGAGTAGAAAGTGGAAGAATCTATCTTTAGGTACCAGATTTTCCTTATATAGGACCACACAACCAATCTTCTGCTAGATATACCCATCTATCACTTCTTAAAAACAGCAACAAAGACGTCTTCCACTGCGCTTAGAAAAAAATTAAAAAATGAAGCAGGGCTTCAAGAAGAAAAAAGGAATAGAAATATACATTAATAGACTTGCGTGATTTTGAGGTTCCCAACCAGGGCAGTATTTTTGTGGTTGCCTCAAGGATGTCTGTGAAATAACATCCTTTTGAAAAACGTTAGTGCTGTTAAAAAGAGCACATGGACCAAATTCTAAGTCTTTGCTTTGCCTTTTACTATTATATAACCTTGGGCAATGGTGCCTTTTTTTCCTCATCTGAAAAGAGGGACAAAAATGACCTCTGCACAGGATAATTGTAAGAATTAAAAGAGACTTTGCCTTAGTCTGTTCAGCTGGTATAATAAACTACTATAAACTGGATAGCTTATAAACAACAGAAATTTATTGTTCGAAGTTCTGGAGGCTGGGAAGTCCAAGATCAGTGTGCTGGCAGATTCAGCGTCTGGTGAGGGCCTGCTTTCTTGTTCATAGATGGTGCCTTCTTGTTTGTGTACTTACATGGTGGAAGGGGCAAGGGAGTTCTCTGGGTCCTTTTTTATAAGACCCTTATCCTATTTATCAGAGCAGAGCCAAAGGCCCCACCTCCTAATTCCATCACCTTGGGTATTAGATTTTCAACATACAAATTTTAGGGGACACAAACATTCAATCTATAGCAGATACCATATACTACCAAATCCATTGTCAGTAAGGTATAGATATCTGCTTCCTTACCCAGTTACTCTCAGAAGAGAGAGCAAGCAGTGAAAAACGTAAGAAGAAAGAGAATTATAAATGAGGAAGAAATGTCCTTTGAAAATGACCATGGTTTCATACGTTGATAATTTGTTTCTGTTCAGGAGGCCATACACTGTGCCAAATAGAATTCTATGGGTCATAGAAATTTTCTAAATTGCTCTTTATTGTGTTTTCTTCCCTATGCTTGGGCACTAGGCAGACATTTTCCATGAGCTTACTCAGCTTTTAATAGCAAGACTGAGTTTCTCAAGTCTCTTTGTATATATAGGTCATGAACTCCTAAATCCTGCCTTCCTGTAAGCAATATGGTATATTGGAAACAAACCTGAATTTGAATCCCATGTTTTCTACTTACTAGCTGTGTGACTTTGGACAAGTTGCTACAATGCTCTGAGCTTCAATTTCTTTAGTTTTAGCTTCCTTTTCAGTTGAATGTGGGTGAATTATAAAATTTAAGCAAACACTGAAGAACCAGGACTTAAAAAAAAGAATAGAACCAGTGTAGCTCTTGGAATCTAAGGAGCCACTGGACTTTTCTTTTTTTCTGGGGGGGGGGGGGTTGTTGGGAGAAGGCTCCAACACAGGCATCAATCAGTTCTGACTCTTTCTCCATCTCTCTATCAATCACCTGCCTTAAGATTTGAATTGCCAAGGGAAAAAAATCTGATTGGCCTAGCTTAGATCATGTGCCTACCCCATGGCCCTCTGACTAACAGTCTTACTAAGACTTCAACAGATGGTAGAGAAGATGCACTGTGCTCTTTTCTTCTTTTCTTTTGCTCTATGAAGAGTATTGCTTGATAGGGGCTTGACTACCGGAAAAGGGACTCAACCAACCCATAGTGATCTAGCAAAAAGAGGGCTGCAGTCATAAGTAGCTTGACCTTACTTCTTTCTAGCCCTTCCTATCTCTTACTAGTGTCTCCAGCTGGCCAAAGCCAACTGGCAGCTTGATGGCAAGAGAGCCCATTGATAACAGTTTATATGAAGTCAGCCTCCTAGGGAACACAGTAGAGAAGAGTGGAAAGTGAATCTGTAGGAGCTAATGAAAAATATTTTTAGCTTGTGTATATAATGTCCCTAAAATATTCATGGTAGTGAATTCTTTCTTCCCTCTTATTTAGAAAAAGGTCTCATGATTTCTCTTATCCCAGAAAAAATAATTATGCATGCAATCCCTGGGTCAGGAAATTCCTAATAATTTGGAAGTGGCCAAAGGCAGGAGTCAGCAGGTTTCTCTCCACTTCTTCTCTGGTGCAGCCTGGTCTCAGCAAGGCCCAGCTCCAGCTGTGCCCCCTCCTTGAAGAGCCTCATGGAGGCTGTGGGTGGCAGTTCCTGCTACACTGGTGGCTCTCTGAGCTCCTGCCAAGACTGGAGGAAGCCACTTCAAAAGACACCACCACACCACTGATAAATGGAATCAGAAGGGCCCTGCTTCAGCCCAGACTGTCTCTAAGCACTTTTCACCAGGCCCCATTCTTGAGGATGCATTCCTCTTCTAAGTGGATTTGGGTAATGATGGGGGGGGGCCTCTCTACCAGGCAGCCATTTGTCAAGTACAAACTCATCCCTCAGTGTTAGGAATGTGGGGAGATGAGGGGTTCAGCTTGAAGAGAAGAAAATGGGGTTTCTGCCATGGCCTGTCTGCAAGTTCCCTCTAGTTCCTATTTGCTAAATAAGGTTGGAACACTTTTCAGTTTACTCTCAGAAAAAAGATCATTTGTAATCTCTGCATTAAAAATAGACCGACTCAAGTTAAATTTACATTTTTCTGCCATAGTTTTCAAGTGAATTCAATCACTATGATTCCATGGTTTAGGAAAATAGTCAAAATTAGGTACTTGTAGTAAATGAGCATTTGTTTTTTTTAAAGGACAGCATGATATGGTGAGGGGAACACAGGAGTGAGGCTCCCAAACCTGGATATTCGTATCAGTTGAACTTGGGAAAGTCATTTCTTCTCTTTGGGCCTCAGCTTCAACATTTACAGTGACAGTTGGATAGGAAATAAAGTGATGATTCAAATACACACTGTGGCCAAATATACCCTAGAGGAATGTTCTACAGCAGATGTGATGAGAAGGAGTTAGAGCTATAGAAGGGAGGAAGTATGCTGTGATCAGGGACGGCTGCAATCATTTCTGATTTGCCTTTTAAACTTCCTGAGTTGTGGATTCCAAGTTTTACACTCCATTTTTCTTTATGCCTTTTTCTGTCTTAGTATTTTCATAATAGGGAAACAAGGATAGGATTGTTTGTGTGACATGATTTTGCTTTTGATCTCAAGGTGATAAAGAAGTAGTATGCAGTGATGCAAGGAAACTCTGGGATTTTGCACTTAGGTTCAAATCCCAAAACTGCTACATCCTGGCACCGATCCTCTCAACTATGAAAATTAAACAGTAATATTTACTTCGTAAGATTTCTCTGAAGAGTAAAGATGTGGGAGTACCTTTTATGTAGAAGTACTTTACACATAATAGGCATTTATTAATAAAAGGCTCTTATTTTATGCTCATGTTTGTTCACATTTGTCCACTGACACTCCAAGCTCTTGGGGAGAAATCCAGGCCACAATTTGTTGATCTTGGTTGGCTGGTGAGCCTGCTCTTACTCTCTTTCTTCTCTGGGGCAGTTAATACTGAATGTGCATCCTGGATGAATGACGGGCATTATGCAAACTGGTTAGTTTCCTCCAGGTTGTCTGAGAAATGGTGGGAGCCATATTGGGATCTTTCAAAAACCCCAGTTAAAAGAAATGGAAACAAATTTCCAAGGGAAAGGTAGGAGAGGAAGCAATCGAGAGGTGGAACTAAATCAGCAAGGGGCTTTTAAGCCAATTTTGTGACAAGATTCCCTACTCTTAGTTGAAAACAAAGAGGCAGCAAATCCAGATTGTCCAGGTTTGAACCTTGACTTTTTATTTACTGACCGTGACTTTGGACAAGTTATATAACTCATCTCTGCCTCAGTGTCTTCACTTGAAAATTGGTGTCAATAATTATACCAAACTTAAAGGGTTGTTATGACAATTCTGTGCATCAGTTTTTTATTTTAAATTGTAGTAGAGTTGATTTGCAATATTGCATTGGTTTCAGGTGAACAATGTAGTGATTCAATATTTTTATAGATTATACTCAATTTAAAGTTGTTATAATGTCTATATTTCCCTGTGATATACAATATATCCTTGTAGCTTATTTATTTTATACATAGTTGTTTGTTTACCTTAATTCCATACCCTTATTTTGCCCCTCTCCCCACTGGCAACCATTAGTTTGTTCTCTGTATCTGTGAGACTGTTTCTGTTTTGTATATATTCAATGGTTTATTTTTAGATTCCACAAATAAGTGATAACACACAGTATTTGTCTTTCTCTATCTGACTTATTTCACTAAGCATGAAACCCTCTAGGTCAGTCCATGTTGTTGTAAATGGCAGAATTTTATTTTTTATGGCTGAGAAATATTTCATTGTATATGTGTGTGTGTGCACATGTGTGTGAGTATGTATGTATGTGTCTATATGTATGTAGGTATATATGTGTATGTAGATGTATATATATCACATCTTTTTTATCCATTCATCTGTTAATGGCCACTTAAGTTGCTTCCATATCTTGGCTATTGTAAATAATGCTGCTATGAACATTGGGTTGCATGTATCTTTTAGAATTAGTGTTTTCATTTTCTTCAGGTGGAATTGCTGGATCATATGGTAGTCCTATTTTTAGTCTTTTGAGGAACCTCCATACTGTTTTCCATGTAGCTGCACCAATTTATATTCTCACCAACAGTAAACTAGGGTTCCCTTTTCTCCATATTCTCACCAACATTTGTTACTGGTACACTTTTTGATGATAACTATTCTGACAGGTGTGAGGTTTTATCTCATTGTGGTTGTTTTTTTTTTTTTTAAACATCTTTATTGAAGTATAATTGCTTTACAATGGTGTGTTAGTTTCTGCTTTATAACAAAGTGACTCAGTTATACATATACATATGTTCCCATATCTCTTCCCTCTTGCATCTCCCTCCCTCACACCCTCCCCATCCCACCCCTCTAGGTGGTCACAAAGCACCGAGCTGATCTCCCTGTGCTACACGGCTGCTTCCCACTAGCTATCTATTTTACGTTTGGTAGTGTATATACGTCCATGCCACTCTCTCACTTTGTCCCAGCTTACCCTTCCCCCTCCGCATATCCTCAAGTCCATTCTCTAGTAGGTCTGTGTCTTTATTCCCGTCTTGCCACTAGGTTCTTCATGGCCTTTTTTTTTTTTTTTCCTTAGATTCCATATATATGTGTTAGCATACTGTATTTGTTTTTCTCTTTCTGACTTACTTCACTCTGTATGACAGACTCTAACTCCATCCACCTCATTACAAATACCTCCATTTCATTTCTTTTTATGGCTGAGTAATGTTCCATTGTATATATGTGCCACATCTTCTTTATCCATTCATCTGATGATGGACACTTAGGTTGCTTCCATGTCCTGGCTATTGTAAATAGAGCTGCAATGAACATTTTGGTACATGACTCTTTTTGAACTATGGTTTTCTCAGGGTATATGCCCAGTAGTGGGATTGCTGGGTCGTATGGTAGTTCTATTTTTAGTTTTCTAAGGAACCTCCATACTGTTCTCCATAGTGGCTGTATCAATTTACATTCCCACCAACAGTGCAAGAGTGTTCCCTTTCCTCCACACCCTCTCCAGCATTTATTGTTTCTAGATTTTTTGATGATGGCCATTCTGAACTGGTGTGAGATGATATCTCATTGTAGTTTTGATTTGCATTTCTCTAATGATTAATGATGTTGAGCATTCTTTCATGTGTCTGTTGGCAATCTGTATATCTTCTTTGGAGAAATGTCTATTTAGGTCTTCTGCCCATTTTTGGATTGGGTTGTTTGTTTTTTTCATATTGAGCTGCATGAGCTGCTTGTAAATCTTGGAGATTAATCCTTTGTCAGTTGCTTCATTTGCAAATATTCTCTCCCATTCTGAGGGTTGTCTTTTGGTCTTGTTGATGGTTTCCTTTGCTGTGCAAAAACTTTTAAGTTTCATTAGGTCCCATTTGTTTTTGTTTTTATTTCCATTCCTCTAGGAGGTGGGCCAAAAAGGATCTTGCTGTGATTTCTGTCATAGAGTGTTCTTCCTATGTTTTCCTCTAAGAGTTTTACAGTGTCTGGCCTTCCATTTAGGACTTTAATCCATTTTGAGCTTCTTTTTGTGTATGGTGTTAAGGAGTGTTCTAATTTCATTCTTTCACATGTATCTGTCCAATTTTCCCAGCACCACTTATTGAAGAGGCTGTCTTTTCTCCACTGTATATGCTTGCCTCCTTTATCAAAGATAAGGTGACCATATGTGTGTGGGTTTATCTCTGGGCTTTCTATCCTGTTCCATTGATCTATATTTCTGTTTTTGTGCCAGTACCATACTGTCTTGATTACTGTAGCTTTGTAATATAGTCTGAAGTCAGGGAGCCTGATTCCTCCAGCTCCATTTTTCGTTCTCAAGATTGCTTTGGCTATTCGGGGTCTTTTGTGTTTCCATACAAATTGTGAAATTTTTTGTTCTAGTTCTGTGAAAAATGCCAGTGGTAGTTTGATAGGGATTGCATTGAATCTGTAGATTGCTTTGGGTAGTAGAGTCATGTTCACAATGTTGATTCTTCCAATCCAAGAACATGGTATATCTCTCCATCTATTTGTATCATCTTTAATTTCTTTCATCAGTGTCTTATAATTTTCTGCATACAGGTCTTTTGTCTCCTTAGGTAGGTTTATTCCTAGATATTTTATTCTTTTTGTTGCAATGGTAAACGGGAGTGTTTTCTTAATTTCACTTTCAGATTTTTCGTCATTAGTGTATAGAAATGCAAGAGATTTCTGTGCATTAATTTTGTATCCTGCTACTTTACCAAATTCATTGATTAGCTCTAGTAGTTTTCTGGTAGCATCTTTAGGATTCTCTATGTATAGTATCATGTCATCTGCAAACAGTGATAGCTTTCATTCTTCTTTTCTGACTTGGATTCCTTTTATTTCTTTTTCTTCTCTGATTGCTGTGGCTAACACTTCCAAAACTATGTTGAATAATAGTGGTGAGAGTGGGCAACCTTGTCTTGTTCCTGATCTTAGTGGAAATGGTTTCAGTTTTTCACCATTGAGGACGATGTTGGCTGTGGGTTTGTCATATATGGCCTTTTTATGTTGAGGAAAGTTCCCTCTATGCCTACTTTCTGCAGGGCTTTTATCATAAATGGGTGTTGAATTTCGTCGAAAGTTTTCTCTGCATCTATTGAGATGATCATATGGTTTTTCTCCTTCAGTTTGTTAATATGGTGTATCACGTTGATTGATTTGCATATATTGAAGAATCCTTGCATTCCTGGGATAAACCCCACTTGATCATGGTGTATGATCCTTTTAATGTGCTGTTGGATTCTGTTTGCTAGTATTTTGTTGAGGATTTTTGCATCTATGTTCATCAGTGATATTGGCCTGTAGTTTTCTTTCTTTGTGACATCTTTGTCTGGTTTTGGTATCATGGTGATGGTGGCCTCCTAGAATGAGTTTGGGAGTGTTCCTCCCTCTGCAATATTTTGGAAGAGTTTGAGAAGGATAGGTGTTAGCTCTTCTCTAAATGTTTGATAGAATTCGCCTGTGAAGCCATCTGGTCCTGGGCTTTTGTTTGTTGGAAGATTTTTAATCACAGTTTCAATTTCAGTGCTTGTGATTGGTCTGTTCATATTTTCTACTTCTTCCTGGTTCAGTCTTGGCAGGTTGTGCATTTCTAAGAATCTGTCCATTTCTTCCAGGTTGTCCATTTTATTGGCATATAGTTGCTTGTAGTCATCTCTCATGATCTTTTTGTATTTCTGCAGTGTCAGTGGTTACTTCTCCGTTTTCATTTCTAATTCTATTGATTTGAGTCTTCTCCCTTTTTCTCTTGATGAGTCTGGCTAATGGTTTATCAATTTTGTTTATCTTCTCAAAGAACCAGCTTTTAGTGTCATTGATTTTTGCTATTGTTTCCTTCATTTCTTTTTCATTTATTTCTGATCTGATCTTTATGATTTCTTTCCTTCTGCTAGCTTTGGGGTTTTTTTGCTCTTCTTTCTCTAATTGCTTTAGGTGCAAGGTTAGGTTGTTTATTCGAGATGTTTCCTGTTTCTTGATGTAGGCTTGTATTGCTATAAACTTCCCTCTTAGCACTGCTTTTGCTGCATCCCATAGGTTTTGGGTCGTCGTGTCTCCATTGTCATTTGTTTCTAGGTATTTTTTGATTTTCCCTTTGATTTCTTCAGTGATCACTTCGTTATTAAGTAGTGTATTGTGTAGCCTCCATGTGTTTGTATTTTTTACAGATCTTTTCCTGTAATTGATATCTAGCTCATAGCGTTGTGGTCGGAAAAGATACTTGATACGATTTCAATTTTCTTAAATTTACCAAGGCTTGATTTGTGACCCAAGATATGATCTATCCTGGAGAATGTTCCATGAGCACTTGAGAAAAATGTGTATTCTGTTGTTTTTGTGTGGAATGTCCTATAAATATCAATTAAGTCCATCTTGTTTAATGTATCATTTAAAGCTTGTGTTTCCTTATTTATTTTCATTTTGGATGATCTGTCCATTGGTGAAAGTGGGGTGTTAAAGTCCCCTACTATGATTGTGTTGCTGTCGATTTCCCCTTTTATGGCTGTTAGTATTTGCCTTATGTATTGAGGTGCTCCTATGTTGCGTGCATAAATATTTACAATTGTTATACCTTCCTCTTGGATCGATCCCTTGATCATTATATAGTGTCCTTCTTTGTCTCTTGTAATAGTCTTTATTTTAAAGTCTATTTTGTCTGATACGAGAATTGCTACGCCAGCTTTCTTTTGATTTCCATTTGCATGGAATATGTTTTTCCATCCCCTCACTTTCAGTCTGTATGTGTCTCTAGGTCTGAAGTGGGTCTCTTGTAGACAGCATATATATGGGTCTTATTTTTGTATCCATTCAGCCAGTCTGTGTCTTTTGGTGGGAGCATTTAATCTATTTACATTTAAGGTAATTATTGATATGTATGTTCCTATTCCCATTTTCTTAAATGTTTTGGGTTTGTTAGTGTAGGTGTTTTCCTTCTCTTGTGTTTCTTGCCTAGAGAAGTTCCTTTAGCATTTGTTGTAAAGCCGGTTTGGTGGTGCTGAACTCTCTCAGCTTTTGCTTATCTGTAAAGGTTTTAATTTCTCCATCAAATCTGAATGAGATCCTTGCTGGGTAGAGTAACCTTGGTTGTAGGTTTTTCTCCTTCATCACTTTAAGTATATCCTGCCACTCCCTTCTGGCTTGCAGAGTTTCTGCTGAAAGATCAGCTGTTAACCTTATGGGGATTCCCTTGTGTGTTATTTGTTGTTTTTCCCTTGCTGCTTTTAATATGTTTTCTTTATATTTAATTTTTGACAGTTTGATTAATATGTGTCTTGGCGTGTTTCTCCTTGGATTTATCCTGTATGGGACTCTCTGTGCTTCCAGGACTTGATTAACAATTTCCTTTCCCGTATTAGGGAAGTTTTCAACTTTAATCTCTTCAAATATTTTCTCAGTCCCTTTCTTTTCCTCTTCTTCTTCTGGGACCCCTATAATTCGAATGTTGGTGCGTTTAATGTTGTCCCAGAGGTCTCTGAGACTGTCCTCAGTTCTTTTCATTGTTTTTTCTTTATTCTGCTCTGCAGTAGTTATTTCCACCATGTTATCTTCCAGGTCACTTATCCGTTCTTCTGCCTCAGTTATTCTGCTATTGATCCCATCTAGAGTATTTTTAATTTCATTTATTGTGTTTTTCATCGTTGCTTGGTTCCTCTTTAGTTCTTCTACATCCTTGTTAAATGTTTCTTGCATTTTGTCTATTCTATTTCCAAGATTTTGGATCATCCTTACTATCATTATTCTGAATTCTTTTTCAGGTAGACTACCTATTTCCTCTTCATTTGTTAGGTCTGGTGTGTTTTGACCCTGCTCCTTCATCTGCTGTGTGTTTTTCTGTCGTCTCATTTTGCTTATCTTACTGTGTTTGGGGTCTCCTTTTCACAGGCTGCAGGTTCGTAGTTCCCGTTGTTTTTGGTATCTGTCCCCAGTGGCTAAGGTTGGTTCAGTGGGTTGTGTAGGCTTCCTGGTGGAGGGGACTAGTGCCTGTGTTCTGTTGCATGAGGCTGGATCTTGTCTTTCTGGT
The DNA here is from genome assembly GCF_965194805.1 of Balaenoptera borealis. Taxonomy (NCBI): domain Eukaryota; kingdom Metazoa; phylum Chordata; class Mammalia; order Artiodactyla; family Balaenopteridae; genus Balaenoptera; species Balaenoptera borealis. Next base: position 11,240,310 of record NC_138876.1, read on the forward strand.
GGGCACGTCCACGTCTGGTGGTGTATTTTGGGGTGTCTGTAGCCTTATTATGATTTTAGGCAGCCTCTCTGCTAATGGATGGGGCTGTGTTCCTGTCTTGCTAGTTGTTTGGTATAGGGTGTCCAGCACTGTAGCTTGCTGGTCGTTGAGTGAAGCTGGGTCTTGATGTTGAGATGGAGATCTCTGAGAGATTTTTGCCATTTGGTATTATGTGGAGCTGGGAGGTCTCTTATGGACCAGTGTCCTGAAGTTGGCTCTCCCACCTCAGAGGCACAGCCCTGATGCCTGACTGTAGCACCAAGAGCCTTTCATCCACACAGCTCAGAGTAAAAGGGAGAAAAAATAGAAAGAAAGAAAGAGGATAAAACATAGTGAAGTAAAATAAAGCTATTATAAAGCAAAGCTATACAGACAAAATCTCACCCAGAAGCATATACATCTACATTCACAAAAAAAGGAAAAGGGGAAAAATTAATATATCCTGCTCCCAAAGTCCACCTCCTGAATTTGGGATGATTCGTTGTCTATTCAGGTATTCAACAGATGCAGGCACATCAAGTTGTTTGTGGAGTTTTAATCCGCTGCTTCTGAGGCTGCTGGGAGAGATTTCCCTTTCTCTTCTTTGTTCGCACAGCTCCCGGGGTTCAGCTTTGGATTTGGACCCGCCTCTGCGTGTAGGTCGCCTGAGGGCGTCTGTTCCCCGCCCAGACAGAACGGGGTTAAAGGAGCAGCTGCTTTGGGGGCTCTGGCTCACTCAGGCCGGGGGGAGGGAGGGATACGGATGCAGGGCGAGCCTGCGGCAGCAGAGGCCAGCGTGACGTTGCACCAGCCTGAGGCGCGCCGTGCGTTCTCCCGGGGAAGTTGTCCCCGGATCATGGGAGCCTAGCCATGGCAGGCTGCACAGGCTCTGGGGAGGGGAGGTGTGGATAGTGACCTGTGCTTGCACACAGGCTTCTTGGTGGTGGCAGCAGCAGCCTTAGCATCTCATGCCCGTCTCTGGGGTCCGCGCTGATGGCCGCGGCTCGCGCCCATCTCTGGAGCTCGTTTAGGCGGCGCTCTGAATCCCCTCTCCTTGTGCGCGGCAAAACAAAGAGGGAAGAAAAAGTCTCTTGCCTCTTCGGCAGCTGCAGACTTTTTCCCGGACTCCCTCCCGGCTAGCTGTGGCGCACTAACCCCTTCAGGCTGTGTTCACGCCGCCAACCCCAGTCCTCTTCCTGCGATCCGACCGAAGCCCGAGCCTCAGCTCCCAGCCCCGCCCGTCCCGGCGGGTGAGCAGACAAGCCTCTCGGGCTGCTGAGTGCTGCTCGGCGCCGAGCCTCTGTGCGGGAATCTCTCCGCTTTGCCCTCCGCACCCCTGTGGCTGTGCTCTCCTCCGTGGCTCCGAAGCTTCCCCCCTCTGCCACCCGCAGTCTCCGCCCGCGAAGGGGCTTCCTAGTGTGTGGAAACCTTTCCTCCTTCACGGCTCCCTCCCACTGGTGCAGGTCCCGTCCCTATTCTTTTGTCTCTGTTATTTCTATTTTCTTTTGCCCTACCCAAGTACATGGGGAGTTTCTTGCCTTTCGGGAGGTCTGACGTTTTCTGCCAGCGTTCAGTGGGTGTTCTGTAGGAGCAGTTCCACGTGTAGATGTATTTCTAATGTATCTGTGGGAAGGGAGGTGATCTCCGTGTCTTACTCTTCCGCCATCTTCTTCCGATTCCTATCTCATTGTGGTTTTGACTTACATTTATCTGATGATTAGTGATGCTGAGCATCATTTCGTGTACCTGTTGGCTATCTGTATATCGTCTTTGGAAAAATGTCTTTCTATTTTATAATCAGGTTTTTGATACTTAGTTTTATGAGCTGCTTATATGTTTTGGATATTAACTCCTTATCAGTCATGTAATTTGCATATATCTTCTCCCATTCAGCAGGTTATCTTTTCATTTTGTTGATGGTTTCCTTTGCTGTGTAAAGTCTTTTAAGTTTATATAGGTTCCATTTTTTTACTTTTGCTTTTGTTTCTCTTGCTTGAGAAGACAGGTCCAAAAAAATATTGCTAAAATTTATGTCAAAGAGTATTCTGCCTATGTTTTCTCCTAGGAGATTTATGGATTCAGGTCTTACATTTAGGTCTTTAACCCATTTTGAGTTTATTTTTGTTTTGGTATGGGAAAATGTTCTAATTTCATTCTTTTAAGTGTAGCTGTCCAGTTTTCCCAGCACCACTTATTGAAGATACTGTCTTTTTTCAATTGTATTCTTGCCTCCTTTTTCATAGATTAACTGACCATAACTGTGTGGGTTTATGACTTGATTCTCTATTCTGTCCCATTGATCTATGTGTCTGTTTTTGTGCTACTATTATGCTATTTTGATACTCTGCCTATGTAGTATACTCTGAAGTCTGTAAGCACGATACCTCCAGCTTTGTTCTTTTTTTCTCAAGATTCTTTTGGCGATTTGGGGTCTTTTGTGGTTCCATATAAATTTTAGGATTATTTGTTCTAGTTCTATAAAAAATGTGATAGCTATTTTGATAGGGATTGCATTGAATCTGTAGATTGCTTTGGGTAGTATGGACATTTTAATAATATTAACTCTTGCAATCCATGAACATAGGATATCTTTCCTTTTTTTGGTATCATCTTCAATTTCTATCTTCAATGTCATATAGTTTTCTGAGTATAGGTCTTTTCACCTCCCTGGTTAAATTTATTCCTAAATAGTTTATTCTTTTTGATGTGATTTTAAATGTGATTGTTAACTTGCTTTCTCTGAGAGTTCACTATTAGTGTGTATAGAAAAGGTACAGATTTCTGCATATTAATCTTGTATATTGCAACTTTACTGACTTCATTTACAAGCTCTAGTAGTTTTTTTGTGTATACTTTAGGGTTTTCTATATATAGTATCATGCCAACTGCAAATGGTGACAGTATTGCTTCTTCCTTTCCAATTTGGGTTCCTTTTGTTTCTTTATCTTGTTGATTGCTGTGGCTAGGACTTCCAATACTATGTTAAATGGAGGTGGCAAGAGTGGGTATCCTTGTCTTGTTTCTGATTTTAGAGGAAAAGTTTTCAGCTTTTCACCGTTGAGTATGATGTTAGCTATGGGTTTGTAATAGATGGCCTTAATTATATTGAGATATGTTCCCTCCTTACCAATGCTAATGAGAACTTTTATCATGAATGGATGCTGAATTTTGCCTTTTATCATGAATGGATGCTGAATTTTGCCAAATGCTTTTTCTTCATCTGTTGAGATGATCATGTGATTGTTATCCTTCCTTTTGTTAATGTAGTGTATCACATTGATTGACTTGCAGATACTGAACCATCCTTGCATCTCTGGCATAAATCCCACTTAATCATGGTGTATGATCCTTTTTATATACTGTTGAATTCAATTTGCTAATACTTTTTGAGGATTTTTACATCCATATTCATTAGAGACATTTGCCTGTAATTTCCTTTTTTTGTAGTGTCTTTTGTCTGGTTTTAGTATCAGGGTGATGTTTACTTCATGGAATGAGTTTGGGAGTGTTTCCTCCTCTTCAAATTTTGGGAGTAGTTTGAGAAGGATAGGTTTTAGCTCTTGTTTATTTGTTTGGTGGAATTCCCTGGTGAAACTTTCTGGACCTGGACTTTTGTTTTCTAGGGGTGTTTAAATTATAAATTCAATTTTAGCTCTAGTGATCAGTCCATTTAGATTGTCTATTTCTTCCTAATTCAGTCTTGTAAGGTTGTATATTTCTAGAAATTTGTCCATTTCTTCTAGGTTGTCCAATTTGTTGGCATATTACTGTAGCATTTTGTTAGGATTTTTTGAAACTCTGTAATGTTGGTTATGTCTCTGCTTTTATTTTTTATTTTGTTTATTTGGGTCCTCTCTCTTTTTTTGCTTAATGAACCTGGCTTAAGACTTATCAATTTTGTTTAAATTTTCAAAAAACCAGCCCTTGGTTTCATTGAGTTTTTTCTATTGTTTTCTGGTCTATTTTATTTATTTCCTCACTTCTTCTGACTTTGGGGTTTGTTTGTTTTTTTCTAATTACTTTAGATGGTACATTAGGTTGTTTGAGATTTTTCTTGTTTCTTAAGATAGACCTATACTGCTATAAATTTCCCTCTTAAAACCACTTTTGTTGAATCCCTTAGATTCTGGAAAGTTGTGTTTTCATTTGTCTCCAGGTATTTTTTGATTTCCTCTTTGATTCATTAACTCATTGGTTTTTTAGTAGCATGTTGTTTGTTTAGTCTCCATGTGTTTGTGTTTTTCCCCTTTTTCTTCCTGTAATTTCTAGTTTCGAATCATGGTCCAAAAAAAAAAAAATGCTTGATATTATTTCTACCCTCTTAAATTTGTTGAGATTTGTGTATCTATTATAGCTTTTTGATTGACGGTTACCATGGGATTCATATTTGTTGACCTATATCTATTGTTTTAAACTGGTGGCCATTTAAGCTCAAACACATTCTAAAAGATCTACATTTTTTTACCTCTCTCTCCCACATTTTGTGTTTTTGATGTCATATTTTACATTTTCATGTTTATCCCCCTCAATTCTAAATGATAATCTTGCTGGGTAGAGTATCCTAAGTTGTAGGCTTTTTCCTTATAGCACTTTGAATATATCATATCACTCTTTTCTGGCCTGCAAAGTTTCTGCAGAAAAATCAGTTGATAGCCTCATGGGGGTTCCCTTTATACAACTTTTTCTGACTTTTGCCATTTTAATTATAATATGTCTTGGTGTGGTTCTGTTTGGGTTCATCTTGTTTGGGACCCTCTGTGCCTCCTAAACCTAGAAATCTGTTTCCTTCTTCAGGTTTGGGAATTTTTCAGCCATGATTTCATCAAATATATTTTTGACTCCCTTTTTTCTCTTCTTCTGGGACCCCCTTTAATATGAATGTTGATATGCTTTTTGTTGTAGTAGAGGTCCCATAAACTGTTCTCATTTAAAAAATTTTTCCGTTTGTTGTGATTGAGTGATTTCCATTATTCTATCTTCCAGATCATGTATGTATTCTTCTCTCTTACCTACTCTGCTTCTATTACCCTAGTCCTTCTATTGTGTTTTTCATTTCAGGTATTATATTTTTCAGTTCTGTTTTTTTTTGGTATTTCAGGTATTGTACTTCCTTGTTGAAATTTTTGCTGTGTTCATCATCTATTCTTTTCCCTAATTCCGTTAGCATTGTTAATACAAAAGCTTTGAACTCTTTATCTAGTAAAATATTTATGGTTTCATTAGTAGTTTTTTTCAGGGGTTTTCTCTTGTTCTTTCAATTGAAACAAATTCCTGTCTTCTCATTTTGCTCAAGTTTCTCTCACTAAGAAATTAGGTGAAACACTTACCTGGTGCAGTCCTAAAGGGTTGTCCTTGTGTGGGAGCTTCCCTATACAGTCTGTGTGCACAGTGGCTTTGGCAGGAGAACTGGATCAGATGTGAACATGAGTTATGTATTCCCCCAGGGTGTGCTGGCAGCTATCACCATGGTAGAAGGTGGACCTGGAGATGGACAGCCTAGAGCCAGGTGTTAGCTGGGGCTTCTCCTCTATTCAGTGGCCAACACTACCCAACTGGGGGTGGGGCAGGTCCCAAGTTGCTGGAGCATAAGTCTCAGGGTTGAGTCTCAGCTGGCTCCATTTCCTTTAAGTGTGGGCTCTCCCACCACCCAGCACTGCACCCTCGCCCCAGAGGGGTGCAGTCCTGGATCAAGAACAGCTGGAGCAGCCACAGGCTGTGGCAGTCCCGGCCCTAGTGAGAGTTCTGGGCTGCTGTCGATGCACTGCCTCAGTAAGGACCAGTTATTTCTTTTCCTGATCCTGTTCAGATGCTGTTCTGGGTCTAGGCTGGCTCTGTCCCTCACAACTGCACACTCCCCTTGGCTGCTACAGCCCTAGCCCTAGGGGCAGTTGACCATAGAGCAAGAGGTGCTAGTGCAGGCTCTTGACGTGGGCTATGGTGTGGACTGGGATGATCATGGGAAACTGGCCAGAGCCCCATGCAGTTTCAGTCTGCTTCCAATGCCTTGTTTTGGGAGTGTGTGCACACTCTTCAAGAGTGGAGTCTAGGTTTCTTACAGTTTTCCTGTTACTTCCACTTGTTTTCAAACCAGCTAAGGGAACCTGACTTTCCAGCACTGGTCCCCAGGGTAGGGGTATTCAATATGTGGTTTGAACCCTCATGCCCCAGGGAGGATCTTTGCCTGTGTAATCCCCCTCCCTCCTCTTCTGTGTTCCCTTCCAGGGGCACAGGTTCTAACATGACTGCTTCTCTTCCCTTCCTACCCAATTTCATGTGGATCTTTTTTACAGCCTTGGTTGTACAAGAGTCTTTCTGCCAGTCTCCAGTTAGTTTTCAGTGAGAATTGTTCCACATGTAGATGTATTTTCGATGTGTTCATGGGAGGAGGTGAGCTCCACATCCTCCTACTCTGCCATCTTGATCTCCTCTCTTCTATGCATCAATATTGTTAGAGTGCTTAGAATAGTACCTGGTGCATAATAAATGGTACATAAATGTTTGTTTATAAAAGAAGTGGCCATATGGTAAAATCTCTGGTTTGGGAAATTCCTAGTAATTTGATGTGGCCAAAGGCGTGAGTCAGCAGGTTTCTCTCCTCTATATTTTTAATATAGACACTTAAGAAACTTGATTAGCATTCATGGGCTTAGGAGTCAAATTCCCCACTGTTAATTATTAATGAATTCAGATATCACTTGGGGCCTCTCTGCCCATTAGAGATTTTGGTAACTTTGTCTTAATGATCTAGGTCTCAACCATTAGGAAAAGTGTTGAGTCCTCTCCCTAACTTCTGAACATGTCTGATATTGTAATAGGGATTGGAAACTGGATAAAGTACCTTTCTCTGTCATGTAAAAGAGGGTCCTACATTTCAGTGTAGAATGGTGACTGTCCGGTAAGCAGCAACTCCTTCCATTCCTAGTGTCGCTTCCTATTCCCAGAATGCTGCTGCTGGAACTCCAGGCATCAAATCCTAGTTGTAGACCAGAAGAAAGATTTCCTAAAAAGTGAAAAAAGAAAAAAAAACAAAACCTTATTGATTCTTTTTAAAGGAGTCTTAGAAGAAATTCTAGAAAATAATTCTGCCTTTATCTCTTTAGCCAGATACTAGAGAGGATCAAAAACAATCTTTTAGATGAACACACATTGTCAAGGGATAGATATTAGGAGGTAACTTTTCAGTTTTTGCATGCAATTCCCTTGTCACTACTCCCAAATATCTCAGACCTATGTATGGACGTGAGTGTATACTCCATCTCTCACCAGCCTTCAGAAGAAGTCTATCTCATAATATTATATTTTGAGACTTACTGAAGTTCATTATAGGTTTAGAGATGCAGGAATCACAGGTAAGCCATTTGGCCACTTAAGCCTATGTCATTTTACCCAACAATACTTTTCTGTGAACCTCCCCTATTCCTTCCAAAAACTTTTTATAAAGTCAGAGCTTCCAATATGTGACTTTTTCTGCTACCCACAGACCCCTGGAACATACTGCCTAGCTCTCTCCCTGTTTCCCCTCAGTTCTTTGAGGGAAGTGATGATCAGCTAGTTAGAAAGCTGGAGAACAAGAATAAGGATAGCAACCAACCATTTATCAAGTGTCTGGCATGTGGCAAATGCTCTGTTATATAACTAATTTTTATAACAACCTATCGGAGAGGCTGCTGTCATCCCATTATCACCAATGAGGAAATTCAGGCTCAAGAGACTATAGTAAATGGCCCAATTTCATTTAAGCAGTGCTTACATTATTTGTGGCTCATACATTTATTCACTTGTGTGTTCTTTCATTCAATATTTCATTTTCACAAAACTCAATGAGGACATAAATGACAAATTGGGATTACAACCAGGGGCAAACAGTCAAATAAGCTCTCTGTTTTATGTGATTTTCCATCTAATTCTTTTCAAACCTTCTCTCCTCCAGGACAAACAGGCCCACTTCCTTCAACTCTCTCTCTCTGAAATTACAAGGGTTTCTAGATCCCTTATCATAAAAGCCTCCTCTTGACACGTTCCGGTTTGTCAATGCCATTCTTGAAATGCTGCTCAGAGTTGAAACTAATTCTAGATGTGGACAAAAAGCAAAACCAAACAAACTTTAATTCAAGACACTTCTTTCAATTGTAGACGGTCAGATCAAAGAGGACAACTACTCTATTAGAAGTTGTATTACTAGCACCAAGTGCTAAGGCTCGCACAAGGTGAATAATGAGATTTTGAAAGGACTTGGGTTGTACAGTTTAGTGATGATTTTATTTAGTGGAATGGGAGAACTGTCTACAGATATCTGAAGGGTTGTCATGTGGAATTGGGATTCGAGTTGCCTTTGTTGCTCTTAATAACCTTCTTCTATTAATAATAATAACTATTATTTATGGAGCACTTTCTAAATATCAGCTAAGTATATGACTTGGAATATACTTTATTCCCTATAACAACTTTATTATTTGGGAATTATTATCATTTTGGAAATACTATTTCTATAAAATACAGAAAGCAGCTGAGGTTTGGAGAGTCAAACTATTAATACTTAGGAACACTCAGAATAAGTAGTAATGAGAATCAAATCCATAGCTCTGCTGACTTAACCCAAAGCAGTGAAATTACTGAATTTTGGACCATTCTCATTTATACCCAAGGCCTCAATTTCTCATCTGTAAAACAAGCAGTTTGAGTCCTAGGCTTCATATAAGCAGTAGTGTGCTGGAGCCCACGTGAAATCTGAGAGCTGATGGGTTTATTTTTAGAAATGGTGTGAGCTGGTTTTAAACACAGCATCACTGACCATTTAACATATTACGTTAAAATATAAAGTACTCAAATTCATCATTTTCTAATATTTGACTTCATTTGACTATTTTATCTATTCTCTTTAGGATGTGAATAGCTATCGCATTTCTATGGTGGAAATAAATATTATAAAATAGCTGTGCTACTGCCATCTTTTCCCAGCTTCCCATTCAGTGGGGTCATTTTATAGCTTGATATCTGCCAGATGGGAGTATTTACACCATGAAAATTGGCAAATACTACAAATCAAGGTTCAGTTTATTGTTTTGTTGATTGTATTGACTTATGAAAGTGATGGAAAATATAATACAGATTAAAATGTCATATCTATAGGCATTACAGCTGAGTTGCACAAAAAATAAGGAAATATTCTCCCAGTATTTGAAAACCATGATCCAATTCATAAAAGAAAGCACTCAATGTCTTTGATGAATGAAAGAAGTTCCAACCAAATTTGTTTTTTCACTTTGTCTTTTTCATTAACATAAATGGATGTTTGTTGGCTGACATTTTTAATTTGTCAGTTGGAAAACAGGTTAGCTATAATGAAGCATTCAGTACAGTCATCGAAAATATTCAGCGAGAATCATTTGGCTATAGGGAATTTATAATAATGTTATTTCTATTTATTAACTTGAGCTACATAGCCTTTATAGACATAAAGTATATATGTTTATATATAAATGTAAATATACACGCACACATAAAACACTGTGGAGCTGGTTGGTAAATGCTCACTAGCACGTACTTAAACTGCATATAAGGCCTTTCTTATCTTTGATATTTTAGGAGTCTAACCAGGACCAGAAGGTAGACACCACAAAAAAACCAAGCACTGTGAAGAATTAGACAGGTAGTGAGGTCCCCATCGCTATGCTGATGACAAAGCCACGTCACAGGGGAGAGGAGGATGCGGGATCTTCTTCCTCTCCAATCAGAAAGTTTCATAGCAGCTCAGGAAGAGGACGCCAGTGTGAAAGGTGGGTACAGTGTATTCACAAGGCAGTAGCCAATGGCTTGTGAGACTTTCCAGAGTCTTATCTATTTGTTGATATCCCGCCATAAGCTGAAACTTTCTGGAGGGTCAGAATACATGACTCCTTGAGCCTATTTCCTCCACTTCTGTGTAAGCTTCCTCAATGGCTGTGTATCTTAGGTGTTTATGTATTAGCCTCTCATGTGAGAGTTTATGTTTCTTGGGTCTGAAGACTGTGTCTACCTATAAATAAGAGTTGCTCAAGAAATCTTTTTTTTTTTTCTCTTTGAGTGCATTTGGAGGGAAATCATTATAAATTCAGTTTGTTCTCCCTTTTAGTTCCTCAAACTCTAGAACTGTGCAGAGGTTATAAGAAAACCTTATCTCAATAAATTCTCTCTACTGCCCCATCCTTAAAAACAGAGTGGTTTTCTCTTCATCAATAGACAACATCCTGGCATGTTAGCTGTAGATTACAGTGTTTAACTGTGATGATTTCCTTAGAACTTCAGGACCAAATTCAACTGAAGCAAACCAGTGAATACGTTTTCTTTATTAACTTGGTATTGATACTTGTTTAACATCAGTGAAAAGCCAAGTAGAGAGAATTTGAATGTTAGGAAGTTAATATCGACTGAGTGTGCACTGTGTTCCAGAATTGTGCTAAACACATTACGTATGTTTTAATCTTCATCATTGTACAAGGGAATAGACAGGCTGAGAGGTAAAGATGGCTTACCCGACACCAAACCAAATACCTTGTAGGTGGCAGAACTAGGATCTGACCCCCCCCATTCTAAATACTGTTGTTTTTCATATCAATCCCTTTGCCTCTTTGTAGAACGCTTCTATTTGTAAATACATGTTTCAACATTTATCTATAGGATAACCAACCATTCAATTGATATTTCATAATTATTTATAGGAATAGAGTATCATAGTGACAGAGCGAAAAGGAGTATTTGAAAAAACTGTAGAGATTGCGTTGGCTGTTTTTGACTGACTCAAAGACATGAAAAAAAAAAAAAGCCCAGAATGGGTCTGAGCCCTTAAACCCGTGAGACCCGTATATTCTGCTGTCAAAGACCCCGGTTCCCCACCCCCAGGTTTCTCTAACCATTGACCCACAGCCTCCTTGCACATGACTGAGTTCAGTCTCCTTCATTCACTGTCCAGCTTCTCTAAGCTCCTCCTTCTCTTCCGGTGCTTCTCACTCTTCATCTCTCCAGAAAATACTTGCAACCATTTCTAGCCCTGAAAACCCTAATGTTAGCCCCACTGGCCCCGGGAATGTGCACTAAGGCACTAGCTGCAACATGGTTTTCCTTATTTATTCTGACTCATTATCTTTAGAGTTGTCAGTACCACTGAGGGTATGACCTGGATACTCTGCCACGGTTCACATGAACCCAGACCTCAGAAGAACCTGATGAAGTGTTTGTTTGTTAGGCTTAAAACCATGCAGCATGTGGCAAATCTCTGTATCATAACTTCCTTACTTATAGACACCTGCTGCATTTCTTCCAAGTAGCCTTAGCTCTTAACATCTTGTACAGGGATATATGTGAACCCATTATTAACTGAAGTCTCCAGAAAAGCAAATGTAAAAAAGGTGTTACCTGAGGTCAAGAAACAAGACCCAGAACTGCAGAAATGACTTTGCACACACACATACTCTTGGGAATTCAGTAATGGAGTAAACATAACTTGATCTAATTAATAGTCTCAAAGATAACTCCATATACATTATTCTGGTATAACCTACAAAACAAACATCCTAAATCTGTATTTTGGCAATACTGCACATGTGTAGGTTTCAGGACACTTTCCTAAGTGTCGTAAGGATTAAGAAACCAGTATCTTTTAGAAGGAGAGTGATAACGTTGATTTATGTTTTAAGGGCTTACAAATGATGGAGACAGAATAATTCTGAATAATATGCAGAAAGTATATGCCTACTGAGCTTCAAAAAAATGATGATTTCTAAGTCAACTGCTGAGTTTTCCTGAAGACACTTCTAAAAACTTTTGAGAGACACAGAAGAAAAAAAAAAAAGAAATAGAAAGTCTTCTCAAAGCAGTTACACTCTGTTCTCTCCCTTGTGCATTTCAAAGAAGCTATTCAAAGCTAGTACATTTTAACATATAAACCAGGACTATGCAGCTAGCCCAACTATCAATTTATGTTCTTTTTTTGAAACAACTTGTATTTTGCAATCCACTCTCCCTTTTAATTATTACAACAATGACTTAGAATAATGTTTCTCTTAACTAACTCAGAGCTTGTATTCTCATTACCCACTGCATTGCTAGTCATTTTTTTTCCCCACCAGTATTTGGCATTCTACAGCAGGTATGGGGTTTGTATCTTCACAGGCCAGCCTGTCTGGAAAGGGCTTTATGGCAGCGCTACTGAGTATTTTCTCCCCTCAGCCTCCATAAAGTGGCCACTTCCTTGATTTCCACATCTGCCAAGCTGGAATAATGTCACCTTCTCTGGGGCGATGCTAGGAGCAAATGAAATAGCTCTTGGTACATGCTTCTTTCTCTGTAACAATTATTAATTACTAATCCTGTCCTCTTCTCCATAGCCCTTTCCTGTCCCTCCTCACTGCCCTTTCAGCTGTGCTGGTTTCTGGGAGGAAGACGCTGGACTCTGATTAAGAAGGGCTTATTGCCATCCCAATGCTGCCAATCGTTATCTCGGCCTGTTTTCTCCATTGTGAAAACACTGAGTTACGACCCCGTCTGATTATCTTAGCATTGCTTGTGGTTTTTATGTAGTCTAACTTTGACTATTTTCTATGTACTGGACACTGATCTAAACAATTTACAAATGTTTATTTCATTTATATATCTTTAAGGGGATATTTTAAATTTTACAAATCAAGGTAAATATATTATTATCCCAGCTGGCAGATGAAGAGGTGGAAGTACTCAGTGGATACCCAATTTTCCCAGAGCTTTACAACGATTAAAAGGGAAACAAAGCAATTTGAATTCAGACTACAAAGCTTCTCCACCACCAATCCAACCCACGGCAGTGGCCTCTTTTGAAATTTCCAGCATCAATTTCCCTGACTTATTGGTTTTGACCATTCAGCACAGGCCCTGTAGCCAATTAAAACCATTTCCATGGTCACTACTAATTCAATCTGACTCACTTCTACAGACACTGCTTTCCTGAATTTCTTCTCTTTTTTATCCCTTCCTCTGCTTCTTTTTCCCTCCAACAAAAATTGTGTTCCAGGAGATATACTCAGGAGTGAGGATTCAGAAAAGAATAATAAGATTGTTGGTGGTCTGAAACACGGCACAGTGTAACTGTGTAGGAGGGCAGAGATAGATTTGACACAGGGAAACTGTAATGTCATACGTTATTTCCCCCTGAGAGGCAGAGAGAAAGAGAGAGAGAGTTAGAGACACAGAACACATCCCAGGAAAGTCACACAACCAAGCAGGGGCATAGAGACAGCAAACAGAGTGGACAGAACCATAAACTCTCCCTGGGGAGCCTTGGGGAAGGTTTCCCAGAGGTGTTCATATTTGAGCTGAATCTTGAAGAAAAGGAGGAGGCATTTCATGTAAAAATATGGAACATCCTAGGCAAAGAGAAGACTAAGGAAAAGGCCCTATTTTGTGTCAGGAATGGAGCATTTAAAGGGACTGGCCTTGGGGAAGGAGAGAAGGAACTAAGGTTGAAAGGGGTGACTTGCAGGCAACATCTAAAGGGTGTGTGTGTCCATACTTAAGATATTTTTATCACTTCTGGTGAGCACTATAAAGCCACTGAAAGATGATCAGATTTATCCTTTATAAGCTTATCTTGCAGATACTCTGGAGAAGAAACTGGAGTGGAAAGCTCTTGTAGTAGTTTTGTTAAGAAATGATGAGGTGATAAACCTTTAGCCAGACTCATCAAGACAAAAAGGGAGAGGGCTCAAATCATTAAAATTAAAAATGGAAAAGGAGAAGTTACAACTGACACCACAGAAATACAAAGGATCATAAGAGACTACTACAAACAACAATATGCCAATAAAATAGACAACCTAGAAGAAATGGACAAATTCTTAGAAAGATACAACCTTCCAAGACTGAACCAGGATGAAACAGAAAATATGAACAGACCAATCACAAGTACTGAAATTGAAACAGTGATTAAAAAACTTCCAACAAACAGAAGTCCAGGACCAGATGGCTTCAAACGTGAATTCTATCAAACAGTTAGAGAAGAGTTAACACCTATCCTTCTGAAACTCTTCCAAAAAATTGCAGAGGAAGGAACACTCCCAAACTCATTCTATGAGGCCACCATCATGCTGATACCAAAACCAGACAAAGATACCACAAAAAAAGAAAATTACAGGCCAATATCACTGATGAACATATATTCAAAAATCCTCAACAAAATACTAGCAAACCGAACCCAACAATATATTAAAAGGATCATACACCATGATCAAGTGGGATTGAAGAATCCTAGGGATTCTTCAATATCCTCAAATCAATCAATGTGATACACCATATTAACAAACTGAAGAATAAAAACCATATGATTATCTCAATAGATGCAGAAAAAGCTGTTGACAAAATTCAACACACATTTATGATAAAAATGCTCCAGAAAGTGGGCATAGAGGGAACTTACCTCAACATAATAAAGGACACACATGACAAACCCACAACTAACATCATTCTCAATGGTTAAAAGGTGAAAGCATTCCTTCTAAGATCAGGAACAAGACAAGGATGTCCACTCTCACCATGTTTATTCAACATAGTTTTGGAAGTCCTAGCCCTGGCAATCAAAGAAGAAGAAATAAAAGGACTCCAAATTGGAAAAGAAGAAGTAAAACTGTCACTGTCTGCAGATGACATGATACTATACATAGAAAATCCTAAAGATGCTACCAGAAAACTACTAGAGCTCATCAATGAATTTGGTAAAGTTTCAGGATATAAAATTAATACACAGAAATCTCTTGCATTCCTGTACACTAACAACAAGAGATCAGAAAGAGAGATTAAGGAAACAATCCCATTTACCGTCACATCAAAAAGAACAAAATACCTAGGAATAAACCTACCTAAGGAGGCAAAAGGCCTGTAACTCTGAAAACTATAAGACACTGATGAAAGACATCAAAGATGACACAAACAGATGGAAAGATATACCATGTTCTTGGATTGGGAGAATCAATATTGTGAAAATGACTATACTACCCAAGGCAATCTACAGATTCAGTGCAATCCCTATCAAATTACCAATGGCATTTTCCACAGAGCTAGAACAAAACCTTTTTACAATTTGGAAACACAAAAGACTCTGAATAGCCAAAGCAATCCTGAGAATAAAAAACAGAGTTGGAGGAATCAGGCTCCCTAACTTCAGACTATACTACAAAGCTACAGTAATCAAAACAGTATGGTACTGGAGCAAAAACAGAAATATAGATCAATGGAACAGGATAGAAAGCCCAGAAGTAAACCCATGCACCTATGGTCAATTAATCTACGATAAAGGAGGCAAGAATATACAATGGAGAAAAGACAGCCTCTTCAATAAGTGGTCCTGGGAAAACTGGACAGCTACATGTAAAAGAATGAAATTAGAACATTCTCTAACACCATACACAAAAATAAACTCAAAATGGATCAGAGACCTAAATGTAAGGCTGGACACTATAAAATTCTTAGAGGGAAACATAGGCAGAACACTCTTTGACATAAATCACAGCAATATCTTTTTGGATCCACCTCCTAGCATAATGAAAATAAAAACTAAAGTAAACAAATGGGACCTAATGAAACTTAAAAGCTTTTGCACAGCAAAGGAAACCATAAACAAGACAAAAAGACAAAGAATGGGAGAAAATATTTGCAAATGAAGTGACCAACAAGGGATTAATCTCCAAAATATACAAACAGCTCATGCAGCTCTATGTCAACAAAAAACAAACATCCCAATCAAAAAATGGGCAGAAGAGCTAAGTAGACATTTCTCCAAAGAAGACATCCAGATGGCCAAAAAGCACATGAAAACATGCTCAACATCACCAGTTATCAGAGAAATGCAAATCAAAACTACAATGAGGTATCACCTCACACCGGTCAGAATGGCCATCATCATAAAGTCTACAAACTGCTGGAGAGGGTGTGGAGGAAAGGGAACCCTCCTACACTGTTGGTGGGAATGTAAATTGGTACAACCACTATGGAGAACAGTATGGAGGTTCCTTAAAAAAACTAAAAATAGAACTACCATATGATCCAACAATCCCACTCCTGTACATATATCTGGAGAAAATCATAATTCGAAAAGATATATCCACCCTAATGTTCATTGCAGCAGTTATTTACAATAGCCAAGATGTGGAAGCAACCTAAATGTCCATCGACAGATGCATGGATAAAGAAGATGTGGTACATATATATATGATGGAATATTACTCAGCCATAAAAAGGAACGAAATAATGCCATCTTGCAGCAACATGGATGAACCTAGCGATTGTCATACTGAGTGAAGTAAATTGACAAATATCATATGATATTGCTTATATGTGGAATCTAAAAAAAATGGTATAAATGAACTTATTTACAAAATATAAACAGACTCACAAATTTCAAAAACAAACCTATGGTTACCAAAGGGGAGACGTGGAGGGGGGAGGGATAAATTAGGAGCTTGGAATTAACATACACACACTACGATATATAAAACAGATAACCAACAAGGACCTACTGTAGAGTACAGGGAACTCTCTCAATATTCTGAAATAATCTATATGGGTAAAGAATCTAAAAAAAAAAAATGAATATATGTAAATGTATAGCTGAATCACTTCGCTGTACTCCTGAAACTAACACAACATTGTAAATCAACTATACTCCAATTAAAAAAAAAAAGAAATGAGGGTCTGAATTATGAGGGTGAGAGTGAAGATAGTGAGAAAGGGACAGATACAAGATTTGTTGGTGTAGCACTGGCAGGACCTAAGGGTACAAAAGGAAAGGGGAAAGATGACTCCAGGATTTCAAGGTCAGAGAAGATGGGAGTGAGGAGTCACAGTCTATTTGTTCTTCCTCTTCAGTCCTTGACATGAGTCCCCCTCCAACCTAACTGCATCCCTCCTTGCCTTCTTATCACCTACCCTTGTGAAACAGAAAACAGCAGCCCCCATGGGCACAGAAGCCCTGAGTCAGCAGATCCAGTCCCAACTCAGCCCCCATCTCTGCAGCCCTTTTACAAGGACCCTCCAGCCCAACCATGCTGGTGGCCTGGCCACCATCTCTGGGCTATAACTTCCTCATTCTCTAGTTCTTCTCCTGCCAGCTTTGGAAATGCCCTGATTTTTCTCTGTTCCACAAATTCCAACTGCAGGGTCCATAGACTATTTAACCTCCAAAAACCACTGTCTTCTGTGAAATAGAGATTGAGAGATACTTGCTTCAGGTTATGCTGAAATCCAAGTCCCCTTCTATTTTTGGTAGGTAAAGTAAACATGGAAAAACATTAATTCATTCATAAATGTATTCATTGAGCTGGCAGCATGCCAGATGGGTGAAATATAAGGTAAACATTGCCTATGGGAGTACAAGGATGGGCGGGGTCCCTGTGGCCATGGAATAGATACTATGGCATTAGAGAGGCAGATTGTCAAACAGATGAGCAACGTAATGGAATAATGACAGATGCAGTGATTAATAGGAAGGGAATATTCAGGATGCAGTGTTTGGGAATAAGTGGGCAGGGGTGGACTTGCTTGAAACAGGTACATAAGGGAAGACTTCTCTGAGCAAGTGATACTTAAGATCAGAAAGACACATGAGGAAGTAGCCACAACATGCAAAAACATATGAGTAAAATGCTATCTAAATAATAAAGCACAAGTCAGTATTGACCAGGAATAAAGGTAAACACTTAGA
Source organism: Balaenoptera borealis (assembly GCF_965194805.1). Taxonomy (NCBI): domain Eukaryota; kingdom Metazoa; phylum Chordata; class Mammalia; order Artiodactyla; family Balaenopteridae; genus Balaenoptera; species Balaenoptera borealis. The sequence goes on from NC_138876.1 coordinate 11,258,029, forward strand.
CACTCTTTTCCTATCCCTATAGAAAGCCAGTGAGGAAGTCATGAAATCATGGGGTATTTACCATGCCATGCATGTACGGGACACTCCACTTTTAAGAAACCCATGTTGTCCTTGTATATAAAAGCACAAATGGGTCTATTGGGAGATACTACACCAGGGTTTGGTCAAAACCATCTATGAAGAGTGAGATAGTAAACATTTTAGGCTTTGTGGGCCATATGGTCTGTTGCAGCCACTCAACTCCACCACTGCAGCATGAAAGCTGCCATAAACAATGGCTAAATGAAGGCGCATGCCTCTGTTCACCAACAGTTTATTTATGGATGCTGAAACGTGAATTTTCATTTGTCAAATCTGATTCTTTTGATATTTTTTCAGCCATTCTAAACGTCCATCAACAGAGGAATGGATAAAGATGCGGTATACACACACACACACACACACACACACACACACACACACACAATGGAATATTACTCAGCCATAAAAAAGAACAAAATAATGCCATGTGTGGCAACATGAATGGACCTAGAAAGTGTCATACTGAGTGAAGTAAGGCAAACAGAGAAAGACAAATATCATATGATATCACTTATATATGGAATCTAAAAAAATGGCACAAATGAACTTATTTACAAAATAGGAATAGAGTTACAGATGTAGAAAACAATCTTATGGTTACTGGGGGATAAGGGGATGGGAGAGGGATAAACTGGGAGATTGGGATTGACATATACACACTACTATATATAAAATAGATGACTAATAAGGACCTACTTTATAGCACAGGGAACTCTACTCAATACTCTGTAATGAGCTATATGGGGAAAGAATCTAAAAAAGAGTTGGATATATGTATAACTGATTCACGTTGCTGTACACCTGAAACTAACACAACACTGTAAATCAACTATACTCCAATAAAAATTATAGAAAAATCTATTCTTAGCTTGCAGACTTACAAAAACAGGCAGTGGGCTGTATTTGATCTGCAGGCTATAGTTTGGTGACCCTTACTCTTCAGCAAGGTGGTTAAAAGTACAAACTCTTTAAAAAAAAAAAAGTGCAAACTCTTAACCAGACTGTTGGGTTTGTTTCCAAACTACTCCATTTGCCAGTGGTACATTTTCATGTCCAGGTCAAAGAAAAATTTACTTTGATCCTGCTTTGTTCTCTTATCTTTCTATCCTTTTCTTAGGCAAACTTCTTAAAAGAGTAATCTGTACTCCCTCTCTGCAGCAAATTGTGTTTTACAAAAAAGGCTTCAATAATGCTTCTTGTCTCTGATGCTCTTCCAGAATCATGCCCCCTCCCTTAACCCCCATCAAGAAGTAGTATTTGTGTTCCCTCCCCTTGAAACTGGACAGACCTTTGTGAATACTTCAACTAATAGAATGCTACATAAGTGATGCTATGAGACTTACAAGCTGGATCATAAAAGGTAATATAGCTTCTGCCTGCCTTGTTTAGGACCTGTGCCTATGGACCCTGGAACTGCCATGTAAGAAGTCTGTAATGACTATTATTTCATCTTAAAGTCTTTCATTAGAGAAGTCTCTAAAGCTGAGGTGGACATAGGCAAAGAAAGAGCTGTCCATGTGTATTGTGTGCCTCGAGTATAAGGCATCTGGGGCAGAGAGTTGGCCAGTGATGTCAGCAGAAGCTTAGGCCAGTGATGTCAGCAGAAGCCATTTCATGGAAGACTTTAATTATAGGTTTAGGATCTTAGACTGGACCTTAAGGGCAATATATGGCCATTCTTTAATGGCCGTATATTTCTGTTTCAGAGGGACCACTCTGATTGCAATAGTAAGGCTGGATTAGAAGGAAGAAACAATGGTTTTGAGAGACCTGCTGAGAAGAAGCCCCTGGTATAGTCTGAATGATGAGGACTTAAAGAAGGGCAGTGGTAATGGACATGCATAAGGGAATAGGATCAAGAGAGATTCCAGAGACCAACTGGGAAGAAGAACACTGCCTATCTAGCTAATGCACAGAAATCAAAACAATTGGTATTTTAGTATCTTCCACTACTGTCATGTTAATAGAATAGATCCCTCTTTTATATAGCTAAGCCTCCTAGCCTTTCTCTTTCATGACTTTTCTTTTTCTCCTGTCAATATGCAGTATGGTTCCCATGTGGGTGGTTCATCTCCCTTCTCTTTAGCAGACGATGGGGAACCGCTCCTTGAATGCAAGATGCCACAGATAAGCTCAAAGCTGGCCCGATATGGTGAAAGGGCTTCTGTGCTCCCCCTGTGTAGCACCTGCCTCTGTAGGCTACAGACCTAGTCCCCTGAAAATACCCTGGGAACCCACTCCTGAAGCATCCTCCCAGCTGTTATCTTGACACAATCACTGTGTTCTGGGTTTTTAATCTGGGAGATTAAATCTTTACATGCCTGAGTGGAAAGATCATATCCTTGTAATTTTTCACCTATATAATTTCTCAGATGCCGTAGTTTAACCTGTTGTATTTATGGCCCAACTGTAACTTAGAATACTTGTAAAATGACAATTTCAAAGGACAGCTCTTTCAAGTTGCCACTCAAAGCAGCTTTCTGAGTGAGTGTAGTGAACTGTGGCAAAACTGATCATTTCAGTCAATTAGATTTTTAGGCTAGTCACTTTTTACTGTTCTGAAAGAGAGAACGAAAGGATTTGAAAGCTAGAATCAATTACTGTCTAAATGTAGATCAAGGAGGAAGATACACAAAAAACCGTATTTATACGTTTTTTTGGTAGAGATGAACCTTGTAAAGGTCACTGGAGTTCTATTATGGAATGTTCATTTTACATGAAGTAGAAGTCACTGTTAAGAAAAAAAAAATGCCTAACAAGATCCTTTGAATAGAAACTGGGGACAAAGAATTAAAAGGTTGTTATGGGAGAATAGAAATGCTCCAGCTAGGAAAGCGAGGGGCTTGTGAAATAAATACCTAAGCAGACCCAATCAGGTAGGGTATTCTTATAAAGACATTATTGATTGTTGATTCAGAAAGCTCTAAGTCTTATATAGTAGATATTCTGTGATCGTTCATTTCTTTTATCTATACCCAAGACTGGATTACAAATGTTTAGAGATTGTAAAAATGTCTAGTAAGAGATTGTGCTCTCTCTTTAGGTAACTGAAAAATCAAAACATCACTAATAGTAAAGTAAGATTAATAGTAAAGTAAGATTAAAGATAAAGAACATCAGAAATACTCTAATCTTATAATATATGCTTTGCAATTTCAAATTTTAAAAAGTCTTTCAAAATGTTTTCTCACGTTTAAAACAAATTTCCTAGGGATGGTAAAAAGACGATGTAGGTCAGAATTGGATTGGGGCCATCCAGCAGCACTAGTTTTTTTTTGTTGTTGTTGTTTTTTAACATCTTTATTGGAGTACAATTGCTTTACAATGGTGTGTTAGTTTCTGCTGTATAACAAAGTGAATCAGCTATACATATACGTATATCCCCGTATCTCCTCCCTCTTGCGTCTCCCTCCCACCCTCCCTATCTCACCCCTCTAGGTGGACACAAAGCACCGAGCTGATCTCCATGTGCTATGCGGCTGCTTCCCACTAGCTATCTATTTTACATTTGGTAGTGTATATATGTCCATGCCACTCTCTCACTTTGTCCCAGCTTCACCTTCCCCCTCCCTGTGTCCTCAAGTCCATTCTCTATGTCTGCATCTTTATTCCTGTCCCAGCAGCACTAGTTATGATGGTATTTTTAACTGCCCAAGAATGCTCTGCTTTTAGACACACGCTTGAGACTTGAGACATTGTTTAGCTGACACCTTTTCCACTAAGCCATCTATGACCAGTTCAGACCATTACCATAACCTCTCGCTCTGGCCTTCGATAGCAGCTGTCTACACCATTTACTTAAAGCCCTCTTTTAAATACCAATACTGCTTGTATGATCTAGCAGAAGGAGAACCAGATTTCAATGAGCAGGTCTGGATTCTGCTTCTCTTATCACCATTTGTAGACAAGCATATTTTGGTAAGTATATCAGCCCAGAGAACATTGGGAAAACTGTCCACACTAGGAAGATAAATAGAGGCAATTTAATACACAGGTATGGAGAAGTTGTTAAGACAAACAGGAGATGGTGAGACAGCCAAAGAGAAGCAGCAGCACAAGGCTACTAGCAACAAAGGGCTTGGAGGGACACAGGGAGATGCTGATATATCAGAGCCCAGAAGATGAAGCAGTCAGGCCGGAGCTAAATTATGGTGGGGCCACCATGTAGGAGATTGAACCAAAGGGGGAGGGTCTGTCTGGAAAGGATTTGCAACTAACTTCAGAGGAGATGTAGCTATAATACTATCAGAATCACTGCCTGAAACATAGCAAGAGGGGAGAAATTCCCTGCCTTCTCCCTGCTGCCAACTTTTCATTTTTCCACCAGTGTCACCCAATGGCCACATCTACCTGGAAGCCAATTGACAAGGGGACCTCAGAAACGTAATCCCCAGTGCTACAGAGCAGTGGGTGGGGCCAGGGGATAGATTTGAGAACAATGTGCATATTGCTGGCACAGTAAGTCATTCACCTTGTGAACTGTTGTACCTTCTTCCTCTGTCAAATTTTAAAGCAATGCCTTTCTAACCCACTTTTTAAGAGTATATGAGCATATTTTAATTTGTTAGGGGGGTAAAAATGGAAACTTTGAGGATACTTTGGATAAATATTTTAAAGATTTAAAACATTAGGTAATGGAATTTCCACTTTTAGGGAAATAGAAAGTCACAAATATGCATACAGATGTAGGTACAAACATGTATATCTCAATATTTATAATACTGAAAGTTAGAAGCAACCTAAAATAGATGTGATATTTTCAGGGCTTTAAAATATAAAGGACAATTTCTGCCTTCAAGGATATCTTATTCATTAAAGGCAGCTTGCACTAAGATTCATGAAAATAGAATGAAATGCTATGGAGATCCAGGGGTGAGAAGACACTGAATATTTGCCTTGTTTCGGCTTCTAGATAAGTGTATAGAGTGTGCATATTATATGGAATATAAAAATGCTAGGAGGATTTTTAAAAATATCTGTATCCAAATAGGAAAATTCTTCCAGATGAAAACAATAAATTAATCTGCTTTCAAATTTTCCAAGATCACACAGAAAAGAAATAGTGGGGTTAGGAGGTTAGAAGCCTAGGTAGAGTAGCAAGTGGTGACATGAACATAATTAGAATCCAAGTGCCCTGTGAGTTCATTCCAGTTCTGGTTCTGATTCCAGTGGTGACCCTGTCCAGGCCTCCACTCCAATTTTCTGATGCAAATAATGAAAACCAGAGCCAGCCCACATGCAGTGTTGCTGAGCATTTTGCAAATGAATGAAGCAGCTTTCCCAGGATCTGAGGCCCTATATGTATCTCCCTCCCCAGCCTGCTCACCCCACTGACGACTGTCAGCAAGTCAGACTCCACCGTATGGAATCATGCTTCACACTTGCCCCAACAGTTAAAGTTAGATGCTTAGCTTTGCACTTAAGGCATCTTCTTTGTCTACCCCAGAGTGCCCTAAGCTTTACCTTTCTTCATACAAAATGTATTGTCCTCGGAAAAGGTCAGAACAAATTTTGAATTCTAGCTTCATGGCTTTTGTTTGATCCTGTGCAATTCACTTAATCTCTCTAATTAAGGAACATGAATAACACAAGTGAGGAGCTTAGCATAGGTTTTAGGCCATAAGTAGGTGTTTAATAAATATTTGTATTTTTGAACCTTGCTCCTATTCCTTCAATATGCCCTTGGGCCCTGAACAAAGGTACGATTTACCTTCCCTACAAAATATCTCATTTGTTCACCCCTTCATGTCTTTGCTCAAACTATTCTCTTTGCTTGGGATGCCCATTTCTGTCCTTCATGTGCAGTTCAGGTGTGAATTTAACTGAAATGCGAAAGACATTAAAAAAAATATCCAAGACCACTTTTTCTGAACCCGAAGGCACCAAATCCTTTCAGCTTTGAACTGTTATCTTTTAAATTTGTATTTGTCTTACCCTCCATCTTCAGTGTCTCATCTATCTCTCTAAGACCAAATAAAAAACAATGCTTATATAGAAAGAGAATAGACCTTACAATTAGACAGACATACCTGGGTTCCGATTGCAACACAGAGTAAGTGTTTGAGACATTTTTGCTACATGCTATTGAAAGGAATGTTTCCCTTTCAGCAGGTTGGGACCATTAGCAGGAATGAAAGAAATATCCTAGACAAAGGAAGAACTATTCTAACGCCAGGCTCAAGCTGGAATGTTTTCTAGTCAATTCCCTTTTCTTGCTTAGCAAGCACTAAGCTTCCTGTTTCTGGTTTGGACCTGAAGTGGAGGTTCCCAGATACCAACAGGAAGGTCATACTTGTGGTCTCCCTCCCTTGCTGAAACCTGAAGCACTGGAATTCCATGTGGGTGTCATTTTCTCAAGAGATTTCCAGTTCCAATTCCCAGACCAGAGGTAGGCCACTGTATGCTATTAGAGCCATAACCATTCTTCCTCTCTTTTACTTTTCTGAGATTCCATTATTATCTTGCCAAGTATGGGCTCAGTAATTAAGAAGAGTTCCTGTGGGGAGTGGTGGGATTTTTAAACATAGGATAGAATCTCAATAACTTGAGTTGTGTTAGATTTCTACATACAGGCAATGGAAAGGGCAGGATTCATCCATCCACCCATTCACAAATATTGAATACTCATGATATGCTAGTCATTTTTCTCAAAGGGGAGTCCCTTCTAACACTACTTCTGAGAATCCACCTCTGTGAGCTGCAGGGAGTCAAACATTCAGATGGATAAATTGGATTATTACATGAATTCATTAGTTCCACAATGTTTATAAAGACCTTGTGCATACCAAGTAACTATGGTAGTCACTGGTGTTACAAAGAGGAGAACTTGTTGAGTGCTGACCGTACTCTATATGCTTTTGCATATGTGATCTTGGTTAATTTTCACAACAATCCCATGGATAGAATCACCTCTATTTTATAGTTAATAAAAGTAAAGTTTGGAGAGGTTTTCCAACTTTCACAGAAAACATAGTCAGATCCAAGATTTAAGTTATTACTTGAACATTCGTCTACTGATGGACATTTGGATGGTTTCCACTTTGGGGCTATTACAAGAAGTAATGTTACTACTCTTGTTCTTGTCTTTTGTGTGCACATCCAACATCTATTTCATATATACCTAGGAGTAGAATTGCTGGGTCATAGGATATGCATATACTAAGCTATAGTACACATTACCAGTTGATAGCTTTTCTCTACATCATTTTTTATAATAGAATTTGCTGCATCAATTAATTCATATTTCACAAGGACAGGCATAACAATATCTCCCATCCCACATGCTTCTTTTTCTACTATAACCTTGAATGCTTCCTCCAGCAAGCGGTGGATTCTGGCTCCTTCTCCTTGAACCTGAATGGACCTCAGTGGCTTCTTCTTAGATAAGGGATGTTCAACAGAACATTTCCATAATTGCAGAATGTCCTATCTGTGTTGACTAATACAATAACTCTAGCCACACTGGATACTTGAAATGTAGCTAGGATGACTGTAGAACTGAATTTTAATCTTAATTAATTTAAAGTTAAGTCGACATGTGTTTAGTGGCTATTGCACTGGAAAATGCAGGCTTAGACCAACAGAATATGGTGGAATTGTTGCTATGTGATTTCTGAAGTTAGATCACTACAATGCCATATACTTTTATTCTCTTGGAACACAGCCACTATGTTATAAGGAATCCCAATTAATTGCGAATGTCAAGCTGACTGAAAAAAACCTAGGATTTTTTTTTTCACACAGAGAAGAACCTAGGATTACTGATCACAGGCACAGCTGAACTCCCTAGTAGCAGTCAAACCCAGCTTACCATCTGTGTGAGTGAGCCATCCTGAAAATGGGATCGTCAGCTCCCAGGTTAGCTGTTCTAGCTGATGCTGAAGAGTACAAACAAGCCATCCCTGCTGGTCTCTGCCTAAACTGCAGATTCATAAGCAAATACATGTTTTTGATTCTTTTAAGCCGCAAGTATAAACAGCTTATTAAGCTATATGTCTAGTCAGACTGTGACTCTTGTTATATGCATTTTAGATCTTTGTACTAGATTATTCACGTCTCTCATCTTTAACTGTCTGTCTTTACAGTATCCTGAATTCTGGAGTGGTGATATCAGAATTTACCCCTAGGACAATGGAATCTTTAGCTTTTCCTTATAGTGTACTGATATTCCAAGTCCTTTTATCATTTTGCTAATCTTCTGTGAATTCAGCAATGATTTAGAAATGATGGTTTATCCAAGACCTACTTCTGTAAAGCAGGGGAGCACTTTCAATGACCTAGTCTTTTCTACCTCCAGAGCAAGAAACATCACCAACCAAAAAAAAAAAAAAAAACAAGGAAAAATCAGAGACATAAATATAATTTCCTGAGCTGAAAAAAAAAACCCAGAATATAGAGACTGAAATATCACCATATACCATACTCTATATAAAATTAAGAAACTAGATACTGAACATATTTTGCAAAATTTTAGAATGGTAAAGATAATGAAAATAATTCTTAGTGTCTAATGTAGTGAGTAGTGGGTTAGGAAGAAACAGTTTATCTCCAGAGGAACATAAGTAAGCCTGACTAGGACTTCCAGAAATCATGGAATCATGAAGAATGAACTTCATCATTCAACAACTCTATTATCAGACCAATATGGTAGAGAGAGTGTGTGTGTTAAAGCAACAGGAAGACATTCTCAGATATCTACAGATTCAGAAAGTAGATCTCATAAGGAATATGTCTAAAAATATATTTGAAAATACTTCACTAAATACATAGGATTTATCTTGATGTCCCATAGACCCATGTTTAAGAAACTGCTCTGCTACTTTCTAGTTGAGAGACATTAAGTCTCTCCATTTTCTCATCAATTTCCAGGTTGATGCTGCTCTGATGCTTTAATTAGTCATGTATGGTCCACTGGGCTAAAGTCTTTGATGGTAAAGGGAACGTTGGATGCCCTGTTGTATTCTACAACATGTGCTTAGTGCTCAGGACATCATAAGTGGTAAATGAACACAAGATGAATGACAGATTATATGAATTATTACCAATACAACTACCTGCTTGAAACATGTATGCTAGAACTCAGAAAAGTTAAGAAAAATTATCAAGTCTTTGAAAAATATATTGAAATAGATATAACACTGAGTCAAAGAAGAAGACAGAAATAAATATAAAAATAAGGCACTAGAATAAACAACCATGTATACTGAGGAGATAAATATGAGGATCACTTTGCTTAATCTTATGCAAATTAATTTGAAATCTTGACTAAGAAGCATATTCTAGAAAATATATATAATGCAAAAAAAGATATTAAGAAACTTGTCAAAAGCTATCTCAAAAAAGCATCAGCATCAATTTATTTCAGAAGTAAATTTTACAAAGTATCTAAGGAATGCAATTTAAGTTGTTTGAAAGCATAAAGAAGGTGAAAGTTTCTAAGGGGTTTTTACAAATATAGGAAAACATTGGTAGAAAACTTAATAAAGGCAACATAATAAAATGAAACTACAGCTGGATTTCTCTAATGGATACTGATGCAAAATTCCTAAAATGTGTTAGCAAATAGAATTCAGCAGCTTATTAAAAGATTGAGAGATACTCTTCTGGAGTGATTCATCCAATAAATTCAATATATCAATATGTTTTCCATATTAATTACAGGTCAATGTAGAGAAACATTGTGTTTGATTATGCTGACAAAGTGCTTGATAAAAAGTCAATATTAACAAGTTTAATAAGTAGGAATACATAATACTTAATTAGCAATATGCCTAATAGTGAAACACAAAAGTGTTCCTATTAAATTAAAACATAAAACAAGGATGTTGATTATCACTCCTATTACCTAAAATTCTGTGGGAAATTCATTCCAATGACTTGAAGAATGATAAATATGATGTACAAAAGTTCTAACATAGAAGGAAAATTTTAATTTACAAATACATAGATAATTGCATAAACCTGGAAAACCCAAAATCAAGTGGGAAAATTGTTACAAATAATGGAAAAATTTAGTAAGGAGAATTTAAGAATTGATATCTGAAACCCTGTTGGCTTTACTATGTTCAAATAAGATGTACTTAAAGTTAAAGAAAATCAGTTAAACAAAAATTACAAAATAAATGCCCAGAAATAGAGGTAAGTAGAAATGTGCTAGATTTATATGAATAAACTTTAAAATGCTCTAATAGGACATAGAACTTGAAAACACTTTAAAGTGGTCCAAGAAACATAAAATACAATTTAATTAATGGGAATTAATGCCCAGTTCTATATAAGGTAATGCAGTATTGTAAAGATGCTAATTTACCCTGTGTTAATCTATAAATTGTATGTGATCCCAATAAAATTACCAATAGAATTGTTTCTATAAAACTAACATGATAAATCTATAGTCAAGTAACTATTAAGCAGAAAAATTTTGAAAAAGATAAGGGAACAAACTACATTTTTACACATTATAAAACTTCCATAAATAAGAGTTTGGTACTTGTACATTGTATAGAAATAAAGGAAAGAAGCAGAGTCTTGACTGAGACTCAAATAATGTGGGTATTTAGATTATGATAATCTAAATCAAATCAGTGTGTTAAAGGCAGAATAATCAATAAATGATGGTGGGACAACCTACTAAGAAAAGAATAAATTATCACATACAAAATTTATCACTTTTCTGAGAAAGATAAATGGAGCTGGAGGAATCAGGCTCCCTGACTTCAGACTATACTACAAAGCTACAGTAATCAAAATAGTGTGGTACTGGCACAAAAACAGAAATATAGATCAATGGAACAGGATAGGAAGCCCAGAGATAAACCCACGCACCTATGGTCAACTAATTTATGACAAAGGAGGCAAGAATATACAATGGAAAAAAGGCAGTGTCTTCAATAAGTGGTGCTGGGAAAACTGGACAGCTACACATAGAAGAATGAAACTAGAGCATTCTCTAATGCCATACACAAAAATAAACTCAAAATGGATTAAAGACCTAAATGTAACAGTGGACAGTATAAAATTTTAGAGGAAAACAGGGAGAACATTCTCTGACATAAATCACAGCAATATTTTTCTGGATCCACCTCCTAGAGTAATGAAAATAAAAACAAAAATAAACAAATGGACCTATTAAACTTAAAAGTTCTGCACAGCAAAGGAAACCATCAATAAAACGAAAAGATGACCCACAGAATGGGAGAAAATATTTGCAAGTGAAGCAACCGACATGGGATTAGTCTCCAAAATATACAAACAGCTCATGCAGCTCTATATAGAAAAAAATAAAAAGTAATCCCAATCAAAAAATGGGCAGAAGATCTAAATAGACATTCCTCCAAAGAAGACATACAGATGGCCAAAAGCACATGAAAAGATGCTCAACATCACTAATTATCATTGAAATGCAAATCAAAACTACAATGAAGTATCACCTCACACAGGTCAGAATGGCCATCATCAAAAAGTCTACAAACAATAAATGCTGGAGAGGGTATGGAGAAAAGGGAACCCTCCTACACTGTTGGTGGGAATATAAATTGGTACAACCATTATGAAAAACAGTATGGAGATTTCTTAAAAAACTAAAAAGAGAACTACCATGTGATCCAGCAATACTACTCCTGGGCATATGTCCAGAGAAAACCATAATTTGAAAAGATACATGCACCCCAATGGTCATTGCAGAACTATTTACAATAGCCAAGACATGGAAGCAACCTAAGTGTCCACTGACAGAGGAATGGATAAAGAAGATATGATACATATATACAATGGAATATTACTTGGCCATCAAAAAGAATGAAATAATGCCATTTGCAGCAACATGGATGGACCTAGAGATTATCATACTAAGTGAAGTAAGTCAGACAGAGAAAGACAAATATCATATGATATCACTTATATGTGGAATCTAAAAAAATGATACAAATGAAGTCATTTACAAAACAGAAAGAGACTCAGTGACTTCGAAAACAAACTTATGGTTACCAAAGGGGAAAAGTGGGGGGAGAGATAAATGAGGAGGTTGGGATTAACATACACACACTGCTATATATACAATAGATAATCAACAGGGACCTACAATATAGCACAGGGAACTGTATTCAATATTCTATAATAACCTATATGGGAAAAGAATCGGAAAAAGAATGGATATATGTGTATATATAACTGAATCACTTTGCTGTACACCTGAAACTAACACAACATTGTAAATCAACTGTACTCTAATATAAAATAAAAATTAAATTTAAAAAACCCAAAATTTATCACTTATACAAATTTACCACTAATTAATTAGTGATAGTAATTTATCACGTACAAAAATTTTGATCTAGATGGATGAAAATTCAAAATTAAGATGAAAATAGATTTTTTTCTTGTACACTTGCAGCAGTCACCTTTTTCTAAGCAAGGTATATAATTCAGAACTCAAATAACATTATTGACTATAACTTCATAAAAATTTAAATTTCTACTTGTGAAAAATACTATAATATACAATATAAACAACTTGGGAAATATATGCAGCAAATATGATAGATGAATATGAATAAGGTTCTTAAATAAAATTTTCTTATAAATCAATTAACAAAAGACACTAGCTCAATATAAATATGGACAAAGGCACAAATGTTCAATAGAAAAATTAATACAAATTCTTTTAACAGAAAGATGTTTAACTTCCCTCAAAATTAGAGAAGTATAATAAAATAAAAAGAATGTTTACTTTATAGAGTGGACATAATGAAATATTTCTGGCGCTGGTGAGACTACGTTAAACAACCATCCTCTCTCCCACACTTGGTGGGAGCATTAATTAACATAATCTTATTGGTGGGCAATTTGGCAGCATTTCCGAATATCCTAAAAACATAATTCTTTTTGAAGTGCATACATCATCTAACAATTTTGCTTTCATCCTTAAGGCAACTAGCACGTGTACAAAAGAATTATATACCATGACTTTTGTGGCCATGTTGGTTTTAAGAGCAAACGTTTAGAAGGTATGTGAATGTATGCCAATGGGGGACGGATGAAGTGCTTTATAGATAGCACATCTATAATGTAGACAACTTCGGACTTATTTGGTATAATCCCCACAACTGAAAAATCACAAGATTCAGGGCAGTGTGTTTCATTGGACATAAAAAAAAAAAAAAGATGTGTATAAATATACGTAATACAATTGAAAAGAATATCTTTTGATAGACACAAACAACTGGTAACTGTCATTGCTCTAGAAAGGGGCTGAGTGTTGGATGCAAAGTTCATCATCACTCTACAGTCATTTTTATTGCTTGACATGTTTGCCACCACACATGCCCTATAGTTTTTTTTCTTCAAAACAAAAACTACTTAGTAAAAAAAAGTTCCACCTGCTCAAAAATATCTCCCAACTTAGACTGGCACACTATTAGAAATTCTATCAATAAGCCTTTGGGGAAATTCCCATCTCTGCTTCAAAGGCAATGTTAGAAAAATCCATGAAATCCCAGGCTCAGCACCTACTGATGAATTTCACATAGTAGCCACTTGATTTTTCCTGCTGTGTGTCCAAACCTGACCATGTCAGTAAGTAACACCCCCCCACCCCCCCATATAGAGCCTTCTCTGTGTTTTCTTTTATGGGGCTTATCCCTTTATACGCCCTAAAGATGCTCTGTGAATCTCTGATCAGCTTCATAGCCGATTTATCTCTCCAGCCCCCAGAGAATACCTCTTAATGTTCTTTTACATTATAGACATTCAATAAATATCTTAATTAAAAATGTAAGTTAAAGGTTTATTTTTAAAATCAAATTCCATGTAGGGCATGAAAAGTATTCTTGTAGCACTGCATAGCACTTACCATGAGCCAGGCAGTGTTCTAAACGCTTTACATATATAAAGTATATACAATATACATTATATATAGATACTCTCTCTATATTATATATAACAGAGTATATATATTTACCCAGCTAGTATAAAGATAAGATTTGAGTCCATGCAGTCTGGCTCCACTGTACACAGGGAATGTTCTTAACCATGAGGCACCTTTTTTTCAGTGTCCATCACCCCTTCATGTCCACAATCCCTCTTTAACCAACCTAGATTCCATGACCCACCATTATATTCCTTCCCTTACAAAGAGCCTCATCTTTCTGGCCTCTCTTGCTCTCTGGGCAAAACCCTAGCCTGCTCAAGCCCAACCTGTTGTCTCTTCCACATCTACCCAGAAAAGCAAAAGGGGCGGCATAAATACACACAGCCCTGCTCATGGATCACAATTTCCATTTATAACCCAGAGTTCCAAGAGGACCTTTTTTGTCTCCATCTTGCAATCCTACTCCGTCCAAGTCTTGTCACTCTACTATTCTCCTAGATGGCTGTATGCACCATTTTGCTCCTTACACCCTTCTCCCCCAGCCTCCCTGGGGGCTGATGTCTTTGCCTCTTATTCTCTAAGAAAACGTTCACAGGGGCTAGGTAGCTAACAAAAAACACAGAACTAGGAGTACTGCACAGTAGGGAGTGGTGGGGACAAAGTTGCCTGCCAAGTTCAAAGCCCATGGGCATGGTTAAATGCTACTCAGCTCCAGTTTATCATGGCCATGAAGTGGGCCAGCCTGTGTAGTCAGAAAGTGTGATCTTTTCAAGAGAATTTGCAAGTTCATATTTTGATCTAAATTTTCCTGATGTTAAGTATCTTGTGAAAAAAAAAATGTTTCAGCAAGCTGGGATGTACCTTGTAGACACCCCCTAGTTCATAACTCTGTAGAGGAACATGAATCAAGAGGAATCATTCAGTATTTTAACATAATTTCAAAGACAGCAACCAGATTTCTAAGAATAGTTTCAATTTGAGCTACCATTTATTCTCAAGGACTTTCTCTTTAAACTTCTAAGATCAGTTCAGGGTCCCAGAAGGAATTTAGGATTATTTGAGACTTGAATAAAGAGACTATTTTTAATGTTGCAGGTATAGAGAAACCATGGAGGATAGTACAGTACCCTGGAGATAGTAGCACAGTTGTTCTTACACTGATTAGGTACATTACAGCACATCTATAAATTCGTAATTTTGTGAGCTGACACTTTTCTTCCAGGAACATAGGCAGTCTTGAAACTTAGGAGCAAGTTAAGAGAATAAATACTTCTTACCTTATTCTTCTCCCTCCCCCCATTGGCAAAACCCAACTTGAATCCAGAGGACAAGGCACACCACTGATGTGGTCCTTACATGTTGACCTACCAGGGCACAGAACAGGATGGAGAAGGGTGGGGAGTGGGCTTGGGGAGGAAAATGGAAGATCAAGAAGAAACCCCACCAAAAGTCTTACAAAATAGCTACTATTACTATTCTATTTTTATAGTTGAGAAAACAGACAGGTTTAATAAGTTACTCAATATCACAAACACTAATTGGTAGAATGGGCTGAGCTTCATAACTCCAAACCCTGAAAACATTTTTCTGTACTGTTTCTTCACCATGAAATTCTCTACGATATGTGAAATTTGAAAAAAAATATGAACCACTTAAAGAATTCTATATGCTATACATGTTAAATGAATTACTTATTTAGAGGGACTGCTTTAGCAGAAAGCTGCAGATCTGTACATTCAATACATATTTACTGAGTGTCTGTGATGCTATTCTCAGGGGTGAACAGGACATAATGTCCCTTCTTTTACAGAGACAGAGCTTAGACTCTAGCACAAGATAGTATAGAGACAATATAAGTACATAAATAGATTATTTTCACAGTAATAACAAGTGATGTAAAAAAAAATCCTAAATAAAGCAGTGTTGTAGAACAAGAGGTCAGACTACAGTCCACAGGCACAATCATAGCCTACTGCCCGGTTTTATATGGTCTGTGATCTAAGAATGATTTTTACAATTTTTCAATTGTTGGAAAAATATCAAAAGTAGAATAATATTGTGTGACACATAAAGATTATAGGAAATTCAAATTTCAGTATCTATAAATAAAGTTTTTTGGCTCACAGCCCTGCTCATTTGTTTACATGTTGTCTGTGGCTGATTTCATGCTGCAGTGGCACAGTTCAGTAGCTGCGACAGGGACCATATGGACCGCAAAGCCTAAAATATTTACTCTCTGGCCCTTTACAGAAGTGAATGCTGGGGGTGTAGCTACTTTAAATTGGGGGGTCAGGAAAAACATCTTGAAATGAATATGCACTCTGATATGGAAGACAGAGAAAAGGGCTTTATCCCACATTACACTGGGTTGTCCTACAAAATTTTCTTTAAGAAATAGTCTAACATGCAGACATAGAGAATGGACTTGAGGACACGGGGAGGGGGAAGGGTAAGCTGGGACGAAGTGAGAGAGTGGCATGGACATATATACACCACCAAATGTAAAATAGATAGCTAGTGGGAAGCAGCCGCATAGCACAGGGAGATCAGCTCAGTGCTCTGTGACCACCTAGAGGGGTGGGATAGGGAGGGTGGGAGGAAGGGAGACGCAAGAGGGAGGAGATATGGGGATATATGTATACATATAGCTGATTCACTCTGTTATAAAGCAGAAACTAACACACCATTGTAAAGCAATTATACTCTAATAAAGATGCTAAAAAAAAAAAAAAAAGAAATAGTCTAACAGCCATTCTTCCAGGTCTAGTACACCCTGAAAGGAAAATAAACGGCAGACTTGAGCCATCATCCGTCCATAGGCCAAGTTTCCAAAATATAGAAATGTTGGCTCCAAAAGAAATATTTCCAAAAGGTTATATATGAAAACAAGGAGAAGGAATTATTGTTATAACACCACGGGTGAGCTTTTTCAGCCAAAGATTGCATATGTTATTTGGATTTTAGACCATCAGATAGATTAATCAGAACCCTCTATAGAAGCGTTTGAACCAAAGGAAACTTGTCCTTCCTGCCAAAAGTCCACTGACTCATTAACAGAATATAATAAAGATTGAGGGAAAGTTTTGGAAAAGTTGTCATAAATTCTCCACAGGAGGAACCTCCATCCAGAAACTTTTGCAAATTCCACCCATATTTTAGGTGGAGACTGGATTGGGCTGCTGTGTGATTTGAGGGGGCCTAAGGAAACCTTCTTCTCTGTCATCTGACTAATGTTTAAGAATTGCTTCTCAAACTAAGCAAAGAAAAAAGAGAATGGGCCTCATGACCTCCTAGGGACTGCCACTTTTCATTTAATTTTCATATGAGGTGAGAACATGTGTAATTTTTACAACATTTGATCTGTATGAAAATCATACATATGTGAAAAATTAGGTACTGAGAGGTAAGTAATTATTACCATATCCCCTTTTACAGGTGAAGAAAGTGGTGCTTACAAAGTTTAAATACCTTGCTGAAATTCATATGACTAATATATGAATGGCTAGAATATGAATCCTGCATGAACAATAATTCCAAGATTGCCGTAGTGATCATCATAAACACACACACACACACACCACTGCCAATGTCTGTTTCTTGACACATGGGAAAATAAGTATAATCTTTCAAAGCATAGGCTTTTTAGTCAATCAGGCCTGGATTAAAATCCCAGCTAATTAACCAGTGTGAAAATTCAGTGAATTCTTTAAATAACTTTGCAACTTCATCTATAAAAACTATTTTTAGCATGACTTATCACTCATCCACATTTATTGAGTTACCTTTATCTGCCTTTTAATAATCTACCTTTACTGACGTGCTCAAGCTAATTCCCTTAAGACACAATTTAAGTGTAACAAATCAAAAATTAAAGGACCAACACCAAACTAGAAAAAAAAGTAGACAAAAGAAAAATGCAGTTCCCAGAAGAAAAAAAAGAGGTTGAATATACTAGTACAAAGAGGAAGAGGAGAGATTAAGATGGCAGAGTAGGAGGATGCAAAACTCCCCTCCACCCCACCACAAACACATTACAATACATCTAAATGTGGAACAGTTCTCACTGAAAACTGGAGACTGGCAGAAAGACTCCAAAACAACCAAGGCTGTAAGAAAGAGCCATACAAAAAAATTTAAAAATAAAGAAAAAGAAGAGGCATGCGGGGTCCTGGCAGAGTTAATTATAATGGGAGAGACTGGAGTATATTTAAATAAATGAAAGAGCCATTAAAAAAAAAAAAAGATCCACACAGAATCAGGTAGGGAGGGACCAGAAGTGATCAGCTCTGGAACTGTGCCTCTGAGAGGGGACTAAGAGCAAAAGGACTATGACATGGGCAGAGACCCTCCCTGGGGAGGCAGCTGTTCCAGCCACATACTGAGCTCCCCAGGCCTGGGTCCAGCACAGGGAAGATGAGCCCCATTAGCTGGATGGAGGGCCACTGGGACTAACAGGAGGACTGCGGGAAGCCTGGACCCCGCTCATGGGGAGTGTGCCTGCTTGCTTGCTCCTGAGGCAGGGTGGAGAGGGTGGACCGAGAGCCGCCCCAGTGGCTGCCTGGTCTCCCCCGCCTGACGCTGCACACGCCCCAGCCTGAGCTGAGTGATGACTCCAGCCCCGCCTGCTTTACAACACAGCTCCACACTGGGGCAAGGACTGCCACATCCTAGGCGGAAGCTTGGCTTTGAGACACTAAGGTGGCTCAGACCCAAAGCCACATCTGAGCAGGGCAGGGGCAGCATTACTGGCACGCACACAGGCAGCACATCAGAAGCAGCCTTGATCTCTGTCTGTGGCTGGACCACTACAGCCCCATCCCAATCCATGCCAAGAGCCCACACAGGCCCCAATGCCCTGTGGCACAGTTCCACGCTGGGATGAGGGCAGCAAAGGCTGAGGGGAGAGCTCAGCTGTGGGGGACGAAGGAAGCTCAGACCTGAAGTGGCATCTTGAGTAAGGCAGGGGCAGCCATTACTGGTGCTTACACAAGCAGCGCCTCCAAAGCAGTCTGGGTCTCTGACCCCAGCTGAAGTGCCACAGCCAATGCCCCAACCCACCATGAGTCCCCACACCACCCCTGTTGCTCCAGAACTGTTCCCATTTGGGGTGAGGATGCAGATGCTGGGGTGGGGGGAGCACACACTTAAAGGGAACAGAGCCAGCTCAGACTCAACCCTCAGGGCTTCTGCTCCAGCAACATGGGACCCCTCCTCACCCCTCATTGGGTGATGATGGCTACTGACCAGAGGGGAAACCCTGACTCACATCTGGCTCTGACTCTAGCCCCTCCATTTTCAGCACCACCTTCTACCAAGGTGATAGGTGCCAGCACACATTGAGGAACGATTTTAATTATGTTCATTCAAGGCCAGCTCTTCCACCAAAGCCACCGTGCACACACAGATTATATAGGGAGGCTCCCACGTAAGGACACCCCTTCAGGATCACAATAGGAAACTGTTTCACCTAATGTCCTAGAGATAGAGAAAGTTAAGCAAAATGAGAAGACAGAGGAATCTGTCTCAATTGAAGAGCAACAGAAAACCCCTAAAAAAAACAACAACAAATGAAACAATCAGTTTACCAGGTAAAGAATTCAAAGCCTTAGTAGTAAGAAAGCTAACTGAATGAAAGAAAAGAATAGATGAACACGGTGAGAATTTTAACAAGGAACAAGATAACAAAAAAGAATAACTCAGAACTGAAAAATACAATAACTGAAATGAAAAACACACTCAAAGGAATTAACGGAGACTAGGTGATACAGAAGAATGCTCAAGTGACCTGGAAGACTGAATAGAAATCACCTAGTCAGAACATCAAAAAGAAAAACAAATTTTGAAAAATGAGAACAGTTTAAGGGATATCTAGGACAATAGCAAGCATACCAGCATTTACATTATAAGGGTCCCAGAAGCAGAAGAGAAAGAGAATGGGGTCAAAAATGTATCTAATGAAATTATGGCTGAAAAATTCCCAAACCTGAAGAGCAAAACAGATATCCAGGTACAGGAAGCACAGAGGGTCCAAACAAGATGAACCCAAATATAACCACACCAAAAAATATTGCAATTAAAATGTCAAAAGTTAAAGATAGAATTTTAAAAGCAGCAAGAGACAAACAAAGTTGTACATAAGGGAACCCTCATAATGCTATTGACTAATTTTTCTGCAGAAACTTTAAAGGCCTGAAGGGAGTGGCATAATATATTCAAAGTGCTGAAAGGGAAAAACCTGCAACCTAGGATACTCTACCCAGCAAGATTATTATTTAGAATTGAAGAAGAGATAAAAAAAACTTCTCAGATAAACAAAACCTGAGAGCTCACCACTATTAAACCAACTCTAAAAGAAATGTTAAAAGTTCTTCTCTAAGTGGAAAAGTAAAGGCTATAACAAGAAGTAAGAATCTATAGGAAAGGAAAAATCCCACTAATAAAGGCAAAAATACAGTAAAGGCTGTGGATCAACCATTTAAATAAGCTAGTACAAATATTAAAAGACATAAAATTGACTATAACTACAATAATCAGTAAAGGGATAAACATTAAGATGTAAAATATGGCATCAAAAAGACAAAATGTGGGGGAGAGGTGTAAAAATGTAGATCTTTTAGAATGTGTTTGAACTTAAAGGACTACCAGTTTAAAACAAGTAGGTATATAGGTCAACATATATGAACCCCATGATAACCATAAATAAAAAACCTACAATAGAAACACAAAAACTAGAGAGAAAGGAAAGCATACCATTAAAGAAAGTCATCAAAAGACAATGGAATAAGCAAAAAAGAACAGGGAAGAACTACAAAAACAATAGGAAAACAAGAAATAAAATGGCAATAAATACATACCTATCAATAATAATTTTATATGTCAATGGACTAAATGCTCAAATCAAAAAAACATAAGGTGGCTGACTGGATAAAAATCAAGACCCATCTATATGCTGCTTATAAGAGAACAACTTTGGAGCTAAAGAGACACACAGACTGAAAGTGAGGGGATTGAAAAAGATACTTCACAGAGATGGAAATAACAAGAAAACAGGGGTATAAATACTCATATCAGACAGAATAGACTTTTATAAAAGGTCTATAACAAAAGACAAAGAAGGGCATTTTATATGATAAAGGGATCAATACAAGAAAATGATATTACACTTATTAACATATATGCACCCATTACAGGAGCATTTAAATATATAAAGCAAATATTAACAGACCTAATGGGAGAAACTGACAACACTACAGTAATACTAGGGGACCTTAACACCCCACTTACATCAAATGGACAAATCGTCTGGAGAGAAAATTAATAAGAAGAACAGTGGTTTTAAATTACACAATAGACCAGTTGGACTTGATATCTACAGACATTACAGCCAAAAACAGCAGAGTACACATTCTTTTCAAGTGCACATGGAACACTATTCTGGGTAGATCACATGCTAGGCTACAAAACAAGTCTCAGCAAATTTGAGAGGATAAAGATTATATTAAGCATTTTCTTCCCTGACCACAGTGGTATGAAACTAGAATTTAATTACAGGAAGAAAAATGGGAAAAGCACAAACATGTGGAGACTAAACAACATGCTACTAAAAAACCAATGGGTCTATGAATCAATCAAAGAGGAAATCAGAAAATACACTGAGACAAATGAAAATGGAAACATAACTTTCCCAAATCTGTGGGATGCAGCAAAAGCAGTTCCAAGAGGGAAGTTTACAGCAATATACAGGGCTACTTTAAGAAATAACAAAAATCTCAAATAAACAATCTAGCCTATCATCTAAAGGAATTGAAAGTTCTAGAAGAAAAAAGCCCGAAGTCAGCAAAAGGAAGGAAATAAAGATGAGAGAGGAAATAGAGACCAACAAAACAAAACAGTAGAAAAGAGCAGTGAAACCAAGAATCATTTTTTGGTTTTTTTTTTAATAAACAAAATTGATACACCTTTATCCAGGCTCACCAAGGGAAGAGAGATCACCCAAATAAACAAAATAAGAAATGAAAGAGGATAAATAACAACTGATACAACAGAGATGCAAAAAATCCTAAAAGAATAATATGAACAGTTGTATGCTAGCAAATTGGAAACCTAGAAGAAATGGACAACTTTCCAGAAACATCCAGCTTTTCAAGACTAAATCAGGAAGAAACAGACAATCTGAACAGACCGATCACTAGCAGTGAAATTGAATTTACTAAAAAAAAAAAAAAAACTCCCAGCAAACAAAAGTCCAGGACTGAACAGCATCACAGGGGAATTCTACCAAACATATAAAGAAGAGCTAACACCCATCCTTCTCAAACTATTCCAAAAAATTGATGAGGAAGGAATACTCCCAAATTCATTCTACAAGGCCACCATTACCCTGATACCAAAACCAGACAAAATTACAACAAAAAAAGAAAACTATAGGCCAATATTCCTGATGAATATAGATGAAAAAATCCTCAACAAAATATTAGCAAACTGAATTCAACAATATATAAAAAGGATCACATACCATGATCAAGTGGGATTTATTCCAGGGATGCAAGGATGGTTCAATATTCACAAAAATCAATGTGATACACCATTTAAATAAAAGAATAAAAATCACACGATTCTCTCAATAGATGCAGAAAAAGCATTTGACAAAATGAATCATTCATTCATGGTAAAAACTCTCAAATTTGGTATAGAGGTAACATATCTCAACATAATAACACCGTTTATCACAAACTCACAGCTAACATCATACTCAATGGTGAAAAGCTGAAAGCCTTTCCTCTAAAATCAGGAAGAAGGCAAGGATGCCCATCTCACCACTTCCATTTAACATAGTATTGGAAGTCCTAACCACAGCAGTCAGACAAGGAAAAGAAATAAAAGGCATCCAAATTGGAAGGGAAGAAGTAAAACTGTCACTATTTGCAGATGACACGATACTATATATAGAAAACCCTAACATCTTCACCCAAAAACTATTAGAATAAATGAATTCAGTAAAGTTGCAAAATACAAGATTAATATACAGGAATCTCTAGCTTTTCTATACACTGATAATGAGCCATCAAAGAAAGCCAGAAAACAATCCCATTTATAATCACATTGGAAAAAATAAAATACTTAGGAATGCATTTAATCAAGGAGGTGAAAGATCTATACTCTGAATATTATAAACCACTGATGAAGGACTTTGAAAATGATACAAAGAAATGGAAAGATATCCTGTATCCTTGAACTGGAAGAATATTGTCAAAATGTCCATACTGTGGGAATTCCCTGGTGGTCCAGTGAAGGACTCCATGCTTTCACTGCTGAGGGCCTGGGTTCATTCCCTGGTCGGGGAACTAAGATCCCGCAAGCCACGTGGTTGGCCAAAAAAATAAAATAAAATGTCCACACTACCTGAAGAAATCTACAGATTTAATGCCATTCTTATCAAAATACCCATGACATTTTTCACAGAACGAGAGCAAATAATTCTATATTTTATATGGAACTACAAAAGATCCTGAATTGCCGAACTAACCTTGAGGAAAAAAGAACAAAGCTGGAAGTATCACACTCTCTGATTTCACACTATACTACAAAGCTACAGTCATCAAAACAGCATGGTACTGGCACAAAAACAGACACACATAGATCAAGAGAATTAAATAGAGATCCAAGAAATAAGCTCACACACTTATGGTTCAATTAATCTATGACAAAGGGAGCAAGAATATACAATGGAGAAAAGACAGTCTCTTCAGTAAGCTGTGCTGGGAAAACTGGACAGCTACATGTGAAACAATGAAATTAGAACATTTCCTCACAATACATACAAAAATAAACTCAAAGTGGATCAAAGGTCTAAATGTAAGACCAGAAACCGTAAAACTCCTTGAAGAAAATATAGGCAGAACACTCTTTGACATAAATCAAAGCAATAATTTTTTTTTTAGATCTGTCTCTGAAGGCAAAAGAAATAAAAGTAAAAAACAAATAAATGGGACCTAACTAAAAGCTTCTGCACAGAAAAGGAATTATAAATGAAATGAAGAGATAAGCTTCTTAATTGGAGAAAATATTTTAAAATGCTGTGACTGATAAGGAGTTAATATTTAAAGCATATAAACAACTCATACAACTCAATGGGAAATAAAAACAATCCAATCAAAAAATAGGCAGAAGACCTGAAGAATCGTTTTTTCCAAAGAGGACATACAGAAGGCCAACAGACACATGAAAAGCTGTTCAACATTGCTAATATTTAGAGAAATGCAAATAAAACCACAGTGAGATATCACCTCACACCTTTCAGAATGGCTGTCAACCAAAAAGTCTGAGAATAACAAATTTTGGCAAGTATGTGCAGAAAAGAGAACCCTAGTACACTGTTGGTGGGATTATAAATTGGTGAAGCCACTGTGGAAAACACAGTGGAGGTTCCCTAAAAAACTAAAAATAAAACTACCATATCATCCAGGAATTCTACTGCTGGGTATATCCTAAGAAAATGAAGGCACTAATTCTGAAAGATACAGGCAACCCAGTGTTCATAGAAGCATTATTTATGATAGCCATATATAGAAGCAATATAAGTGTCCATCAACAGATGACTGGATAAAGAAGATATGGTACACACACACACACACACACACACACACACACACACACACACACACAGAGGAATATTACTTGGCCATAATAAAGAATAAAATTCTGCCATTTGCAACAATGTGTGTGGACCTAGAAAGTACAATATTATGCTTAGTGAAATAAGGCAGAGAAAGACAAATGCCATATGTTATCACATGTATGTGGTATATACAAAATAAAACAAATGAATATAATGAAGCAGAAACAGGCTCACAGATACAGAGAAATAACTAGTGGTTACCAGTGGGAAGAGGGACAAGATAGGGGCATGGGTTTAAGAGATAAAAACTACTATGTATAAAATAAATATACAACAAGGATATATTGCACACCACAGGGAAATATGGCCATATTTGTCATAATTTTAAATGGAGTATAATCTATAAATATATTGAATCACTGTATTATATACCTGAAACTAATATTATAAATCAACAAAAAAAACCCAAAGAAGATCAACTGTATTTGTAATTAAGGAAATAGGAACTAAAGCAAATATAATTTGGGGTTACCTGATAGGTAAAACTTTGCAAGATTAATACTAATAGTGCTGGAAAATTGTTATAAATAGGCAGCACTCCTTAACAGTTGGTGACCGATACTGGTATATTTCAAGCCAAGATCCCCATCTTGGGTTTCCTCCCATTTAGCATCTGCCCGTTGAAGGTCCCACTCAAGAAAACTGCTGTTGGCCAAATACCTATGTCGAGCCAAGGATTTCATCCCATTAAATTTAATTATCATATCAATCCTATCAAGTGAACGATATATTCATCCATTACTTAAAAAAATGGAAAAAAAGCAGAATCTCAGCAAGGTTAAGTAACGTATCTAAGATCTCATACCCTGTAAGTAGGAGAAGCAGTGTTTGCCTGACACCACTGATTTGCTGAATATCCTAGGTAGATTCTCTCTACCTGTTCTGACATCTGTTCTACAATACTTTCCTATCCCTAGATAATATATTCTCCTTGAGCATAGAATAGTCTTACTCTGTCTCCCCTTTTATGTCAAGCATGATTATTTCACATGAAGTATCTGTTGAATTAATATACATACTTATAGCAGCCTTTTCTGATTGGAACAGCCTTTTTTGATTCAAAATTCTGGGATGAGTAAAGCAACCAGTTTCAAACATTGACCTTTTTTAAGGCCTGTTCTGTATACCTTTGTTAAACCAGTTTAAAAATGTATCATTAGAATTGATGTTAATCTCTCCTTACAGTCTGGCAGGATAGCACATCAAAATTACTTCAACCAAGATTGTCTTACCCTTAATAATCAGGGAGAAACATGATTTCAGATAAAAACCGAGAGAGCTTCTTAACCACAGATTATCATGAAAATAACAATTAGAAGAGAGATATTTCATCTAGGAAAAAAATGTGAATTCAGAAGCAAATCATGGAATTTAAGAAACAATGCCAAAACTGGCAGTGTGTCAATATGTGTAATTAAAAATCAACTGCATAGGCCACAGCCGTTGCTCCTGGGCCTCCGGCTTCCCCCTGCAGCACAAGCCTACTGGCTCTCCGCCACCTGCGGCTGCCTGGGCTCCAAAAGGCGGGCACCGGACCCCAGGGCGCACAGTCTTAGGAACTCCTGCACCTGCAGGCCCCACACCGGTGGTGCCCAGGCAGAGGCTGGCAGCAGGTGAACGGTGGGTGACTTTGCCATCAGTCTGCCTGGACCTGGGGAGGAAGAACGAGCAGTTCACCGCCCCCTCCCGCCTTCCGCACCATTTAGGACACACTGCAGGGACTAGTTTGGGGGTTCCCAGTAACTTCCAGGAAGGAGGCATGCCCCTCTCTGACCGCAGCTCCATGACCACCTGTCTTTGCCAATGTGACCCTTCTCCTATAACCCTGCGGTGCCTGGAGCTCTCCAAGAATGGCATAAAAGGGACCTAAAGCCAGGGAGGGACCTGGGGTCAGCTGAGGAGTGGTCCCAGGAGGTGGTCCGTCTGGGAGAGGCCCTGTGAGAGTGCAAACAGAATAATACTGGAGCAGTATGACTGTTAATGAAGCCAAAGAGAAATTTAAAAAGTCACCAGAAGAAACTTGCTAGAGATAGTTCACATTCAGACTACCTATTAACAGTACCTGTTAAGACATCAACTGTACCAACTAATCTGCAAATATAGTACCAAGATGAGAAATTCAGATTTTAATTGAATCATATGAATCGAATCCAAGTTTCAACAATTTAACAGCATGGTGTGTCTGATCTACTGCTTTATTCAGGTGTGCAAGGATAAGCTGATGGGCTGGAACCCCTCCTGAATGACACTGTTCATCTTTACCTGTCCAAACTGCTCTACACATCAACACTGGACTGTAGACTTACTGTATTACCTTGGCCTGCTATAACAAGATCCCATAAACCAGGTAGCTCAAACAGAAAATTATTTTCTCACAGTTCTGGAGGCTGGATAGTCCAACATCAAGGTCTGGCAGAATTTGGTTTCTGGTGAGAACTCACTTTCTTGTTTGTAGACGCCTACCTTTTCCCTGAGTCCTCATACAGAGAGAGAAAGCAAAAGAGACAACTGGAGGAGGAGCGCTCTCTCTCTCTCTTTTGCTTCTTCTTCTTATAAGGCCACAGTCCTATCAGATTAGGGCTATACCCTTATGATCTCATTTAACCTTAATTACCTCCTAGAGACTGCATCCAGGTGCAGTCACATTGGGGGTTAGAGTTTTAACTTATGTTTTGGCTAGGACACAATTTAGTCCATAGCACTTACCATGGACATATATAGCTTTACCACCTGAGGGTTTCCTTCATCTACAATACCAAAAGGTTACTTGGAAAAATATAAATTTCAGGTGTAAGTGTCACTTTTTTCCTAAACATTGCTTC
Organism: Balaenoptera borealis; assembly: GCF_965194805.1. NCBI lineage: Eukaryota > Metazoa > Chordata > Mammalia > Artiodactyla > Balaenopteridae > Balaenoptera > Balaenoptera borealis. The sequence continues at coordinate 11,285,477 of NC_138876.1, forward strand.
ATGCCTCTGAATGCAGCTATGTAAAAGAGAACCAAAACTTGAGTGACTGCACTGGAATTCTTTCCAAGAACAGCTGAAGTCAATCTAATTCGAGTGCATGAAGTGGTAACTAGGTACCTAAACTTACCCCAAAGATTTTTACCTGAGTGATTTTTCCCTTCTTAAGATGGACCCTAGTAAAGGCTATAGGAGCTTGTTACCAGAATTACTTGCCTTTCCATTAGGTCAAAGGTCCCACCCCTGGCAGCAGATAAGGAGCTCTTCATAGGACCACTGAAGAAGTGGAAGGAATCAAGTTAACATAAGTTTAATGTCAATTTTATATGCTTGGTGATCAGTGAATATTTTAGAACATTTTATATTTTGCATTCTTATGCACCTAGAAATTTTGTTAAACAGATCATGGTTTTGAGTATTTATCCTTCATTGTTTTAAAAATATTTATTTATTGACTTATTTATTTTTGGCTGCATTGGGTCTTCGTTGCTGCACATGGGCTTTCTCTAGTTGCAGCGAGCTGGGGCTACTCTTCGTTGCAGTGCACGGGCTTCTCATTGCAGTGGCTTCTCTTGTTGCAGAGCACGGGCTCTAGGCACGCGGGCTTCAGAAGTTGTGGTTTGCCGGCTCTAGAGCGCAGGCTCAGAGGTTGTGGTGCACGGGCTTAGTTGCTCTGGGGCATGTGGGATCTTCCCGGACCAGGGCTCGAACCCATGTCCCCTGCATCGGCAGGCAGATTCTTAACCACTGCACCACCAGGGAAGTCCCTATCCCTCATTTTATACAGTTAACCAAATCCATCCAAAATGGTGACCAGGAAATCCTATATTCTTTTGGTCTTTTTACTGCAGTTACGAACTCTTTCATGTGAATGAATATTATAATGTGAATGAATATTCATGTGAATGGATACTATAATAAAGGGAGCCTTGTTTCAGAGTTACTTCAAACTGGTGCAACAAAAGACTTTCTCTTTACCTTTAAGGCTAAAGACAAGAATGGCACACTGTACAGGTGCAGTTCAATTGCAATGAATAAAACCAACATAACATAGACTCTACCCTGTTGAAGTAGGTGTGTCCCAACCCACTGCCACTGATTTTCTGGAAACAACTTTAGAAAATTTTATAAGTTGTTCTTGAATTAGGACATCAGCAGTTGTCTCCCTTCTACCATGAAAAGTACTTTCACTTAATTTTCTTCTAGATAGAGTGATACCAGCTTGATTTTCAAAATATTTATTTACTGCTGTTACAACTTTATTAGAACATATTAAATTTTAGAAACTGACTTAAAATTACATAATACTCTCGTATTTTGTGTGTTTAATAAAAAGGTAGTCTTTTTTGTCACCATAAAGACTAAACAACTCCAAGTTTTGGCAAAAAAGTCAAGCAGTTACACTGCTGGTTGATGTATAAATTTATACAAGAACTTTGGAAGATCTTTTAGCAGTAACTACTAAAGTTAAACAAATGCAAACCCTCTGATCCAGTGTACCACTTCATAATTTTAACATAATTCTTATTAGGAAACCACCAGAAACTTTAGTGCCATAGAGCAACAAGCATCATTTCTAGCTCATATGTAGGACAGTTGAGTTTTAGTTGATATAGATTGGGCTTAGATGGTCTTGTCTCCAGACCATGGGTCAAGTCCAACACCAGGCTTCCCAGGATATGTTCTTTTCATAGCCTCAAGTGGACAAGCAGTATGTGCCTGTAATGCCTAGGTTCAAAGCTGGCAACTAACACTTCCACACGCAATCCGTCACCAACGTAAGGTGTACGTCCAAGCCTAACATCAAGCAAGCAAAGAAATTTATCCTTGCAAAGCATATTCCTTCCATGAAGATTCTGAAGATAGTTCAACGGAAACATAATTGCAAAGAGAAAAAGAATAGTGAATTTAAAAAAATAGAAAAGAGAATCCAAAAACTATGGGGCAATATAAAATGGTCTAACATGAGTAATTCCCAGGAGAAAAGAGAGAGCAGGAAAAAAATGTGAAGACTTAAAGCTAAGAATTATCCAAAATAATAGAAGACAGCAAAGTGACATACCCAAGATTCTCAGAGAACAGTAAGCAAGACCATTTTCAAGAAATATAAATTATCAAAATTGACTCAAGAAGACAAGGAAAACATAAATATCCTATTAACCATTAAAGAAATCAAATGATTAGCTTAAAACTTCCCAAAAGGAGAACACTAGGTGGGTTACAAGTGAGTTCACACGTATTTGCACAAATTACAACAGTTAATTCTAATCTTATACAGGTTATTACACAGTATATATGTGTCAGAAATATTAGCTATTAAGTACAAGAGCCAATATAGAAGAATTTCACTGCAATCATAGATATAAACGTATCAAAATATTTTAAAAATTTCCTAGGAATTGAAGGATGGGTTAATATTAAAATATCTATTGACAAACTAATGAAGAAAGAGAAAGTATAATAATCTACATAGATAACAAAATATCCTTTGGTTAAATTCAGAACACATTCATGATTTTTAAAGTGCTTGAAAATTTAGGAATAAAAAGAGAATTGCTTTACTGACAAAGAATATATACCATAACTCTACAGCAGGTAATATTTAATGGTGAAATGTTAGAACTATCTTCTTAAAAGTCAGAAAGTAGAGATGTTTTTCTGTTATCACAATTTTTAGTCAATTTAACTTTTTGTCTTAGCCTAGACAGTGAAAAAAGTTATAGTATTATAAAAGAAGAAATGAAGAAACAAACTCATTTACGTGTAGATAATATGATTGTCTAACTAAACCACCTAGGTTATATGCACTTTTAGAATTAAGAATGTTTAGCAGACTTTCTATATTATCAATAAGCAAAACACAGTTACATTATAAACACCAGCCACAGATAGTTCAAAAGTAAAATATAAATAGTATATATTATTTATAAAATCATCAAAAAATACAAGAACCAAAGAACAACCCTAACAAAAGATATACATGATGTTTATTGGCAAATTTAATTTTAACATTTTCTAAACAATGTTAAAGTAAGCCTAAATCAATTGAGAAATATACGCTATTTGTGGATAGAAAGAAATACCATACACGTCATTTGCTCCAAATTGGTTTGTAAATAAAGTTCAAGGCCAACTTCTCTGTGGAATTTAATATTGCTGGTTTTAAAATATATATAGAATAGCCATGAGTAGTTAACATAATTTTGAGGATGAACAAGTTTAGGGGAATTTTCCTACCTGATATCAAAATTTGTTGTGAAGCTATAGTAAATAAGTCAGTGAGACATGCTGCAAGGTAGGCAAATAGATCAAAACAGACCCTATAAACACATTCATGTATATAGAAAATTTGACTCAAGACAGCATATGCCACCACACAAACAAGGTAGCATATATCACCACACAAACAAGGTAGAATGGAATGCCAATAAAAGTATAATATAACATACATCTAAGGTGGTACTTTGTGGTAAATTTGTAACCTAAAGATATTTACTTATAAACTAGAAGTAATAAATATAAATGGTGAAGGATTTAAATCAAATATCTGTTTAATTGGATAAACAGAGTAAATTTAAAGAAAATTTAAGAAATATGGTAATATAATAAAATGGCAAAAATCAAGGAAACAGTAAAAAAGCATGTGCCTGTTATGCTTGGGTGCTTATTGTTTCCAACTATTTTCAACTTTGTGCTTATGTTTCTTGACTGTTCAATAAGACAATTTTGCAAAGAGCAATTACATGAATTGGAAATAGACAAAAAGTGTCCTAAATGAAGATCATGTAACTGTCAGCATAAAACAAATATAAGAAAATGTGTAAATAATGGTTAAAAATAATAAGAAACATGATAACATTTTCTAGGTACACAATAGTCATATAAAAAATCAACTGCAATCCTATTTGCCAATGTAACTGATTGGGAAACATAACCAGCAAATGATTAATTTGCAGTATAGACATCTACAAATCAGTAAGATAAAACAAACAACAGATAGAAAAACGTGCAAAGGATATGAACCAGATATTCACAGACGAACAAATCTGAGTGCAAAATAAATACATGAAAGTGTCCTCAACCTCACTAGTAATCGGATAACTTCCACTTAATATAATATTTAATATGCATTAGAATGACAATATTTTAAAAGTATTAAAATAGCAAATATTGGTAAGAATGTCACTGTGTGGAACTCACCCACCTTTGGTGGGAGTGAAAAATGGTATAACTGGTTTTGAAACAATTCTGTAATATCCAGTACAGCTGAAGATGTGTGTGTCATGTGACCTAGGAATTTCTCTATGGATATAACCTAAAGCAGCTCAGTTACAGAAGCACAAAGACCCACGTTTAAAAATGTGTGTTATAGCAGTGTTTGTAATAACACAAGTTGAAAACAACCTAAATAGTCTTCAGTGTGATACCAGTAATATCACTACTATAAATCATAGTATTTTCATAGAATGCAATATAATACAGCAGTTAACACAAATAAAAAAGAACTGCATGTATTTATTTGCAGGCTGTATTTCAGAAGCAATGTTCATCCAGAAAAAGCAAAAACAAAGTAAAGAATAATATGTACCACATGGTACAATGTAAATACAGTTTAAAATATGCCAAGTGATTTCAGATATGTAAGATCAGTATTAAAAAAATTATCATAGGAGTGAGAAGCACAAAATTGACAATACAGGTTAACTGTTCAGTTGGGGAAGGCATGCAGGAGGGAGTATCCTGAGGATCTAAATACATCTGCTATGTTTCATAACTTAAAAAAATTAAATAAGGCAAAATATTAAAATTTTGATTCTGGCTACACAGATATTATTTTATGTAAGTCTATGCTTGTATGAATTATTTTATGATGAAAATGCTTTTTAAAAAGCAACTAGAACTGTATTCACCAAAAGAACTAAATTAGCTGTTTCAATCTGGCCCCAAAGCTACACATTTTTCAATGTTTTTAAAAAAATCTGTTTACCAACTGAGAGTTTTTTCCAACTATTATATAGTAAACTATTGCTAGATGGAACTCCTGTAACCAACTTTCTAGGTCCAAAGAACTCTGTGTCCAGCAAAATGCTTAATTCCTATTTTAGGAATTAGTTGTATCTGGAGGCTCTCAAAGAAGAGGGGATTTAAAAAAATTATCTAGATGACTATTTTTTAAGCCATTTTATAGCAAAAATTTTGCTTTATTTTCAAATGAATTCTTATCCAAACTCCTATATATAAAGCATATATAAATGGATCTGTTCTGCCCCACTAAACCCCTTCTGGGATAAAAGGAACCAGGGCTACTTGGAGAAATGGCTGATTCCATTTCTGAGGCAGGGAACATATTTGATGAGCCTGGAATATCTTGCGACAGAGTAAAGAGGCACACAGAGACTAATGGTGTCACATCTAAAGGACACAGGAGACAATTTGAAGGACCTCTCACTGGCCTAGGATGGGACATTTGGGAATCAAAAAGAGTAATGACTTTAGTGCATCAAATACATCAAATACATCACAATCTACAATTTGCTAATGATACCAAAAGCCAAAAGAAACCCAAAACAATATCAACAATCCTCAGTGATGACCAGAGAATGTGACTGAGCACAAACACTACTCTGAAAATTCATAAGTAATGGGAAAGATGCAAACAAACACGCAAACAAAAACTGGAGACCTAGATGTCTGCCTCTGCACATGTTTTTCTTGCCCCGCCAGGCTATGGTTTGAAAATCACTGAAACAGGACATCCTTCCTTAGGACACACATCTCCTCCAAGAATGTCCCAGCAAAGGGCTGGCTCACACTGTCAGCTTCTGCCAGAGCTGGGGGTGGGGGGTGTCCAATCCCCATCCACTTGAACTACACATTAAATCCTTAACAGCAATGCTTTTAAGAATACTTTTCTTCAACTCCCCCTACACATGAAGGGGATTAAGAGGTAGAAACTACCGGTTATACAATAAACATTACAATGATGTAATGTGCAGCACAGGAAATATAGACAATATTTTATGATAAATTTGTATGGTATGTAATCTATAAAAATATTGAATCACCATGTACATTTGAAACTAATATAAATTGTAAGGCAACTATACTTCAATAAATTTAAAAATTAATCAAGAAAAAAGAATACTTTTCCTTAAAGAAAAGTAAAGGTTGTGTTTCTATAGCTTTTATCCATTGGGTCCCTTTCTCCAATCAGACACTGAAAATAAAGAGCCTAACCCTCTTCAACATGGTCATCTTTTAGGTGTGTACAGGCATCTTTCAGGTGTCCACCTGTCAGATCCAGGTTATTCACCTCTAGGTCCTTCCTTTAATTCTTAACCCTATGGCATAGTTTTTATTCCCATCCCATCTGGGTCTACCGGATATACTGTACTTTTAAAAAAAATTTTATTGGAATATAGTTGATTTAAAATGTTGTGTTAGTTTCTGCTGTACAACAATGTGAATCAGTTATACATATACATATATCCACTCATATTTAGATTCTTTTCCCATATAGGTCATTACAGAGTATTGAGTAGAGTTCCCTATGCTATACAGTAGGTCCTTATTAGTTATGTATTTTATATATAGTATGGATATACTATATTTCATTTTATCTTTCCCTCATTTACATAAGCACTTAGAATTAAAGATGAAACTCCCTCCACGTGGAACATGACCAGTTCAGCATAATGAGGAATTACTGTTCATACTTGTTAACATATCCCATATGGTCATCTGGCTATATAAGGGCACAAAAAAGAAGCACCGTGCATAACTTTTTAGGTTTGGAAATCTGGTGCTACTCAGTAATCACTGCACAGTTTAAGAAAGTTACCAAGAAGGAGGAAGAATGATTTCACCCTCAGGAACTCATCATGAGTTCATTTTACACACATTGCAAGAGGATAAAAACCTGATGTTTGGAATGGGATTTTGTTTTCCTTCATGCCATGCAATTTGTGCCTGAGACTTAAGGCTATGTGAGAGACGCTGAGAACACAACCATTTTCTATACGTACTTCCTGAAAATAATTTGGCAGGCTCTTAGTGAAATAATTACTGTATGCTACTGCCTTCATGAAAATTTGATTTGCTGTATTTTATTATTAGTTTTTATATGCATAAATGAAAACAGGAACAATATATAATTGCGATAATTGTAGGGTAGCTGGATATTCTCATTTTGGGAAACTTTAAGCTTTAGTTTTAGAAGATGGCTCATGACCTGCAAATCTTTTCAAAACAACAGAAAGAATTATGTTGTTTGATTCCTCAATTTACAGTATACTCTAGAAAGATGAGATCCTTTAGGTCTGTGAAGGAAGTGAGAATTGAGAATAAGTGCTTCTATAAAGGAGACATCTTACACATGCTGGCTATTAAGTTTATTGTTCTCATTATAGCATAAATAAAGGTCACCGGAAAGGACCACTTAAGATATATTCTGAATCATAATAGATTGTGCCCACACTAATTTTTATACAATCTGTCTGATGCTTTCAAGTGTTTAAAATTATTATATGATGCTATTTAAGCATTGTGTCTTTCTAAAATAACCACTCGGCCTTAGGTGGTTAGAAAATGAGAAAGAATGGTCGTAGGAGATACATAGCAATAGCAGGAAAAGAAGCCGATGGAATATTTGAAGGACTGAAGAATGAAAGGCTACAGTGTCACAAAACAAGCATAAATATGAATGCTTCATTTATTGAACTGTTTTAAAATTAAATGAATACTACGAGCCAGATACTGTGCAAGGTGCAGTATATAATAATGAATAAATTTTGGTTTTGGTTTTCATGCAGTTTACAGTCTAGTGGGGAAGACAGACATTGAACAAATACATTATATAAAACATTAATTAATTGCGGTTGTTATACATGATATGAATGTACTTTAGATTTGTGATGAGAGGGAAAAGCCCGGGCATTAATCTGATCCAAGGAGGATGGTGACACCAATCTTCTCTTGGGCAACTAGAGTTAAACAGGGAACAGGGGCTAGCAAGGGGAGAGTGGACACATGTGGATGATTTTATGTAATTCTCCTTCAGCCAGGAAGCTGAAAGCCCCGAGACCAGCTTGGCAGATTCAGGGAAATGTGTCCAGACCAGAGTGAAAAACTTTTATAATTTAAATTGTAAAAGAGACATAAAGTGAGGAGGCTGCAGGGACAGGCGAGCTGGATCACCCAGGGCTTTGCAGGCCACGTAAAGTTTTGCCTTAGAAACAATGCAGTCAGTGATTTTAAAGTGAGTAACACGGTTACACCTTCAAGTTTAAAATGTTATTTTGGCTATCGGAGATTGAAAGGAGAGATTTATTTTTTTGTATTGTTAGTTCTTTCTCTGTTGAGTGACCTTGGGCAAATAGCTTCAGGTATTTGAGCCTTGGTGAATCCATTGTCAGAATCAAGGGAAGAAATTAAATAATTTTGAAGACAAAACAGCTCTTTAAGTCTGTGACCTGAAGTACCCTGACATTCTTACTTTGTTCCTATGCCTCGGCAAATTTGATTTCCTTTAACTGTTAGCAATAACTCCTACGCCAGCTCTTAAGATAATTTGCTTTTTAAGAACCTCGCGTCAAAAGTACGATTGTCAAATGCAGTTATGAATTGGAAAAGAGGGAAGAAAATTATCATTTATGCAGATGATGTGATTGTCTCCCTAGAAATTCTAAGCATCACTTAAAAAACAGTAAGAACTAAAAAGAGAGCTCAGAAAGAAGGTGAGGTACAAATAAATCTTCAAATAATCAAGAAATTTTCTATGTACCGGCAATAACGAAGCAGAAAAAAGATAAAATCGGTTTATAATTAAATACATCTGTGGTGGGTTAATGGTGGCCCCTCAAAAGATATGTCCAACCAGAACCTGTGAATGTGACCTTATTTAGAAGTGTCTTTGCAGAAAGATCTTGGGATGAGTTTACCTGTATTACTTGGGTAGGCCCTAAATCCAATGACAAGTGTCCTTATAGGAGACAGAAGAAAAGAAAATACAAAGAGAAAAGAGAGTGAGGCCATGCGAAGACAGAGACAGAGATTGGAGTGATGCAGCCATAGACCAAGGAATTCCTGGAGCCACCAGAAGCTGGAAGAGGCAGGAAGTCTTCTCCTCTAGAGACTGTGGAGGGAGTGCATTCCTTCCGACACCCCAGTTTTGGACTTCTGGCTTCCAGAATAAATTTCTATTGTTTCAAGCTAACATGATGGTCATAATTTGTTGCTTCATCCACAGGGAACTAATACAGCACCCAGGGCCCCTAACTCCTCTCCTCCTGTGTTCCTAATCCTGGTAAAGAGAAAAACTTTCCTCTTGTTTTTTTTTTTGAACCTGGACTATCTGCTTGCTCTCTCTTTGCTACAGGGACTAAATGAACCAATGTGCAGCTAAAATTATTCTCCACTCAAAGCCTTATGCAAAGGGTTCTGGTTTACAAGACAGTTAACAGGAGAGGAAGCTCAAACAGAGAAAATCACCTTCCAGATACGAGGCCTTCTTTAGTAGGATTGTACAGCCCTTGCATTTGGAACTTTTGGTTTCTCTTTGCTGCAGTTCACACCATTTCGTTTTGTATCAGGACTTGTGAGAGGGGAGAGACTATACATTACCGAAGCTGAGCAACACTTGTGTGTGTGCATGCAAAGAAATAAAGAATTTGGAGTTAGAAGACTTGCTTTGGCTCTCTGCCACTGCTGCTTTTTTGATTCATTCCTGGCAACATCTGCCTTGTTTCCTTAAGCCTCAGGTTGCTTATTATGAGATGGAGTTAATGTTCCCTCCAATTTAACTTATAAAGTCAGCTTTGAAAATCAAGAGAATTAATGATACTGAAGATGCTTTAGTAAACTATGAAATGTTAAAAAAAAAAAAAAAAAAACATTTACAATAGTCAGGACATGGAAGCAACCTAAGTGTCCATCGACAGATGAATGGATAAAGAAGATGTGGCACATATATTCAATGGAGTATTACTCAGCCATAAAAAGAAACGAAACTGAGTTATTTGTAGTGAGGTGGATGGACCTAGAGACTGTCATACAGAGTGAAGTAAGTCAGAAGGAGAAAAACGAATGCCGTATGCTAACACATATATATGGAATCTAAAAAAAAAAAAATTGGTTCTGAAGAACCTAGGGGCAGGATAGGAATAAAGATGCAGATGGAGAGAATGGACTTGAGGACATGGGGAGGGGGAAGGGTAAGCTGAGACGAAGTGAGAGAGTGGCGTGGACATATATACACTACCAAATGTAAAATAGATAGCTAGTGGGAAGCAGCCGCATAGCACAGGGAGATCAGCTCGGTGCTTTGTGTTCACCTAGAGGTGTGGGATAGGGAGGGTGGGAAGGAGATGCAACAGGGAGGAGATATGGGGATATATGTATATGTATAGCTGATTCACTTTGTTATACAGCAGAAACTAACACACCATTGTAAAGCAGTTATACTCCAATAAAAATGTTAAAAAAAAAATTATCCTGAGTTTAGTTTCTAGTATAACTTCAATAATTGTTTGCCAAATACGTATAACTTAAAAAAATAAATAAACCTGAGTGTGGCTTTGGTAAGAGTTTGGAATCATGGACCTCAGTGTTCTCATGTGTTCTATGAGAGAGTTGTGCTAGATCAGTACTTCTCCAGCTGGCTGACCATTAAAATCATCTGGGGAACTTCGAAAAACCACCCAAGAAAAATCCAATGATAATTTCTTGGAAAGGGGTTGACACATACTATCTTTAATAGCTCCCCAGGTGGTACTAGTGTGAGCAGGCCAGCATTGAAAGCATTATACTAAAATCACTAAGGCCTCTGAAACTCTCAAGTTCAAGGTTGCTTTGGCTTTTTCACTATTAACATTATTCCTGTCCGTTCTGATTTTGTATTGTGAAAATGTAGCTCTCTTGGCAAAATTCCACAATCACCTAAAACAAAGAGTAAAAACAACATAACTATTCTGATGCTCCGTCTTATGTGATCAGAAGCACCCAAATATTCTCAAATATCTGGATATTTGTCACTGTGGTTGACAAGACCTCTAATTGTCCACATAGTTTCTGTTTTCGTTTTTCATCTGAAATAAGGGAAAGAGTGAAACACATAGCACCTATTATGCTTCAGGAATTGCTCAAGACATTTAACAGTTACTATGATACACAATCTCAAAACTACCCTATAGGACCCTATACATAATTTATAGAGGCCTGAGGCTGAAGGAAACTCAGGAAATTTACCCAGATAACTCAGTCAATAGGTCATTAAATCAAAAGTCAAGTTGACTATTGCCTGCTCCAAAGAATCTGCATATTTATTTTCTACCATACTAGTTTTTTGTAGTGATACTGCAAGATTTTTCATCCATAAAGAGAGTCTAGAAGTTTTTCTGGGAGACAGGGAAATTGATCAAGTGAACAAACCCAGCTTATTTGGAATATTACACAGGATTAGCCTTTATTTATCTGCTGAAAACATGTTGCTCTGGGTTACAGAACATTTATCCATTTCTTTATAGTTTATATTATATTTACCTCCAAAAACCATGATCCCCTTCTATATTTCCTAATATTTTTAAAAGAACTATAAGCATATAATTGTATTGGTACTGGAGTGTTTTCGGATGATCACAGGTTCTGTCATAAAAATCTATGTTTAAATTAACCGTCTCTCCAAGATGGTCCCCAATGTTCCCTGCCTCCTGCCCTTGTGTAATGTTTTCCCACAATCAATAGTGTTGATCTGTATAACTAGCAGGACATTACAGAAATGATGGTTTGACTTCCAATACTAGGGCATAAAAGGCTTTGTGGCTTCCTCCTCTTCTTTTCCTTGGATCGCTTGCTTTGTGGAGAAGTCACCAGCTATATAATGAGGATTCTGATGCATCCCTTTGGAGGTCCATATGGTGAAGAACTGAGGTCTCCTGCTAGCAATGAGCCCCGACTCGCTAGCCATGTGAGTGAGTCATCCTGGAAATGGATCCTTCAGCCACAGCTGAGCCTCCAAATGATCCACCTCCAGTGGTCACTTTGAAACCTCTTGAGAGACTGAGCCAGGACTACTAGGCTAAGCCACTTCTGAATTCCTGAACCAAAGATTGTGAGGAAATACTTACTGTTTTAGCTACTAAATATGGGGATAATTTATGCTTTAATAGATAATTTTTTATTGGAGTAGAGTTGCTTTACAATGTTGTGTTAGTTTCTGTTGTAAAACTAAGTGAATTCACGAAGTGAATCAGCTCTATGTATACATATATCCTCTCCCTCTTGAACCTCCCTCCCACCACCCCCCGCCCCATCCCACCCACCTAGGTCACCACAGAGCACCGAGCTGAGCTCCCTGTGCTATACAGCAGCTTCCCACTAGCTATCTGTTTTACACATGGTAGTGTATATATGTCAATCCTCATCTCCCAATTCTTCCCACCCTCCCCTCCCCCCACCGTGTCCACATGTCCATTCTCTATGTCTGCGTCTCTCTTTTCTTCACCTCTCTCCTTCTGTTCTCCTCTTTCCTTCCTTTCCTCCTTCTCTCCATTCATTCTCCTCTCTTCTCCTCTGATCTTCCTTTTTTCTTGTTCCCCTTTTTCTACCCTCCTGACTTTCCATCATCACCTCTTTTTTGGTCCTCCCAACCTTCCTCCCTTTCCTATTTTCTCTTCCCAACGTCCCTTCCTCCCTATCACAAAGTTCTAATGAGTGCTTACTTTATGCTGGGTGCCACAGAGCTATGTAAATTTAAAAAAAACCAAAAACACAGTCCTGCCCTCAAAGGAGAGTTTAATTCTCATCGGGTTATGGACACAAAACAGATAATTGCAACGCCATTTTGTACCTTGTATAATAAATTCATGAAGTGGGAGCATAGGGAACTCCCTCTAAGGGAGTTAGCAAAGGTTCACCAGAGGGCTGGTGACAGGCAATGGAGGTATCCAGGAAGGACTCATCTGACCAAAGGTAAAAACATTTGCAAAGATCATGAAGGCATGAGAGACAAGGACCAATTCGGGGAATTGCTAGTAATTCCACTTTTGCCAAAGCACAAGTTATTGAGGATAGAGTGAGAGATTAAATTATTATTTCACCCAGGACTACATAGTGAGGACAGTGATACCATAAAAAGTTTAGACTTGAACTACTCACATCAAGTTCTCTGAGCCTTGCTTTGCTCACCTGGACCGCATGAGCATAGTACCCACCTCATAAAGTCGTGTGATGATTTCAGAATACACCTTATAGGATGCCTGACATATACAGTAGGTGCTTCGTTCGTGTTTCCCTTCCTCCACCATCATACCTTTAAAACTTTAGCTCTCAAATTGTCCTCTAATGTCTACCCTCCATTATAGGATGTTAAAAGAATAACACTAGGAGAGGCATAATAATAAAGCATCAAGACGTTTCTCCATCAATATATATTGAAATGAGTGTTTCCCTGCTTTTAGTGGTCACCACTTGAGTAATTAATAGGTATCATTTGACTTTGTATCATTTAACTCTGGGGAGAAAATGGCTGGAGGATGGGAGGGAAAGAAACAACCTTTCTGAGAAGTTTTTGCTGTTAAGAGCTTCCCCTCCTGAGCACAGTGATCCTGGATCTTACCACAGTTTAGTGCATCCAGAATGTTCATGCTGAAAGCATTTCCTCTGGATAGTGATGCCCCTGAGAGGAGTGAATTCCAGGTCAGTACATCCCTTCTTTATTAGAATTCACTGCAGTTGCATTTGAAGTCCGGTGTGACTGCCTGGCCTTTTGAACTTTCTGGAAGGGGAGGTGTTGCATGAATACCAGAAATTCTTAGGTTTTCTATATGAGATACCTACTTGTGCAAAAGAGTTTATATGTGTGCCTCATCTTTTCCTCAGATGCTGTTCCCAATTCTTAGTTTCAAATATTTTTACTCCAGTTTTTTCAGACCTGTCTTCTCCATCTTATGTCTGCTTAAGATTTTAGTTTTCTGGCTGTCAGCCTCTTAAGTCTCATTTGAAAGGAATCTTAAAACTCTGTACATTTCCCAATCAGGTGCAGAGTTTAATGTGCTGAAGTTTTCCTTAGATTGCGTTTGTTCTTCTCTTATCCCTTGTGGGTAAGGACACATGGAAAATCTTAGCTGAGGTTCACATACTGGGTTTTGGGGAGACCTGGCTGTGACCTCTGTCACCTCACTGGTTGCCAGGCTTGATTCAGCTGATTGGCTGGCGGAGAGGCATGGGGGGGAGCACAGCTGTATCCCTTCTGCACTGATGTACACACTATGAACCAAGGACTCATAGACTGTTGGAGGGAAAGGCAATACTAAAGATAATTATGTCCAATCCTTTCACTGCAGATGTAAAAAAACTTGACACCTAGGACATTGGATAGCCTTATCCAAAATCTTAGAAAGAAGCAGAGAGGGAATAAAACTCTTGGATATTTTGACTCCAATTTGGAACCACAGTCTTCGTAAGTGTGCAAAACAATGTGGTTTGACAGAAAGAAAATAGATTTTGCAGTTAGACAGACATGGGCTTTGAATTCCAAATCTGCTCCCTTCTGGGGAGGTGACCTTGAGGACAGGGCCATTGCATGGATTGTAGATAATTTATGTACAGCACTTCATACATTATAGACCCTCAATGAAAGTTAGTTTGACCACTGACCAGGAGGAGAATGCCTGAAGAAGAACTCTGTGAGCTGCACACTGCCAAACCAATATGAGACATGACAATCCATTTTGTTAATTGATTAACCGAGTTATGTCTGGAAGCCTTGTAAATGCTTGCTGGCAACCTCTTCTGTGAGTGCTGATTTCACTCTCCAAGCTGAAATGGATTGGTGGCTTGCCTACCCTGCATTTATATTTAACAGAAAATAATCAGATTGAACTATGTAAGTTCTTCGCACTATCTTCAGAGAGAAAGATCTTGGAACCTGAATAGGGCCAACACTTTTCTTTCCTTTCAGAGGGAGTCCAGACTACAGCCAAAACTTTTGGGATAAGAGCAACTTCTCAGGGTATCTGGACACTATGTAGTTCTCCCCACAAAACACTTGCTGTTGTATCCCTAGGAAAATGAACTCCTCTTGCCCTTTATCCTCCTCTACAAATCGTAAGATTCCACCTTTGCATGGGACCTGATATTTCATGGAGCACTTTCGTGTTTATAGGCTCATTTTTGGTTCTCAAAATGATCACGTTAAGTAGACAGGGAAAAGATAATTTATCTTTCCCATTTTACAAATAAGAACATTCCTCAGCAAGTATCTGCATCATTAGAGTACTTCATTGACCCTCAATGCATGTTCTTCAGTATTGTTTGTTATACCATCATGCATGTGAACCCAAATATTTGCTTAAGCTTCCATGACCTGCATCCTACCTGCCTCTTTGCCTCAGCTCCTGCATCCAACCCTCCACCTCACATTTCACACAGTAACCACGATGTGCTCCTCACAGTTGACCTCAAATCACTCTGCAGCTGGTTGTTGTGTGGATAAAATGAATTAATACATGTTAAAATGCTTAAGATAGTGACCAGCTTGCAACTGGATCATAAGAGGTGTTATCTTTTATTACTTTGTTCATATTCCCTTTATCTAGAAAATCCATTTGAGCCTTCTTTGCATATCTCTTACACACCCTTCAAGACATCCCATGTACCACCTTTCTTTTTTGGTGAAACATTCAATTACTCCATACAAACTGAGTTATCTAGCCCTGTATGTTTTCACACTACTTCTTCATTATTGCAATCCTAGTACTTGTTACACTGTTTCTGTCTATTTTCATTTCCAGCTTCCTCTCTGGATTCTAATACAGACCTGTTTTTTTCTGTGTCTTGTTCACACTCAAATACTTGTGTCTTTTTAGCATCCATACACTTGTGACCAGTCTAGTGCCTCTTAGGCAATGCTGAACAGAAACTCTTTGGCTTGACTCAAACTATCTTTTTATTACCAACCGAACTAGAAAGTCAGTGAGAAAAGAGACTGCATCTCAATCCCTTTAAATGCACCTAGCACAAGGCCTTGACTTATTGGGCACTTGATCTTCCTTGGATTTCAGGCCCTAAATTAACTTTCTATCACAGGAAACCTCAAGAGTCAGACAGCCCCACGTTCCACACAGACTTCTGTGTTGCTCTTCTCAGGCACAGAGGTCATGGCCAGATACCTTGGCATCTTCTAGTAAGAGGAACCAAATGCCTCCAGTTTCCTTCCCACTGAGAGACAGAAAGTTCACAGGGTCTACATCCTCTCTTTGCTTCTTTCACAAGCAGAAAGCACATGCCCGAGGCTCCTGTTGCTCAAAGCACCACTTCTGAGTCTTGGTAGTCAGTTGACTTCCCCTGAAGGAGATGAATTAGCCGTGAAGCCAGCCTCTACCTAGGCTCCCTGATTTGGGTTCAGTCACGGTATTTTGGGGACTAACTAGAGACAATGCAATTGATTCAGAACATATGTGGGCTCCTCAGGAAATCCTCTGTAGAAGTCATCAATAATAATAATTAAGAAACTCTCTCCTTGCAGGCTGACATAAATATAATTACATGGGTGATTTCAGCTTTAAACACAAATGGGCTTCCTGTTTGGGATTCCCAAAACAATCTGTGAGCTATCCATCTAATTATTTCTTGTAAAAGATGTCAGGAATAATAAAATGTTTCAAAAAGATTTATGAAAAGACTTGGACTTCAGGAAATGTGAAGAGTAGATGCATGTTTACATATTTTCTCTCTCCAAAACTTATCAAAAGGAACCAAAAGTGACAAAAGGATTAAAAAGAAATAAAAAGAAAACACTGTTTACCCTGAGTCTAAGGAATGGGTACCTCCCAATCAGTAACTCTGAAGAATATTTTCCAGACATAGTTCCACTTGAATCAAACAGAAAAAGAACATCACCTGCTAAAATTAGGCAAAAGGAAAATTTGCCTTTGCTAAAAGGCAAAGTTGACTTCTAGCTCACCATTATTTAACTTTGTTCTAGAAAGTAGTAGTCGATGACTCTTGTCAAGAAGGCTAAATAATTTTAAATATTGGAAAGAAGATAAAATTGTCATTATTTGTATGTGAAATGACCTTACACTTAGAAAAGAAAAATGAAAATCTATTTTCAAAAATTAGAACAGAATTATAAGGAGACTGATATATTAAGAGTAACTTACACAAAAGTTTTTCTTAAAAACGGACAGCGATATAAAGCTTTTACTTCTCTATTAATATATACATTTAATAATCTATGTGTTTAATATGAGTCCAATAAAAATATCAATTGAGGTTTTTAGAAGTAAGTAGAAAAATAAGAATAGGTATCAAAGGCAGCACAATGGGAATGAAGAGAATCTAAGCCTAACCTAAATATTTAAGTGTGCTTTAATGCTATAACAAATGTAAATGTTTTGTTCTGGTCTATGAATAGCAGCTGTTCAATCACAGGGAATAGGGAGTCTATCAATAGACTACATATGTGTGGAGACATATGTAGTCTATATGATATATGATAAAGATAAAGAAATATGATATATGATATGATAAAGAAAGCATTTGAAGTCAATGGAGAAAAGAATAATAAGGGGTGTTTAGACAACTGATGAGTCATTTGGTTAAAAAAAAGATTAAGCTATACCTTCTAGCTTCCATTTACCTTAAATGAAGCATTTGAAGTTAAATATGACCACCACAAGAGTATCATTAGAAAATAAGGCAAGGCCTTTATAAGAAAATGTGACCCAAAGAAAAAAAAATAAATTTGACTAATTAATAATTTGAAAGGATTTCTTTGTGGTAAAGCTGTAATCCAAGTCAAAAGATGAACAGAAAATTAGAGACAATCATTTGCAGCACATGAAGAGAAAGGAGTTAATTTTTATGATGTATGAACATTAGGATGTTTTAAAATCTTGATGTATGAAATCACTTACAAATCAACAAGAAAATGACTCAAAACTCAGGAGCAAACAGAAAAATGATGTAAGTGGGCAGTCTATGTATCCAAAGAATTGTAAGCAATTCATGAAAGTCACAAGCATGGAAAGATGCTCAGCCTCAGCTATTAGCTCACAACTATTAGCTACCACTTTTCACAATCAGACTGGCAAGGATCAAGTAATTTGATAGTGTAGAATACTGTTGGAATTGTTGTAAAGGCATAAATTGCTTTGGGCTCTTTAGACATATCTTTGAAACTGAATACATTTTGATCAACAATGTTCTCCAGAAATTGATTTTATCCAAAGTCTTGGATAAAAGAATGTACTTTGTTGTCCTGTTTGTGTATAGTTATAGGGATGTGGTCTTAATTAGATAAACTAAATTAACCCATAGATCACAAGAACTTATTGCAACAGAAGTTCATTTCTCACTCATGTAGTCAATATAGGGTATTCTTAATTGGTAGGGGACACTCTTCCAAATAGTAATTCAGGGATGTGGCTTGATTCCATTGTGTGGCTCCAACCATCTTTAATACTGGACTTCTAAGATCTCCAAAAGAGAGGGGGGAAATGTAGTTACATATGTTATTCATCAAGTGAGGATAAGGTTTATGTAAATTTTGCCTACATTCCATTGGCCAGACATCAGTTGCATGGCCGCACCCACTCACAAGGGAATCTAGAAAATGTAGCCTACTTGTTCACTCAGAGGCAAAATAAACAGATTTGGTAAACAACTCTCCCCCTTGATCCACAGTTACTAATAAGAAACTAGTTAAAAAGGTTATATCACAGCTTTAAAATGAAATAACATATATATGTAAGAAAAAAATGAGCTAGATTTGCATATACCAATATAGAATAATCTCCAAGATATGTTTTAACAAAAACAAAGTAAAAAATTATGAGTAGGATTTAAAAAAAAGTTCATTAAAGATAATTACAAAAATAGATAAATTGTTCTATTTAACTTGCTAACCTGATGAATGACAGAGATAGAAGTTATGCAATATTAAGAACAAAGAGATTAAAGTAATTTTAAGCATATGTTCCATGAGACTCCATAACATTTATAAATCTAGGGGAAATTACCAAAATGTCTTCAATAAGAAGCAGAAAATTTGAACAGATCAATGATAATGAAATTAGAAAGATGATTAAAGGTATACTCAGGAATAAAGATGAACCAGAGCAAGGTAGTTTCATAGTTGAGTTCTATCTGACCTCTAAAGAACACACGCTTAAACAAAATACAATGTTATTTAAACAAAAATACAAAGGTCAGGAAAATTTGTGGGGTACATTTCCATGGGTTAAAAAATTTTCTGGATGAATACAAAAAATATTTGAAAAAGATGTTAATAGAATTGGAGGTCTGTGAATCTGAACAGGGAAAGGGAAAAATAATTGCATTGTGTACCACCTTAGACTCCTGGGATTATTTTTTTCCTCTAGTTTGGAAACAGTTTGCATGCAATATTTTTAATTAAAAAAAAGAAGATAATGTGAACAGGCAATTCCATCCTTCCTAATTTTGAGCCCAGGGCCATGCGCTGGAGTAGGTGAGTGAGTCTGGAAGACCTAGATATTAATATGTGTGGAAGGTAACTATTAGTTCCCTTCTAATAACCATTGTATATTCTTCTTTAGTTACCTAACCTTCATTTACAGCTGGTCATATTGCCACCTAGATAAAAGACTACACTTTACTGCTTCCCTTTATGTAAATTATGGCCATGTATCTAAGATATTTCCATTAAAATCAAGTTACAGAATCATGTTTTGTGCCACTTTGGAGGACTCTTGTTAAAAGGAGAGACAAGTTTTCTTCTTCCTTGTTCTCCATTTTGCTGCTTGAAAGGTGGATATTGTTAGCTGAACGTCACATGGCCATCTCGAATCATGTGGTTAAACCACATCCTAAGGATGGGAGATAGAAGAAGCCTGACACTGATATCATAAAGTTGATTTATGAAACCTGGAATGCACAATTTTGGATTGTTCTATAGAGGGAAAAAAAGTCATATGATTTTTTTTTTTTTTTTGCTTTATAGAGAATCTATTCTCCTCCTGTATCACCAATGAGGTTGTCATGCTAAATCAGAGTTCATATAGCTATGTATGTGTTTTTTCTCCAATCCAGATTTCAAAATGAAGATCAAAGCATGAAAGTAAGACTAGGTCCGGAGAGAATTTAAAGAAATAACCTAGGAGTCAATTTTGTAACTTCATTTTTATTTTACCAAATAGTGAAAGTAGGGCTTCCCTGGTGGCGCAGTGGTTGAGAATCTGCCTGCCAATGCAGAGGACACGGGTTCGAGCCCTGGTCTGGGAAGATCCCACATGCCGCGGAGCAACTGAGCCTGTGAGCCACAATTACTGAGCCTGCGCGTCTGGAGTCTGTGCTCCGCAACAAGAGAGGCCGCGATAATGAGAGGCCAGCGCACCGTGATGAAGAGTGGCCCCCACTTGCCGCAACTGGAGAAAGCCCTCACACAGAAACGAAGACCCAACACAGCCATAAATAAATAAATAAATAAAGTTAAAAATAAAAAAAGTATCCTCCCAAACTGTAATAAAAAAAAAAAAAAATAGTGAAAGTATATTCCACGAGGGCTGCTCATCATGTGGCTGGTGATACAGAATTCAGAAAACCTGAAAGAAGCTGCTCCCTCCCCCCAAAATAGAGGATTTCATTGAGAAAAGCATTTCTACATGTTTTTAAAGAAAGACTATGTTTCTTCAGTTTCCTTTTCACATCAGGTATCTGACTGAATCTGGTACACAAAGCACCAACTGCCAGGCTTCTACACTAGATTCGAAGAGGAAGTTTCAAATAGAGATTAGGTAAGCAGAGTATGAGCGATAAATTGCTGGGACTAATTTTGTATAATAGTTGAAAATCACCTTGAATTTTTTCCTTGTACTGATAATATTAATATTCAAAATAATAGATATTGGACTTTTATACATTCCAGAAACAATGCTTGGACTATCTTATTTAATCCATTTAATCGTAAGAGTTAGGTCTTATTATTACCCTTATTTAGGTTGGGGATACTGTGGTATAAAGCTCGGCTAGAGACCTAACCCAAATCATACAACAGATATATAGCAACGATAGGATTCAGACATAAGCAAGACTCCAAATCCTCACTTTTATACTGTATTGACACTCACAACGTCTGCAAATAATGCATTACGTACAAGGAAGTTTAAGTTAGTGTGCAAAAGGAGGCAAAGATTATGGACATAGATGCAAAATTCTCAAACAGAATATTATCAAGTTGGATCCAATCTTCTATAAAAAGGCTGATTACAATAATTAAAATTCAAATAACGCAAGGTTAGATTAACATCTCACAATCAAAGTAAACCATTACATGACCAGAGTCAAGGAGTAAAAATAAATGAACATCTTAATAGATACAAAATGTTATAAAATTCATAAACAATTCATGGTTTAAAAAAACAACAAATTCTCAGTAAACTACTATATTAGTTTCTTATTGCTGCTGTAAAATATTACCACAAGCTTTGTGGCTTAAAACACACAGTTTTTAATCTTACGCTTCTAGAGGTCACAAGTCCAAAATGGGTGCCACTGAGCTAAAATAAAGATGTAGGGCTGCTTTCTTTCAGGAGGCTTTCGGGCAGAGTCCATTTTCTTGCTTCTAGATTCTACCCACATTCCTTGGCTTGTGGCTCTCTTCCACCTTCAAAGCCAAAATTAGCCAAGTCTTTCTCATTGCATCACTGACTCCTGACTCCCTCCTTCACTTATAAAGACTCCTGTGATTACACTGGGGGCGCGCAAATGATCCAGAGTAATCTCCCCAACTCACAGTAGAGGATTAGCAACCTTAATTCCTACCCTTGCCATGTAACATAACATATTAACAGGTCCTGGGGATTAGGACATGGACATCTTTGCGGGGGGAGGGGTGTCATTATTCTTCTTAACACAGCTAGAAATAAGGGAACTATTTTAAGGTATTATGTATTTCTTAACATTGGAGTTAGTTCTAGCCTATGAAACACTGTAACTTTATTCTTATTTTAAGCAGAAATTTAAAAATTCTTTAATCCAAAAGTTATTTAACAATTAGCCTTTCTACCAAAGAAAGATATAAGGAATTATAACTTTTTACCATTGTTGCTTATTGGCTTGACAAGTTTGTGACAGATTAGCATTAGGAGCAATAAAGAAAATGGAGACAGGGAGGTGTAGCCTTGGTGAAAAAGTATTTAGTCTGAAATGCTTCAAGTGTTCAGTGCCAGATGACACAGATGTTTCCAGAACCAAGTCTACAGACCAAGCGTTGGAAAGCACATCACATACAATCTCAAGCTTGGGCTCAGCACAGCCCAAACCAAAAGCCATTCCAGGACCGGAATTGTAGAAACACTTCTTCAATATTTGTTGAATAAATGAAGAAGTGAGTGAAGGAATGAACAGATGAAAAGCTGATGCTTGAACCAATGAACATTCCCTGTTTCCTATATGTATTATTATCTTATTTATTATTAAGCCCATGACTGGGCCTCCCAAGAACGGGTTATCCACGAACTAATAGTGTGTAGATAAAGGACTTGAATCTGCCTTATTAGGCCAAAAGGCAGTCTTTGGAAGATGCTTGATATTTTTGTGGCCCTATAATTTATTGTGGCTGGAAACATTTGTCTTAAGTAGACACAGCTTCGTGGAAATTTTCCTGAAATACTGGCAAAACTCCTCTAATGCTGAGGATATGTTCCAGAAAAGTTGGGCGCCTGTCAAATTAAATCATAGGTTAAATACTGAACTAGAAAAAAAACGCAATTTTGCAGGCAAACTATGGTCGCTTCTGCAAAAATATAAAAATAACTCAGTGTGAAAGGAATCATCATATATTCTAAAATGAAAAAGGCAGGGTACATTATGTCCTGTATAATCAGTTATATAGGAAGGATATTCATATATATAGTTATATTGTTTCATACGATTGGGGTAGATTTTGATTATATTATTTTTGCTTCAATTATTTCATAACTTTAAAAGAGAACATATATCTGTCATGACCTAAGTGAAATCTTATTACATTAAAAGAAAATAATCGCCTTTCTCTAAGCAGTGCTTTGCATTTGGAAGCCCTCATCCAAAAAGCTTAGAGGATCACTAAATCTGTTTACACAATGTCACATGCCCTCTAAGCTTGCTCCAGCCACTACGTTCTTTTGCTTTCTTCCAGAGATCCTACGTTCCTCTTCTGTGATCTTGTATTAAAATTGTCTATCTACATAGCTAGTCCACGAGCCCTTTGAAAGCAGAATTTTACTGATTTTTCTCTACTCAGCACTTAAGCAGTGCCTTCATCATAGTTGGAATTAATTCTTGCCTGTTTAAAGTATGAAAAATGTTTCATCTTGCCCTCAGACACCAAGTGAGCGCCTGTTTGATTGCTGACTTTCTCTCTTAGAGGCGTAGAGCCTCTGGTGTCAGATTCCTAGGTTTAAATCCCTGCTCTACTAGCAGGACTGCCTCTAACAAGTTACTTTTATCTATGGGGTCTGGTGAGAGAAGAGAGGACAGACTCAAATTGGATAACTAGAGAGGAATTTAATGTAAAAACTATTTACAAAGTATGGGTTGAGAGTAAGAAAGTCACAAAGGATTGTGCAGAACCCCAGGGTTACTACTAGGTGGTTTTCTTTACCACCCTAAAACCTGAAGGGACAAGGAGAAGAGGCAAAGAGAACTGTCCAAAGAGAAGGGACCCTGCGTCCCTAGGTGAAACCAAGCAGGGCCCTGGGGGGCTCCTGGGCACGTAAGCCTTTCTGTGTCTCCCATTTCTTGATTACAGGAAATAGGCTTCATTCCATGACTTTCCCTGAGTTCCAAAGGGCAGATTCAAACAGTTGCTAATCAGGGAAGGGAGGGGATGCAGAGACAAGGGAGGAACAGTCAAGAAACCATAGTGCAGCCTTGGGGCAGGGTCCTGGTTCCCCTCAAGGGATACACATAACAACATCTTTGAGCTGTTTATAGAACTAAAACCTCCAACAAATGGAAGATGAAGCAATCCTCATTCCAGAGAGAAGGTCATAATTTGATAGCCTCGAGAACCAGAGAAGCTTATCAGGAGAACACCTGAAGCCAGATTAAAAGAGTGCAGGCCCTGCACACACTCTAATCTTATCAGCAACCCTGCCCTTGAACCAATTGCTATAAAACTCCTCACCAAAGCCTCCTGGGTTGGGACACATAGTTTTTTGGGTCAGGAGCCTGCCGTGTCCCCCTTTGCCTGGCAAAGCAAAAAAGCTCTTCTTTTCTATTTCACCCAAAACTCTGTCTCTGAGATTTGATTTGGCACCAGTGCAGAGGCTGAGCTTTCAGCATCGAAGGTTGAGGGATGCAGTCAGTTACATGACTCTACAGGGAGGGATGCATGACAATTTCTTCCTCCCTCAGGTCTCCAGCTGAGGCTTTCTGTGGCTTTGAACCCAACTGGATGTCAAAGGGCAAGGAAGCATGTGGAAGCATATTGCTCCACAGGTGGAGGAGATGGTGCACAGAGCAGGAGAGAGAGCGTGTACCACTGGAGAGTCAAACAGAGGAAGTCCAGTGCATCACCTCACCTCCTGTTGCTCTGGTTGTTCATCTACAATGGAAGTGGATTGAGCAATAATAGTACCTTTTGGCACAGAACTGTTCTGAGCATTGAAATAGTTAACACATGTCAAGTGCTTTGAACAGTACCTGAAACATAGCAAACACTCAAAACATTAAATATTAATATTGCTTTTCCTCTGCTCACCATGATGTATGCTACCTGTGTTCTGACACCTGTTCTCCAACATATTGTTTGCCTTAAACTTTTTTTTTTTTTTAATGAGTTCATCTGGACCTTCGACCTATGGATAATGTCTTCATGCTGTTGAATTAATTAAATAAAGAGGCCATTAGACTGAGGTTGTTCTAATGCCTTAGTAGTTTAGTGAACAAACCAAAACCTAAGACTGTAAATACTTCAAGGATAAGAAGTTGAAATCTAAAGGCAACCAATCACAAAAAGCCAACTGGACTCTCCCATGTAAGGCAACCGCTTACGCTATAGCCAATCAAATACTCTTTTCTTCTTTCTCTTCTCTATCAGTCTTTCCCCCACCTCCTATTAGTAGAGCACCCCTAACCACTTCCAGTTTGGTGCTGCCCAATCTGAATTCACGTTTGTGCCAATAAGCTCGTAAAATTTTTGAACATGCCTCCTTTTATCTTTGAACAATACCTGTTTTCCCACTGTTGTGTCTCGGTCCTTGCTGCTCTCTGCAGACCACAAACTCAGTCCGTTATTCTGGCACAGATATTTACAGTCTACCCTTTTCCAAACTGAACAGTCTATTTGCTGTTCAGGACTTTTCTTTGTAAGTTGGTTAGAAATAACTTAGTTAAAACTTTTCAAAGTGTAAGACAAATTGTTACCCAGATGTTATTTTAAACACCCTTTCATCATTCTGTTTTTCATGCAGCCAGATAATTATAAAGACCTTTCATATTCCTTCAGTACAACATGCATTATTAAAATACATTCACAAAGAAATTTTATTTACTCTTCATGAGTACTTTTAGTGGTTGGCAGATGGGGCATAATTACCCCATATTACACATAAAGAGATTGAGGTTCAAAAAGTTGTACATTACTGCTTAACCACAGAGCTAGTGGGCACCACTGGAGTAGAATTAGGTCTCTTGATTCTACTGGACCTTGTTGGATTCCTAATTTAGAGCTAGAATGGATCCTAGAGATCATATTTTAATAATCATTGCACTGTTTATTATTTTTTTTGTATACTGTGTCTCTCATACTAGACTAAACTGTGTACATGACCTTCCTCAATACTCTGTGGCATATAAACATTATAAGTCACTTGCAAAAGTTCTTGAAGTTAGCTAGTAGTGCAACTGGTACTCTAATCCAGATCTTCTCATGCCTAGGTAAGGATGTTTCTAATTTTGCTTATATAATCTACAGGTTCCTCATTATTCATAGAGACCATGGAAGGTTTTATATTCCCCCCCTTTTTTTGTTTATTCTCTCTGCCACATAGTGAAATCTGGTCTATATATTTATATGATGTCTATGTTTAAGTAGGAGATACTTCATTTCAAAATATTATTGAGTCCAGGAGTAGACTCACACATATACAGTCAAATTATTTTTTACAAAGGTGCAAAGGCAATTCGTTGAAAAAAGAATGGTTTTGAACTAGAACATTTATATATCCATGTGCAAAAAGACACCTCTATCCATTACTCACACACGATACAAATATTAGTCCGCAATGAATCATATACCTAAAGATAACATTTCCAGAAGAAAACTTAGAAGAAAATCTTTGTAAACTAAGATTAGGCAAATATTTCTTCAATATGACACCAAAAGCACAATCTAAAAAAGAAAAATAATGTTAAATTGGACTTCAGCAAAATTAAAAACGTATGCTCCTCTAAAGATACTGTAAGAAGATGAAAAGGGAAGCCATAGACTGGGAGACAATTTTTCCAAATCCCGTATCTAATAAAGGACCTGAAAATATAAAGAACTCTTTGAACCCATAGTAAGAAAACAAACAACTCAACAAAATATCAGCAAAAAATTTGAACAGACACTTCAGCTCAGATGATATGTATGCAAATAATTACATAAAAGTTTAAAAAATTATTAGTCATTAGGGAAATGCACATGAAACAATGAGATACTATTACACGCCTACTGAAATGACAAGCCAGTGAACAAAAAAACTCCACAACCTGACAATTCCAAGGACATGAGGATGTGGAGCAATGAAACTCTCATAGATTGTTGATATGTAAGCAAAATGGTACATCAACTTTTGAAACCAATTTAACAGATTTTTATAAAGTTAAATGTATACTATACGTGACTTGGCAATCCTACTCCTAGGTAAACACCCAAGTGAAATAAAAACTGATGTTTGCACAAAAACCTGTATGCAGATACTTGTCATGGCATTATTCCTCTTTGCCAGAAGTTAGAAACAACCCAAAAGGCCATCAGTTGACGAACGGATGCAAAAATTGTGTTATAACAATATAATGGAATACTACTCAACAGTAAAAAATAAAGATCTGCTGACACTCATGACGACATAGATAAATCTCAAAAGGCATTATTCTAAATGAAATAAGCTACATTCAAAAGGCTACATACTGCATAATTCTGTTTATATAACATTTTTGCACAGGCAAAACTATAGGGATGGAAAACAGATTGGTGATTGCCAGGGACTAGGAATTGATTACAAGCAGGCGTGGGGAAATTTGGGGGGTGATGAAACTCTTCTATATCTTGATGGTGGCAGTATGTATAAATTTGTTAAAACTCACAGACTCTTAAACAAATGGTAAAGTTTTTGCATGTAAATTATAGCTTGATTTTAAACAATTGAAAACTATTATTGTGTGATACGCACAACGAATTAAGCCCTTTCAAGAAAAAAACAAAAGAAAGAAAGAAAACAATGAAAAAGGAACAGAAAAAAGAATTGAGATGAGAGGACAATGAATAATCACGGATATACAAGAAAGGGCAGTATGTAGATGCTGGTGCAGAATAACCTCCCAATCCTTGCACTCCCAGCTTTGAGGCAGCCTTACAAGTCACTCTAGAGCTTTGAAGCCGGTAATGATTAGAACCTGGGGGCGTGACATTTCGCCTTTAAAGATTATTTCCAGGAGTCGGGGTGAGCGTGGCACTGGCATCCAGGCCTCTCCAGCCATTGTAAAGACCCTTTTACCTGTACTACCCTTGAGTTTCAAGGGCAAGTTTTAATTTTTATTTTTGTTTGGTTTTTTATTATTAATTTTTATTGGAGTATGGTTGCTTTACAATGTTGTGTTGGCCTCCACTGCACAGCAAAATGAATCAGCCATACACATAGAGATATCCCCTCCCTTTTGGACTTCCCTTCCATTTAGGTTACCACAGTGCATTAGGTAGAGTTCCCTGTGCTATGCAGTACATTCCCATCAGTTTTCTATTTTACACATAGTATCAATAATGTATATGTGTCAATTCCAGTCTCCTAATTCCTCCCACCCCACCCCTTTCCCCCTTGGTATCCATACATTTGTTCTCTGCATCTTGTGTCTCTATTTCTGCTTTGCAAATAAGATCACCTATACCATTTTTCTAGAGTCCACATATATGCATTATTATACGAAGGGCAAGTTTTATTAACAGAAAGTGATCCATGGCTCAAAAATACTTGCAAAACTGCTGACCTCATCAAAATTCTTTCCTATTTTTAGAAAGATTTAGAGATTTCTCTGTGTTCCCCTAGCTAGCTAGTAGCAGAGCTGGCTCTGGAACAGAAGAGGCAAACTCAAATATCTACAGGAC
Source organism: Balaenoptera borealis (assembly GCF_965194805.1). NCBI lineage: Eukaryota > Metazoa > Chordata > Mammalia > Artiodactyla > Balaenopteridae > Balaenoptera > Balaenoptera borealis. Next base: position 11,313,804 of record NC_138876.1, read on the forward strand.
CAAATAACCTAAATGAATGACGTGGGCAGGGAGGACACTGTAGCAAACAGGAGTGTCCATCCTTCTCAAGGGGCCTGACGACTGCCGTGCAGGTGTGTAGGCCCAGAGCCACCAGAGCTTTTGAGGTTTTTTTTTTTTTTTTTTTTTTCCCCCTCAAAAGAAGCTTGGAATCTGGATTTTCTTATGCAATCTCTTGATTTTTAAAAGTTGTTAACCAGTTCCAATTTTGTTCACACACTGTCTTCATAAATAAAAACCATCTGTCTGTTAGCGGGGACTGGCTGCAAGCGCCTGGTTTGTGAGCCCTGGTCTGAACTGGATTCCCAAGCCCATGCTGTTTTCTTCACATCTGATGGTCATCGACCTCACTCGAGCTGTGAGCTCTGAAACCACAGAAGTAAAAGCTGTTCTTTATCCTCAGAACCATCTGGGCAAATACCCTCAACATCAAACCAAATGGCAGGGCTTCTGGATATAGGAAATCCCTCACTGCATTGCCCTTTCCCCAGAAATGCTCAAACAGTCCACTTCTCCCTTCCACCATCAGACAAATCCTACAAATGTCTTACAAGGCAGCCTCCTCTTGAGTGAAATGGCAAAGTTCTTGCCTAGGGAGACTATAAATTACGTTTTCTCTTTGAATGGCAGTGCAGAATAGTGTAAAGGGCACACGCTTGGGAATGAGACAACCACTCACCAGCTGCATAACCTTGGGCAAAGTACCTAAAAATTCTCAAAGCCCATTTTCCTCAATTATAAAATGAGGATGGTGGTACTTAAAGAATGGAATTGTTATAAAGATTCAATCATATACTATTTCAAGCACAGTGGCTTGTCATTTATGGCTTTTCTTGTCATTGATATCTTACATTTTTATTATTATAATGATACATATTATTATAAGTACTTGGGCCAGAGTCTGGGCTCTGACACTTACTAGCCCTGAACAATTGTGGGCAAGTCGCATAACCTCCCCGAGTCTGTTACCTCCTCTAAAAACTGAGAAATCAAATACCTAGCTCAAAAAGCTCTCGCTCATTCTTGTCAGTAATATTGTATCAAGGGGGATTAACACAGTCTGTGGCCTATGGTACCTCTCAATAAATAATTTTTACGACTATATCACTCTTATAGATATGTCTTTGTCAGTCTCACTCAACAATGTCAATTATGTGCTTATGGTCTCTTGTCTGCAAGGGATCAAGCTGTGCAGTCCTTTTGCAGGAAGTTAGGAAGATGTCCAAGCACTCATTTACCAAATAAGAGAAATGCTGGCACCAGGCCTGGACATCCAACCTGCTCTGGATGTCAGTGGAAGATCACTTTGGAGCATCTGTCTCTTTAATTGTGAAATGGAGCCAGTGTGTTTTGCTCTCCCAAGATTCTGGGACTAGTAGGAAGCCCCCTGGAGACCCCTTAATCTCTCAAAGATACTAAACTGAATCCTTGCATAGATGTTCAGCTGAAACCTGAGGTTGGGATAAAGTCCATTTAAACTTTTAAAGCTCTCTGTGTGGGACTAGACAAAGCTCTTAAATATTTTATGGACCCCTAGACAGCTACTTAAAGCAACTATGGCTCCCTGAGAGCCAGGCACAGCAGTGAGTTGTGAAAACACAGCCTGATAGATTTCGTCCATTCATATAGCACTCAATCGGCCATCTCATGGCACCCCCTGCAAAGTTTCCTTGCACCTCAACATGCCTTTTCATGAGACTATACCCAGGCTCCCCAGTTGGAGTGCAGGGCCCCCAAAACAAGACCACTGTCTCCAATGTTATGATGATCATTAACACATAAAAGATGACAGAGTTTAACAAAAGTTACACCTTTAATCATTAACACATAAAAGATGATAGAGTTTTAACAAAAGTTCCACCTTGATTTTCCATACTATTTCATCAATTAAATATATTATTATTACATTAGCTTCTGCTTATAGATGAGGAAACTCAAGCTCAGAAAAGTTAAGTGACTTTCAAGAAAACATTATTTGAGAAAGTGGCAGGGCTAAGTTTGGACCCAGACCCATCTAATTTCAAAGCCAATGCTTAAGCTACATGGTGAGTCAACATCCCTTAGGATGTGCCAGGAAGAAGATTTTTTTTTTTTTTGGTAATGTTGAAGGAGCTTGGCTATAGTTTGTTATGGTCATCTGATAACCGGGATGGAACCCTATTTTTTTGGACTCAAATATGCAGATCTGTGTTAAGAAGGTTGAATTGCTAGGGGAAATGACCCAGCTGGCTTTCATAGCCTCCTTTTTGCTAGATTTCTTTTCATAATTTCCACAATCACTAGCATTTTGCTACCCATAGACTCATCCCCAGAGGACATGAGTCCCAGGTAAATACAACATTAGGGCTGTCTTCAACCTTCTTATATTCTTATGTAAAATCACAGAAAATAATTATTCATAAGGATAGATCACTATAAAGAAGAAATCTATATCTAATGGAAATAGGTGAGACAGGAAAAGGCCAGTTTTGTTTTGTTGATAGGGGCAGTCAGTTGAGTACCTACATGAGGGGTGTGTGTGTGCGTGTGCACGTGTGTGCTGTGCTACAGGCAGAGGTATTCCTTCTGTCTGATGCCCAATGTCTGTCTCTCATAAGCTCTCAGCAGCTTTAGCTGTAGCAGGGTGGGAAGCCCCAGGATTAGTCACTAAATCATTCATTTTGCAAATTTACAGTGAATACCTTCTGTGAGTAAGGCATTTGCTAGAGGTGAGGAATACAGAGATAAAAGAGCCATCATTTCTGTCTTCAAAAAGTTTCTGGTCAATTAGAGTTGTCACAGTTTGTACTGGGTTGCCTAATTATGGGCCGAGGAATAAAATGTTACAGATGGGGAGACTGAAGCACAGAGAAAAGAACAACTCTACCATGGTCACAGATCTGGGTCTGGAACATGAATTCAAGTCACCTTTTCCTAATCTAATGCCACTGCTGTCACACCATGCAGTTTCTTAGACATTCAACAGAGATCTGTTGGAAGAATGTATGCGCTTGGTGGCAGAGAGGTGAAGAGGCAGGAAGAAGAGGAAAGACAGGGAAGTGAGGTCATCTAAGCTTTTGAAGCTGAGTTTTTGGCCCCAAAACCCAATACAACAGGAAGCTACTGAACAGATGTCAGGAAAGTGATGAGGTTTTAAAGGCAGAGGGTGGGACTTCCCTGGTGGCGCAGTGGTTAAGAATCCACCTGCCAATGCAGGGGACACAGGTTCGAGCCCTGGTCCGGGAAGATCCCACATGCCGCGGAGCAACCAAGCCCGTGCGCCACAACTACTGAGTCTGCGCTCTAGAGCCCACGAGCCACAAATACTGAGCCTGCGTGCCTAGAGCCCGTGCTCCACAACAAGAGAAGCCACCGCAGTAAGAAGCCCGTGCACCACAACGAAGAGTAGCCCCCGCTCGCCGCAACTAGAGAAAGCCTGCGCACAGCAACAAAGACCCAAAGCAGCCAAAAATAAATAAATAAATAAATAAATAAAATAAATAAAAAAATAAAGGCAGAGAGGGTGGAGCCCCTCTTCTATAGACATCTATATCTTTGAACAGTTTATTTTTTCATATATTCCTCAATATTATTAAGTTTTCAGAAGTGAGGATGTGCTTTTATTCATTGCATTAATTAGATTTCAATTTTATGCTCCCTACTCCTGAAAGAAAATTTGAGAAACTGGATACTAAACCTTTTGAGAACTACCAAAATGCAAACATCAAGAGCATGGGGGAAATTGAGGGAGGTGAGGGGAGATAATCTTCCTAATTTCTTCTGTACTGGGCAATCATACATTTCCTGAATGAATCATTTGGCTCCTCAGAGAAAAGAGATTTGGAAGGATGTCTGCAGCCCAAAGTTGTGCCAGTTCTGTGGCCACCTCTTTTCATCTTGCAAGGAAAGAAATGCCTTAGCACTTCATTGAGGGTGCAATGTTACCATTAAAAGGGGAACTGACAGGCCATTGAGTGAAGAACACTGAAGTGTTGGCTCAGTTCCCACAGAGCTCAAGCAAGCATTCTAAAAGAGGTGGCTGAATAAACTACTCAACATCTGTATCCTCACTAGAAGCAGCTCAGTGATTGTGGGAGATAATTCTGTACCACTGTGTTTTCTTCTTGAATTAGTTGATGTCTTGATCTTTTTCTTGTAGCTAGACAATAGCATCATAGAACTTAAAGACCAACTGTTCATTATCCATATTTTATATAAGGGAAAACTGAGGCAGTACCGAGCAAAGGGAATACCTTTCCCTCAGATATTCAAAAAGTTAGTGCCAGAGTTAGAACTAGAATGCAGATTTCCTCACTTGTGCTCCAATAAACTGTATTTCTACCCCAAAAGCAGGGTCTAAGACTCTCAATATTTTATATTTTCTCCACTTTTCCACAGGACTTATTACAGTGTGGAACCCACATTAAACACTCTACTAAATATCTAAAATGATAGAAATACTAATTTTAAATGACTTTTATGTTGAAATAAAACTGCAGGGATCACCTAGTCCAGTTCCCTTAATTTCCACACGACTGAAAGTTTGGAACGTAGAAATAAGTTGTACAAAGTCATACAGTCATTAATGGCAGAAGTCTGCTTTATAGCTGGAATGTAGCATCTTGATCTTAAAACAAGTATTGGCTGATGGATAATGGTTATTTCATTACAACCCAAATGCTGGTATATGATGTGTTTATCATCCCCTACTTGCTTAATGGAGAGAATGAGAAGTTTTGAGTCAAAAGATTTTCATTTGCCTCTTAAATGGTAATATCTCTGTATAAGGATCTCTGAATATATCAGACAAAAGTTTCCACTAGTCATTCTGGTTCTTCAGCATCTAGAATCTAATGGCATCCAGAGGTTGGTCACACAGTATAGTAGAAAGATCACAGAAGAAAAAATAAGGTTACAAGGTAATAACAGATCGAATGTTGGATGTCCAGTTCAGGATATACTGGTGGAAATATACAAAAGGAAGAAAAATATGGTCTAGAAAACAGATTCTGCTGTAATCAGCATATAAAGAATATTCTGAATCCTCATCTGACAAAATAAAGAATGAGATGAATCAGATGACCTGGACCAAATTCTGTCCTTAAAAGAGGGAAGCAAAAATATTCTGATGGAGAAAATTTGAAAAGACTGGTTAAGGGATGTCTTAGTTAGTTTGAGCTGCTATAACAAAATTGCATAAACTGGGTGGCTTACATAAAACCATTTCTCACAGTTCTGGAGGCTGGAAAGTCTGAGATTAAGCTGCTGGTAGACATGTGCCTGGCTTTCAGACAGCCATCTTTTTGCTGTCTCCTCATATGGCAGAGAGAGAGAGCTTTGGTCCCTTCCTCTTCTCATAAAGATACTAATCCCATCATTACCCACCCCAGTCCCAGCTCCAATGACTTCATCGAAGCCTAATTACTTCCCAAAATCCCAGCCTCCAAATACCATCACATTGAAGGTTGGGGTTTCAACATATGGATTTGGCAGGGGTGGGGGGGGGACACAAGCATGTAGTTCAGGAAGAGTGGTGAGAACACGTCCAGAAATACACAAAGGAACCCCCATGTGGCACTGTGTGATTAGCTGATATCATTAAAGAGTATAAAGTGTAATGGTACCATTTCATGGGGCTGTGGCACCTTCTCCTGGTGGTATGCCTGGGCATACTAGTAGAAATGTAGCCCAAGGACATTAAGGATTCACTGGAGATGTGTCAAGGGACCTAGGCTCAATAGGGGCTGAAGGAAAACTAAGAGAAGGACAGGAATTTTTCTGGAGCAAAGGAAAGTTTCAGAGATTTAGAGGACAAATAAAGCCAAAGAGCAGGCCTGGTGGAAATAGGGCAGAGAGAAATCTCAGAGGAGAGGGAGTCATGGTCAAAGCCTGAAAGGCTGACAGTTAAAATTTTATATATGGGAAAACTCATTTCAGGAATGGAGTGGTTCCAATTGACTATATTAGAAAATGTTCCTGAAAAGGAGTGGAGTGTGATGTCTGGGGAAGTCAGGGAGGTGAAGGAAAGTTAAAATAAGAGAGTGGATGAATTATCAATATAGATGATGACGTTTCTTATAACGATATTAGATATGAGAAGGGAGAGAAAGACTGTGCACTGCTTGACAAAAGGTCAGTTGAATTACAGAGAGCTGTCAACAAAGTAGTAGATGCTGGCAAGGGAGAAGGGTAGAGGGGTGTCCAAGAATGGCAGGAAGCCAGTACAGATTAACTGGCCTATAACTCCTCTATGGAAAGGGGGCCTTGACAGCTACATTCAAGTCAATGTAAGTCTGCCCTTGTTAAGGCACCTATAGTTCAGAAGCAGGCCTGGGGCATAATTATATTGAATATCAATATAAATCTCTTCTCACAGTGGGATTACACCTCTTCTGGATTAGAGAGTGTGATGATATTTAGTGTTTGCCTTTCCTCTAGATTTTAAACTCCAAAAGAGCAGAGATGGCCACTTTCTTATTCCTTGTGTTGAAATATAGTAGATGATCAATAAACACTTATAGTTAGTTGAATAAATAACGATACAAGCAAGCATGATAATGAATGGCCTTGATCGAACCAGACACTCTTCTAAGTGTTCACACACACATTAACTCATTTAAGATTCAATATAATCCTGAATGAAGAAATGTTAATTCTGAGCATAATATGTGAATTTACTTTATTAGAAGGAATCTTGCTTTGAAATAAAGATGCTGATTAGCTGTGAGAAAAGCATTATTCACCCACACATATTTGTGTGTGATACACATATATGTATTTATTACCGTGTTTTGGCTTTTTGTATTTATAAATCTAGAAAGAAATATATGGGAGGCATCTGATAATCTTCCGGTGATATCTAAATAAAATTATGACTTGATTTTTTTTTTTGCAGTGTGAAAAATCATTTGTGATTGGTTAATAAAGGCTAAGTCGCTATGACCATATTTTATTTTTCTTATTAAGTGGGTATATCAAGGTAACCTTGAGGAGTTTTGTTTGTTTTGTTTTTTTTTTTTAAAGTGTTTGGTACTTTTGGCTGTGTTGGGTCTTCGTTTCTGTGCGAGGGCTTTCTCTAGTTGTGGCAAGCAGGGGCCACTCTTCATCGCGGTGCGCGGGCCTCTCACTATCGTGGCCTCTCTTGTTGTGGAGCACAGACTCCAGACGCACAAGCTCAGTAGTTGTGGCTCACGGGCCTAGCTGCTCCGCGGCATGTGGGATCCTCCCAGACCAGGGCGCAAACCCGTGTCCCTTGCATTAGCAGGCAGATTCTCAACCACTGCGCCACCAGGGAAGCGCCCCTGAGGAGTTCTGAGGAGTCTTTCCTGCTGGGATAATGCTAGTTCTGGATGGAAGAGTCAAGATCCATCGCTAGGGTGAGGAAGCAGCTATGCTTTATCATGTCTGTACAAGGGCACAGCTCAGCCATTATCAGCACACAACTGTGTGGCGAGCACTTGTATTCCTTATGTATTTCGGATACAGCCTTTCCTTATCTGATGAAACTACTGATTGATTAAACCTCAATTTTCTGTAGCAACCATGAAGAAGATACTAAAAAACCAAAAGAAACACCTATACTTTATATACTGTGAACTGTGTTTATTGTCGCTCAATGCCACTAACTAGGCACAGACTTAATGGTGTTAGACTAGCGCAGAGTGCTGGAAAGGAGGAAGATAAAACTTACTTCAGACCCAATTTATTACCTGGAGTTTTGGAGGCTTTCGTCCTTGGCAAATTTGTTTTCCCCTCTAAAAGTCTCCATCGTTGAGACGTGCTTGAAATGAAAGCCAGTTCTTGCTAGACTTGCAAAATTGCATCGCAGGCAGGCAGAGCCCCTGGGAGAGGCCATCTCATCCATCAGACCCACTGGCTTTTGAAAGGGGGAGGCCTGTGAATAGTCAGGATGATGAATCCCAACAGCTGGCAGCATCCAGGTTACAGATCCTGGAGGATGCCAGTGCATATGCGGTAACCCGTGGCATACGGAAATGTAGAGATCCTCTGAGATACTCATAGTGACGTTGTGCACACATAGATAGGGTACAGATTCTTCTCTGCGTCCACAGGCACATCACCACATCCAAATGCAGGCAGAACAAAAGTGAGGAAGACGGAGCCAATGCAAGAGGCCAGGTATTCTAAGAAGCAAATTTCTGCTTTGATGGCAGGGAAACTCAGCATCAAGAACATCTTTGTGCACACTGTCTTCTGTCCTCCCCATCTGCCTGTGACCCAGGTCAACCTACTGACTCAACTGAACAGATTTACTGAATAACGACTATGTGGCAGGCACTGGGCTTGCTGCTGGGGATACGCCTTGAGCAAGACAGACATGATCTCTGTTATCAGGGAGTAGAGTGTCCAGGGTTCATATGAATGAACGTTTACAATGCAGCGTAGTGAGTGTTATAGGACATCTGAACTAGGCAGTCAGTGAAATACAAATGAGTAAATATAACCTGCCCACCTCTAGATGTATTTGCCTATATATGGTCCCCAAATTACACTCCAGCCTGTATTAGTTTCCTAGGGCTGCTGTAACGATGGACCCCAAGCTGGGTGTCTTAAAAGAATTTATCAACACATTTTTGGAGACTAGATGTCTGAAATCAAGGTTTTGGCTGCACTGTTTCCTCTGAAGTTTCTAGGGAAGAATCTTATCTTTTTCTCCTCCAGCTCCTAGTGGATCCAGGCTTTTCTTGGCTTATGGCTGCATCACTTCAGTCTCTGCCAACGTTTTCTCAAGGCCTTCTTGTCTGTGTTTGTCCCTTTGTGTCTGAGTTCTCCACTTCTCCTAAGGACACCAGTCTTTGGATCTAGGGCCCACCCTAATCCAGTATGACCTCATCTTAATGTAATTACATCTCCAAGGACCCTATTTTCAAATAAGTTTCCATTCGGAGGTTCTAAGGATTGAGACTTGAAATATCTTTTGGCAGGGCACACAATCTAATCCATTACACAGCCTAAGACTATTTTCCATTTGTGTATGGTTTTTGACCTTTTTCATTGTCTTTTTCCAGCCCTGGCTAGAACTTTGGGCAATTTACCTAGCTTGATGCTCAACCCTCTTAAAATATTTGGAACTTGGCTCTCAATTACATCTGCTTGTGTGTGTGTGTGTGTGTGTGTGTGTGTGTGTGTGTGTGTGTGTGTGTGTGTGTGTGTGATTTTGGATGCTTTGAATGGAAGACTTCTTTCATTCTCCAATGTGATTAGTGGCTCATGGGATGCTAATGTCCTGGTAGGTCCACCTCAGACCCCAGGTGGAGACCAGACACTAACAAGGCTTGTTGAACAAAGCAAATAAGGGAAAGTGGCAAGCTCAGGAGGCCTTAACAAATGACATATATTGCAAAGCAGTCCCTGAAGAAGGGGGTTTTTGGAAGGACTCTCTTTCCAGCCCCCTTGAAGATGTCCCTGTTTTACCTAAATCCCCATAATGCATACTGCCTAGTGAACTCCTGATTATTTAAAAACCTGCATCATTATTTGGCAGATGACTCTCAACATTTGGTGGAGATGTGATCTACTAACCACAACAACAAAATTCCCAAACGTTACTATGGTAATGCAAGGAAGAAAGCCACATGTTTGCCTGATGTACAAGCCTGCAGCCAGTCAGAACATTTTTTTTTCTAGGATGAATTTCCTCAAGTCTGCTAAATTCCATCGCTTGGACTGTCCAAAGTCTTCTCCAAGATTTTAGCAAAATGCTCAAGAACTAACAAGTCTATTTTCATCTCCTGCTTCCGAACTGGTCCCACATAAACCTAAAAGCAGAACTAAGCCCCAAGGCCCTTTATCATTTTCTAAAAGAAACTCAGGCACACCCAGCACTGGACTGGAATTCATTGTTTCATTGTAAGGAGTCATGTCACTCAGCCCAAAGAATCACAGAATTCCTATCTTTCTCTCTTCTCTCTCTCTTTTTTCCCCTTGCCTCCTATAAAGCAGAAGTGTTCCCTACATCGGAAGACACACCATCAGTACTACCTACATCCCTTAGGAACTCAACTATGTCAAGGGGGCATTTTTTTCTACATACAGGTATACCCCGCTTTTCAAAATTTGCTTTACGCCACTTTGTGTTTACGAAAGACCTATATTACTACCTGTTTTCGCTAACCGGAAGTCAAAGAGGAATTTCATTTTTACGAAAAAAGGAGAAAAATGAACATAACATTCAGTGCTTGTTTTGCAGGGAGCGTGACAGAGGCCGTGCGTACTCTGAGCAGCTAGAGTAGCCCCACCAAGCCCCTTGTGCAGTAACTACATTCACCATCTCAGCATCAAGCCGGCATAGCTCTGACCTGTGTCTGTGAGCATCTGTGCTTTATCTCGAGTTATTCTGTGCATCTGTTAGTAAGAGGTGTGCTTAGGCAACTGCTTCTTCACTTTAGCCATTTCAGCTTCAGAAAATTTTCATAGGAATGCTCTGTTTTCAGATAGCAGGGGATACCCATATTTTTCAGTATACTGGCTGGTCTTTCCCTAAGAGAAATCTCCTACCAGATGCTAAAAGAATAAACATTTTCTCCATCTCATTATCCTGAGATTGAAAGTCATTATAATTTTAAGGGTTTAATTTGCAGGCTTCAATTATTTTACTTTACAACCTTTTACCATCTCCCATCCAACAAGTTGTCACTTCCTATTAAAAAGGAATGGGACTTTAAAGACCTCTATGGCATTTACTAGTATTTTGGTAATTTGGGAGTTAAATGTTTAGGAAACATGTTTTCAGCAGACCCCACTTTAAACAGCTCTGGAATATGAATGAAAAGCAAAGAAGCATTTGACTTAAGTACTTTTTTTAGCTCACCTTGGAAAACTGACATTCCTCAGAGTGATATTAACAGAAACAAATAGTCCTTGTGGTCTGTTCAATGACTAGTCCTCTAGTCTTTGAGGAGATAAAACATTGTAGGTTTCTCAAACTTTAAAATCTTTATGAATCACCTGTGGAGTTTGTTAAAATGTGGATTTGACTCAGTAGGCCTGGGGAAGGCCTTGACATTCTGTATTTCTAACTGGCTCCCAGATGGTACCCAGGTCAGGGCTCCTGAGGACCACACTTAGAGTAACAGGAGTGTGATGGAATTGGCATTATCTTGAAAATTGAACAAACCTGAGTCTTAGAATCAATCTGCTGTTTGGTTTTGTTTATTTTACTAAAATGAACTGAACTTTATTTGTGTATTCTGTAAAGTGGAAATAAAACTTCTTACATTTCAGGAACGAATGGCATGAATATGGCCTGAAAGGCAGATGGCCAAGGGCCTGGCACTCAGTAGCTACATGCACGCTGCTTCCATTTCACTTCCCTCCTCTCCACCTTCCCAAGCACCTCCAACCTTCAAAAGGCAAAAGAAAGGAAAGAGGTGTTGTCCTGGCATGGTTGCTATGGGAATGTCATGCTTTAGAGAAAAGGGATGGAGGGTATCAGGAACCACAGTGTCTTACTGGCCATCGACCCATGTGTCTAAAAAAATGCCTTGAGATCGCTGTTTTAAGGAGAAATATTTGCCTATCTTAAATATAAAATCTACTCAAAGCCAGCCTCTTTGCTTTCATTATACTGTTCTTCTCATGTAGAATGCCTTATCTCTTACAAATGAGAACTGCCAAATCTGTAGCTCCAGATCAAAGTCATCTTTTAAAGGTAGTGAGAGGTTGCTAGGCAGGTATTTTAAGGGATGTTGACTGTATAGGTTATAATAGTGGGTCCGGTTAGAAGGATATGCCAACCCAACCTAGAAAGGATGCTTGAGGCATTCCCTTCCCTGGACTTCACTGAACATGTAGCTTGAACAATAAGTAAACTTTAGATAAGTCATTCTAATCAGGTAGATACCTTAATTCAGCAGAACCTAAGCTATACTTGCTAAAAAGAGTGCCCAACACCAAGAATTTTTCATATACCATTATTTAAAGTAATACGTTAGGAGCCTATGGCATCTATAAAATTATGAGAGAATAAGTAACTTAAAAAAGGAAGTTTAAACCCAATTTAAAGGTGCTAACAGTAAGGCCTGAGAGAGCAACCCTTTTCTTGCTCTTGCTGTTTGTGCAACTAAGCTCAGATCAAACACATCAAATGTTGGAAGGGAAACAACATCTCATGTTTAAAACAAACTGCTTTGCATTTTGTGATGCTTTTGGTATTTGCTAAGGTGCTGGTCTTTAAAGTGACTCGCAGCCTCTCCCCACCCTGACTTTCCACCTCACACACATTAACATTTAACCACAGACTGGGTTTGTCCACTTCCTTCTTCAGGAATGGACTTGAATGACTTGCTGTCTGAGCACCGGGTCACCACATGGAGTGCTTTAACCATCCATCTTCAACCTTCTCTCCAGGGGAAGCTTTCTGTTTCTCTTATCTTTGGCTTCTTAACTTGCCAAGGATGCACCTCAGGACTGCAAGGGTGGTAAATGATGTGGGCTTGTTGCTATGGTGTTAGCAGGTGACAGAGCATACCTGCTTTCTTGAGAAAAATAAGGCCATAGATCTTTAGCACCAGCATCCATCTCTATTCCCTCTGCCTGCATCTTCAATGCCTGCCTTCCTCCCCCCTCCTTTCCCATTGATATACTTGTGCTGTTTGTAGTGGATATAGACATATTCTTGTCAGGTTGAAGATTCTTTTTTTTTTTAATTTTATTTATTTATTTTTGGCTGCGCTGGGTCTTTGTTGCCGTGCACGGGCTTTCTCTAGTTGCGGTGAGTGGGAGCTACTCTTCGTTGCGGTGCACGTGCTTCCAATTGCAGTGGCTTCTCTTGTTGTGGAGCACGGGCTCTAGGTGCGTGGGCTTCAGTAGCTGTGGCACGCGGGCTCAGTAGTTGTGGTGCATGGGCTTAGTTGTTCCTCGGCAGGTGGGATCTTCCTGGACCAGGGCTCGAACCCATGTCCCCTGCATTGGCAGGTGGATTCTCAACCACTGCGCCACCAGGGAAGTCCAAGGATTCTTTCTTTTGCAAAAATCTGCTGCAAACTGGATTTCTATCAAACCCCTTCTCCCTATGTCTCCTGAGTATTAGGAAACCAGTTTCAGCATAAACTTAAGCTCAAAAGATGGTGCTTTAATGAGCTTCTGACAGTTGTTTTTATGTATATCTTTCTCTATCTATATAAATACTAAGCATTTTCTAAGTATCTTCTCCAGCAAAAAGATACATGTGTATCAACATACAGGTCAAAAAAATCCACTGTCTTTTACCTTGAATATAAATGATTTAACTTTTTATATTAGTATACTGGTAATTTTTTTTTTTAGCATACTGGTATTTTTTTAATTGAAATTATATCTTGCAGCCAGGTTGTGAAAGAAAATAGAGCTGGGTGATAGAGAAATGATTTTGGATCTGTCACCAAGTGAGATGTAGTCATCCATTTGTTCATTCAACAAATACTGATTAAACACCTATTATGTGTTAGATGCAGATCTAAGTGCCAGGGATACAGCAGTAAATAGAAAAGTCTGCACTTCAAGGAGCTGTCGTTCTCCCGTGGAGGCAAACTATAAACCAGTGGTTCTCAAACTTTAGGAAGAATCCAAATCACCTACAGGTGATTGTTAAAACACAGCTTGCTAAATGCCACATCCAGAGATTCTGATTTCCTAGGACTGGGATGGGGCCCAAGAATTTGCATTTCTAGTTAAGTTTCCTGGCTCCATGGACCACACTTTGAGAACAACTGATATAAACAAATAAACAGGTAAATGCATAATATAATGCCAGCTAGTAATAAATGCCATGAAGAAAAATAGTACAAGGAAAGGGACAGAGAATGACGCAGCGCAGCGGGTGCTGGTATTTTAGGTCAGAGCGTCCGAAAAGGCTTTTTACCTGGCAGAGACCTGACTGAAGTGAGAGAATAAAGTTTTTAAGGTTTCTCCCAAGAGCATCACAAGACCAGTGGCAGCACACGCAGAGGCCCTGGCAGGGAGTACCCTGGCCCTGCAGCCCTCCCAGCCCCTGTGCTCTCAGGATGCCGCATGCACCTCTCTGTGACTGCACTGAACCTGATGTGTGGTTGGATCTGTTTTGTGTTTTAGTACTTTGTGGCAGGAAGAGCGCCATTTTCACACCTGAATCCCCAAAATCCTACTAAGGAGAAGTTGCTCATTAAATGAGCCAGGCCCTATTCGAATTGCTTCATGGCAATTAACTCATTTCATCCTCATATAAGCCACCCAAGGTATGACCTGTTATCATTTCCATTTTACAGATGAAGGAACTGAGCCACAGAGAGAGGTTAAATAACTTGTTTAGGATCACAGAGACAGGAAGTAACAGTACCAGGATTTGAGCCCATCTCTCATAGAGATTGGAGGGAGGGAAGGAGGGAGGGAGGGAGGGAGGGATGGATGGATGGATGGATGGATGGAATGAATGCTGAAATCGAGCCAAGAAGAGTTATCAACTGGCCTCTATATTTTAAGAGAGGATTTGTAACCCAATTAGAACTGAAATGCAGATGTTTGTCCTGTAGAGGAGGAAGAATGCCATCAGAGGAGGAGTCCAGGTGAGAGAAGGTGTAAGGGAGTCAGGTCCAGAAGGAATATGATCGGGTGCGTGGCAAAGAGGCTTGCTTGGGCAGGTACAGGCTCCCTCCATATGAAAGCAGGACGTGCCATTGGAAGCTGGAGGGCAGGAGAAAACACACTCAGCAAACCCCTTCCTCTCAAGGGATCCTGATAAGTTGTGTTTTAATCTAATTAATACATTCAGGAAGTTGGGCCACGAGGAATGTGATTATTTAATTGTTTTTGTTCAAAGAGTATGAAGCAGACTATAAGTGCGGGGTCATGACTCCCAGGTTCATTTCAGGTTATTACCTAGGAGGGTTTTGGAACAAGGGTGGCTGATTGATTCTTTCCCGCTGTTACCTTCATTAATTTACAAAGATTCATTGTGTTGGTGCTAATGTGCAGGGTCTGGAATGAAATGTAAAACAGATTCAGGCTGATAACAACTGTTTCATGCCTACTATTCTATCTTGTTCCTTCCCCTATATTTTCCCTTCTAAAGATTTTCAGGTACATGACTTTCCAGTCTGATTATAATCAACTTTTTCCACGTGACAAATATTGTCTCTCATGATTAAGCATTGAGCAGGAAGTAGACATTTGGCATTTCATTTCCAATCCAGCAAAGACTTGGCTTTCCTATTATTCTCCCTATAACCCAGGAAAAGTCATCTAACCTTTGTTGCTCAGATTCCTCTTCTGGAAATCTGGGTAATAAAATGCACATCTGAACGTTTTATACACACACCCCCATTAACATTTCTAAATGGCTCCCATGGCCTGGAAGACAAGATTCACGCTTGATGCTTCCCAACCCTTGATGACTGGGCCTCAACTTTCTCTCTTTTTTCCTTTTTTATAAATTTATATATTTATTTTTGGCTGCGTTGGGTCTTTGCTGCTGCGCGTGGGCTTTCTCTAGTTGTGGCGAGCAGGGGCTACTCTTCCTTGCGGTGTGTGGGCTTCTCATTGCAGTGGCTTCTCTTGTTGCGGAGCACGGGCTCTAGGCGCGCGGGCTTCAGTAGTTGTGGCTCGCGGGCTCTAGAGCGCAGGCTCAGTAGTTGTGGTGCACGGGCTTACTTGCTCCACAGCATGTGGGATCTTCCCGGACCAGGGCTCGAACCTGTGTCCCCTGCACTGGCAGGCGGACTCGTAACCGCTGCGTCACCAGGGAAACCCTCAACTTTCTTTCTAGTCTCATATTCTGCCACTGACCAGCAAGTATTTTCTGTTCTATTGTATCAAATGATGTTCTGTGTTTGCTCTACTTTTTACTCTGGAAAGTCTTCCCGTATCTTTGGATATTTGCCAAATTCTTTTTCTTCATTTAACATGTCTTCATTTTTGTGAAGTTTTCTGGCTGCCATAGGCAAATTACTCAACATCTCATGTGCATTCTTGGTTCCTCCATTAACACTTGCCATATATTATTGTAATTATTTGTCTAAATGCATATTTTGGTGTCATTATCTGTATCAGTGTGTGTGTATATATACACCCTCCACTCTACCGTGAACTTGAGGGCACAAGAGTGGATCACATCTTACGTACACCTATATGCAAAATTACTAACAGACTGACCACAGTTACAATAATTTAACACATGTTGAGTGAGTGAATAAATGAAATAATATATCTGGCCTGTCTGACATCTTGGATTATGATGATCAAATCATGTATTAAATGCTAAATCACTTTGTAAACCCAAAACTACACAATAGTGTGCCGAGGCAAGGAACCATTTCTACATTGAAGTGCTCTAAAAGTATTTTCTAGCTCCATTTTGATCATGGAGTCTTAAATATTTTCTCTTTTATGTCAGAAACATTCATTCATTCATTCATTCAACCAACAAATATGCCTGCCAAGCCGCATAGTAAACGCTGGACAGAGAGTGAAAATAAGAGAAAAGTGGCCCGAGGCCTCAAGGGTCTCAGAGTCACAATGGATGAGACTTGAGAAACTCCCTGAGGTTTGGGCTGAGTGGTTACTCATTTCAGTGCCTGTGCTGTGCACCGACCCCAGGTCCTACCCTTATCACTTGGGCCCACTATTGGGTCTGACGCTTTGATCCTTGGTTGGCTGGATCTTGCACGTGAACCTGTTCTTTCTTTGCATAGCAGTGATGGGTACAGGCTATTCTTTCACAGGGCCCCCCGTCCCACCCGGGGTGCATAGCAGCCCGTTTTCTGGACTGGTTGGCCAAATTCTAGCTTCCTAGGCTGCAGAGGAAAATGCAGAATGAACCAATTCTTCAGAGGATTCAGCCTGGGGCCTCGTTGGTCTAGGATCATTGATTGCATTTCGGCCTTTCCCTTTCAACCCTCATACAGTATCAAAATCGAATCAAGGTATTAGATGTAAAATGTCTTGAACTTCCCTTGATGAATACTAAAAAACACAGCGAGAAAAGCAGCCTGAACATATATTTTTTTTTCTGTTCAGTTCTCTAGTTTCTTATCTGAAAGAGATACTGTGCTTCTGTGACCACCAGTAACTGCTATGACTTTCTTCACTCAAAACTGTCTAATTCAGCAACTCACTAGCCTTAACTACTCTGGCTATGGCAGCCTCTGGCTATGACAAAATGGTTTCTGATGATCGTTTTTGGGAAAAGTGGTCTGTCTTTCATTGCCTCAGTCTGGCTCCTGCTCCCCCGTCGCCTCTATTGGAAAGTTAGGGAGAGAAGGAGGTGGGGAGAAATCAGGGGTCAAATCTGTTACTTTTTATAGAGGTGGAGTGAGAATAATTTCCTGTGAAAGCCCAGGACATTCTTTCATTAGTTTTGCTTCCTGTTCTGGGTCTTATATGCTGGGTGATTTTCTTTCTTTCTTTTTTTTTTTTTTTTTTCCTTTTGGAAATTCTACAGGCCAGTTTCCTGTGCCCGAGGCTGCTAAGAGATAGAGTTTTATGAGTTTGGCCCACCTACTCAGCAGTGAGCCTGGGGATAGGGATGAATCAACAGAAAAGAGCAGCCTAAGCCATTCCTAAATATTCTGGACATGAGTTCAAAAGAGAAGTCTCAAAGAAGTGTTCCGGGAAGCAGCCAATCATAGAATTTTAGGGCTCAGGAAGACTCAGTGGGGGGATATATTTCAACTTCCTGCCCCTTGGATTTCAATGCTAAACTTCCAAAAATTGCTCTTTTATACATTAGTCAGTGTACATTTGTTGAGAGCCAGCTGTGTTCTACGCACTGGATAGATCAGGCAATGGCCAGAAACACAACTCAAATAGACTTAAGCAGAAATATATTAACTCGTATAAGAGTTAGGGTTGTCTAGCTTCAGGCAAGGCTGGATCCACGTCAGTATCTTTAGGAATCCACCTCTTTCTCTACATCTCAGAATCGAATTTTTGTGTTTGCTTTATTCTCTTTCAGACTTTTCCTACTCAATAACCACATGGCCACAGGCAACTTGAGGCTCACATTCTCTCAGCTTTAACCTCACTGAGAAAAGACTTCCCTGGTGGCACAGTGGATAAGACTCTGCACTCCCAATGCAGGGAGCCCGGGTTCGATCCCTGGTCAGGGAACTAGATCCCACATGCATGCTGCAACTAAGAGTTCACATGCCACAACTAAGGAGCCCACCTGCCACAACTAAGGAGCCCATGAGCCGCAACTAAGACCTGATGCAACCAAATAAACAAATAAATAAAATAAAGAATTTTAAATAAATAAATGAATAAATAAAATTTTTAAAAAGAAGAAAAGGCTTTCACTTGCCCAACACTTTCAGAAAACGTCCTATACCTGCTTCTCATGAACACAGAATGGCTCTTGCGTTCCATTCTGAACTAGTCATTATGGCTTTGCATGGTCAGACCTGATTCCTATGCCCATCCCTATAGGAATGGGGAAATTATATCAGCTCTACCTTAATCACTTGACCTGAGATGGGAGGGAAAAAGAAAACCAAGTTCTCTTACCAGAAGAAAAAGGGAATACAACATAAAACCATATACCCATTTTAATATGAAGAAATAGGCTAAATGATAGTAATTAATTTGCACAAGCTTATGGAGCTAGTAAGATTTTTAAAAAATGTCTCTCAAATCCAGATTTTGTAACTTTGAGACAAGTCCCCTTTTCTCGGTTCAAATGTTTGTATTTCTTCCTCACTCAAACGTTCAACATGCATTTCAATTGTGTGAAAGGTAGGCTTCTACAGTGGCCCCCAATGATGTCCACGTCCTGGTGTTCACAACTCTATGTAATTTCCTTGACTTCAGTATGGGTGAACCCAGTGACATGCTTCTAACCAATAGAATATGGCAAAGGTGTTAGGCTATTAATTCTGTGATCTAGTTAAAAGACAGTTACTTCCATTTTTTTAGCAGATTATCTTTCTCTTGTTGCCTTTGCTGAAACCAGCTGTTATGCTGAAGAGGCCCATGCAGCAAGAACTGAGGGTAACCACCAGCTAACAACTAGTAAAACATAGAGGCCCTCAGTCTAACAGCTGCTGGGAACTGAAGGCTTAAAAAACTTCTGAGTGAGCTATGAGGAGTATATCCTTCCTTAATGGATTCCCCTGTGTGATGGTTAATATTCTGTGTCAGCTCGCCTGGACCATGGGGTGCCCTGACATTTAGTGAAATATTATTCCAGGTGTTTCTGTGGGGTGTTTCAGATGAAAGGAATATTTAAATTAGCAGACTGAGTAAAGCAGATTGTCTTCCCTAATGTGGGTGAGTCTCGCCTAATCAGTTGAAGGCCTGGCTAGAACCAAAATGTTGACCCATCCCCCAGTGAGAGAGAATTCTTTCATGCCTGATTGCCTTCAGACTGGGCCATCTGCTTTTTTTTCCTGCCTTCGGACTCGAACTGAAATGTTGGCATTTCCTGGGTCTTGAGTTTGCCAGTCTTTGGGTAGAAACTATGCCATCAGCCCTCCTGGTTCCCAGGCCTTTGAACTCAGGCTGGAACTAAACTAATGGTCTTTCTGGTCTCCAGGCTGCTGACTCACCCTGCAGATTTTAGAATTTGCCCACTTTCATAATCACAGGAGCCAATTCCTTATAGTCAATTTCTCTCTCTCTCCCCATATATATAAATATATATATATATATATATACACACACACACACACACACACACACATATATCTCACACACATATACAAGGCCCCGAATGATTTTATTTGATGTAAATCACTGTTTTGGATACCATACCCATTTTTCTTAATGATGAAAGAGGAGGATTAACTCATATTTTAGTTTGCAACTGCCACAATCTCCAACAGAAAAGCTTCAGAGTGGAGTAGAACAGCAGGTAAAACAAGGCGGGTAATTGTGACCGGCTCTTTGAATTCTTAGGTGTGATGTCCTTTCACTTAGTGAGGTCAGCTTCTTTCTACTTAATATACTTCTAGAAGTATCAAACTAGTGATAAATGCCATTCCATTTTTCATGTCACAAATACTTGGCCAGAAAAGAAGAAAAGAAAAGATGTACACAGAGCAGCTAAAGTCAAATTCGTAAATAATGATGTTTTAAAAGGCAAGTTGTTTCTATGCCACACAAATGGTAAATCCCTACATTATGCATTTTTCAGTTGATCTTGTCTGAATTCTTACATTTTTCTCTGGGTGTTGTGGAGGGAATAAAAAAACATTTGTCTTAAAAACCCATCTTTTGCTTAAAAAGGCAACTGATTCCTCTGGGAATATGTGTCATGTGATGTTACTATGTTTCGAAAGACAGACTCAAAGAGTATGTCTATTGACTCCCCTTATTTATTCTAGTAATGGTCATTAGGCATGCTGGGTAAACAGATTTGTACTTCTCACATGAAATTACTGGAAAAAGAGGATCAGGAATTCAGATTTCTACTCTGAGATGATAAGCCTAAGAAAAGAAAAAAAAAAAAAACATAGAAAATTCTTTAACTCCATAACTATAATTACTGGTCTAAATTCTACTTTTAAATTTATAGACTCAGTAGTTTTTGTTGATTTTGGAGGGAGATGGGAGCATAACTGTTTAAACCACTGAAACAACTTGCATTTTCTTCATTCCAGGCTAATTCAAGTTAGTGAAAAAGACATAATAAGGAAACCAAAAATGTGTGGAAGCCTGGAGAAAGGCAGTGAGGTGAGAGGCTATTGAAATGAGTGGACTGCTCAGTGGTGGTTGGAATTATACAAAGAACAGCTGGAAATGCGAAGCCCAGTGTCTTAGAGAAAAAGTCTGACACTAAGTGACAAAAGATGTGAGTTTTTAAGCTGAATTTTAGTATTTACTAGCTCTGGCATGGGCCTCAGTATCCTCGTATATTTAAAACATTATATATATATATATATATATATATATATATAGATATAGATATAGATATAGATATAGATATAGATATATATGGAACACTTTCCATATTTGCCATGCACACCTAAGTAGATTAGTGTCAAATAAGATCATGAATGTGAATGTGTCTGGTAAACTTAACTCAGGGGGTGTCACTGATGTTAAGGATTTAAAGAAGACAGTCCTGGCAGGTACTGCGCCTGGGGTATAATGACCTGTGTAAGGCTTGGGAGATGGGAGAAGACATACATGAAAGCTGTGCTTGAAGATAACAGAGCAAGGATGCTCAAGATCCTACAGGGACCCGGGGCATAAAGTAATGCTGTGAAGCAGGCCATCTGAGGACTCTGGGGAGCATGTCAGGTGGGGACTAAGAAGAACACATGACCTTTATGAAGGAAGAAAGAGCTCCTCAGTCCTAGCCTATCACTCCCATATAAGAATCTCAGCCAGAACTGTTAACTCCTTCAATCGTTCGCAGGAAGCTCTAAACATAGATTTTCATGTGATATAAACTGAATTTTAAATTTTTTAAATTAGAGATAGGAATTGAAAAGTTCCAGTGAATGAAAGAAAGATAAAGTGGGCATGAATTACCTATTCTATAAAACAGAGAAGACTGATCATTGAAGGAAAAATGAGACCTTCGGTTTAAGTATAAATACTTGAATCTACCCAGCAGTACCTGAGTACCTGTGGGTCCCATATGCACTACATCAAAACCAACAACAACAAATTAAGCCACCTGGCTTCCCTTTAAAATCTATTACATACACGACGTCTGCTTAACACATGCCACATGCTCCCTGTGCTTCTGACATATTAAATTGCTAAATACTCCGTGGACACAACAGACTTTTCATAGCACTGTGCTTTCTCAAATGCTGTTTCTTCTGCATGAAATTTCCTTCTAAATACCCCACAGCAGAGCTAAGAATTTTTCTTTAAAAATCCAACTCAGGTGTAACTGTTTCTATCACCCAGTTTAAGCTTGCTGTGTAGAATTGTTCATTCTGTGTTCCACACTCCCATAGTTCTTTGTGTATATTCCCTTAAGAGTATTTACTAAGTTGAATTAAAATGTGAGACATGTTAATTTCAAAAGACTGTGAGCTTCTGGAACTTAGAGACTAAACTTTCAACCTGTTACTCCAGTGCATAAAGTGGTTATTGAAACACCATGGGTTCTCCAGAAATATTTGTTGAAAGAATAAACAATAGAGTTTCATTTCTACCTAAGATATAGAACACTGGGAAGAGTGTCGAGTGCAAAATCATAAATTTTCTTCAAGCCAGTAAGGCCTGAGGCTACAGGGAACCATACAGACTGAAATCTGAGGAAAGGCTGCCGCTTCTAGAGAGAAATAAATACAAGCATGCACGTTCTCTCTGTCTCCGTCTTTCTCTGTCTCTGTCTCTCTGTGTCTCTCTCACACATACACATTTATCCATTCTTTCATCAGTAGACACTTAGGTTGTTTCCATATCTTGTCTATTGTGTATAAAGCTACAATTAACATGGGGAACCCACGTATCTCTTTGAGATACTGATTGCCTTTCTTCTGCATATATACCCAGAAGTGGGATCGCACCAGCTGTGGCATAATGGGTAGTGCATGGGATGTCTAACCTCCGGTTTTTCTCAATGCATTTCCTTCACCTAAACACATATATCCCTAGAATGACTCTCCATACAGAATGGATTAGTGGAAAGCTTTTTGTGTCTGCAATATTTTTATTTATATGTATCTCAACACATTACATTATGCCCTTAATATACATTTTACTTATTTGTGCTCTCAGCCAGTTGGTTGGAGCAGTGAGCTTTGGTGAGCCACACTGTAAAAGGTCTCAGCCAATGATACGTGGTCTCTACCATGTTAACATGAGTTGAGGATGTTCTGCAATGGGCCACCATGTTGCTCACTTCACTGTGAGCCACCCTTCCTCCACTTATATTGTACTCTGTGGATTTTTTTTTTTTTTTTAAGTTATGATGGCTGGCCAGAGATGTGTAAGATACGTGTTAGATGTGTTAGAAAGTAGCTAAAAGAGCATCAGGTTGGATGTTGGTTCTCAAGTACATGGTTGAGGAAAGAGAGGGTAAAGGTCAGAAGGCAGTTAGGAATTGGTGAAAGTTCTTTGACAATATTTCAGATGTCATAACATCACTATAGCCTGGAGCAATTATACAACACTTATTTTAACAGTAGTTGGCAGAAACATTGGCTGGAGGTATGCTTCAGGGGACTTGAGGGAACTGAAGAGAACGATTTCTAAAACCAGTTAGCTTTCCCATTCTCTAGGACATACCCAGTCTCTCTCACACTCTTCAAACTGGTCATATGGTCATTTGTTGAATGAATGCCATAATAATCAATTCATGACTGGGTTATGAATGAATGAAAAATTAATGAGAATCATAGCCGGTCACTAAAGACCAGGACTACACAATTTAGTCTTCATAGGTTGTTGCTTGTGTGTATGACTTTCAAGTGCTGGTGTGAGGCTATCCGATATGTGTAATAAAGTAGAGTCAACATTAGATTCTGCCTCATTGACTAATCAGTTATTTATGTTGAGTCCAATCCTGGCTTTTTTGCTTAGTTGTTTTTTAGGTCACAGCTATAAGAATTTCCTTCCATGTGATACTTAAACCTCTGATTCTAAGGAGGTAATTCCCAAAATGATGGTTTCTCATCTTGTATTAGGGTGGAATCTTTTATCTGAAAGTACATAAAGAAAATATAAGCCAACTAGAGGCGGGGGGAGAGAGAGAGGGAGAGGGCGACAGGGAGAGTATTTTACAATGTAACTGGAAAGTTGTGAAACTTTGGAGGGTCTCAGATAATGATTATGTCATCTTTGGGGTGATTTTGTCTGATTGGTTAACTGCCATTGTCTGATTGGTTAACTGTCTCAGATAATGATTATGTCATCTTTGGGGTGATTTTGTCTGATTGGTTAACTGCCATTCCCAGGACAAATTAGTGAGGACAGGTAGATGTCAACTTGAATACTGTGTTTCCATGCCTGTAGATTGGGAATAGGACACTCTTCAAGGTGAAGGGAAAGACTATTGGCCAAAGGGGAGGTGAATAACATGGAACTAGCATATACACCTCTCTGATGATGTGACTCCTAGAACCCAAAGGATAACTAGAGTGGGATTAAAAGTGCATTTGCTCATGTTCTTTGCTCTGATTGGATTCCCTTCTACCAAAATCTGACTCACAAAAAAAATCCTCTTGATCCTTTACTGGTCCATGAAACCTCCAGGATGGAATGAATTACTCCTTCTTCTGAAATCCTATAGCACTTAATTATCTAAATCACATTTTCAATGAAAACCAATCCACCATACATTGTCTGCACTTATATCACATATAAGACATTCTGCTAGGGAAATACAGAGATGAAAGGGTCTCTGCCAGCCATTAGGCCATTTTAAATATAATGGGTGAGATCAACATGTACACGACCAACAAAAGATGAGGCAGTCTTGGCAAATATGCTCCCAGACACTGTGTATTTTCCTGCCTCTGAGTTGTTAGTGTTTTTTCTGTCTGCAATGCCCAATCCCTAATGTGTATTTCAGATAGAGTCCAAATACTGTTTTCTCGGCAAACCAAGACATTTTTTTTTTTCTATTAACATGCTTCCTCCATAAAAACACTAGACTTTTAAAAGCAATAGTTAGTTATTTGTTTT
Organism: Balaenoptera borealis; assembly: GCF_965194805.1. Taxonomy (NCBI): domain Eukaryota; kingdom Metazoa; phylum Chordata; class Mammalia; order Artiodactyla; family Balaenopteridae; genus Balaenoptera; species Balaenoptera borealis. Next base: position 11,338,362 of record NC_138876.1, read on the forward strand.
TATGTGTGTTTCCTGTACCCCACTATAAATGTCTAAAGGGCAAGGGGATGTATTATTTAATCCCCATTTTCCGGCATGTAGTGTATCAGCACAGAGTAAGCCATCAATAAACAGAGAATAAACATATCTCTTGCCTTTTGCGTGAGAAAGTCAGGTCCTTTAGGAGTTAGGAACATGGAAGGCAATGTGCTACAGGGGAAATCACAAATGTTTCATAATCTCAGATGCCTTTGTACTCTTAACAAGAACCTTGTATACTACTATTAGTATTTCCATTTTATAGATGCAAAAACCAAATCACAGAAGTGAATTGATTTGCTCAAAGTCCTGGGGCTTTAAGTGATAGAGCTATGATTTGAACCAGGCAGTCTAGCTCCAGAGTAGGGCTCTTCCCCATTTTTAATGCCTCCCAAAGAAAATATTGTATTTTAAAAGTGCATACCATATTCCTGGGATTTGACAACTATTATTTCATTTTTGTTCCCTTTTTATTCTGACAATTCCCTCTCAGCCTTTACTGGGCAGAAATTCAAAAGTCAGTGCTTATGGAGGTGCTGACATCTTACAAAGATAATACTCTTCCTAAAATAATAACTAAATAAAGGCCATGATTGGAAAACTTCTCTATGTCTTTTCTTAAACATTAGAACCTAATTCTCTTGGTTCACTTTATATCATTCTGGAGATAGCATTTCCCCTTGACCACATGTGAATTTCACTAAAATACCAAAGATTTAAATGAGAGTGTAGCCCAGAGACGTTCACTTATACAGAAAATAGGCAGAAATCAGCAAATGCCAAGTGATGTAGTCAGAGGTCTCTGGCACAGACCCCCATGGAGCTCTCATCTGCTGGAAGCATGGCACTCATCTTGGCATCTTGCGGGGAACCACAACTAAAGGGCCGAGGCACATTCCCATAAAATGGTTATCAGATGCAAGTCTGCAGTTTCTCAAAGAGCACCCTGTGGTTTTGAATTAGCAGTTCACCACAGAGCTAAAGACAAGTCCAGAGCCCTCCTTCTCCAATTTGCCTCAGCAAAAGGAAATTAGTCAAACATAACTGCGGAGATAAGTAGTTTATTCCCTGTGATCGTCAGCTACAATGACTTACCAGAAACACTATGTTGGAAAAAAAATAATGCAACTTCTTACGTGAGTGGACGAGGGAGTTATAGGACAATCTTTAGCTCCCAGTGACATTTGAGATCTTTAAAAAAATTGCTTAGAATAGGAAGAGGCTTAGGAGACAAATAGCCATGCTTTGCTCTCAGTTACAAATGAGGAAATGTAGACCCAGCAGGGTGACTTGGCTTTCCTAAGAGCACATAGGTCCTGCAAATAAGCAGGGCCTTTAAGCATGGCCCTCCTAGCTCTTAACCCAATGTTTCTTCTACAGTGAATAGAAGTTTGGAGGCCTGAAACTCACTTTTGCCACTAACTACATGAACCATTATAATGGTGGGAATGTTCTTTAATCTCTTAGAGATTTCGTTTCCTAAATAATATGTGTGTGTGTGTGTGTGTGTGTGTGTGTGTGTGTGTGTGTGTGTGTGTTTGTGTGTGTGTGTGTGTGTGTGTGTGTTCGTGAGAGGGGGGTGGGGAAGGAGAGAGAGGGACAGGGAGAGAGGGGGAGAGGGAGGGAGGAAGGGAGGGAGAGAGGATGTGCTGGTGGGTAGAAGGGCTGCAGATTTAAACAGGATAGTTAGGGAAATCCTCACTGAGATTTTGACAATTGAATCAGAAGGTGTGGAGTCATCATGCAGTGAGTTACAGAGAGAAGAAATTTCAGGAAAACAGAAAAATGAAAAAAGAGAGAAGGAGGAGGATTCCTGACATATTTTAGGAGGAGTAAGATGCCAGCAAGGTCTAAATGGATGAGCCTGGAAAGAGTGGTAGGAAACAAAGCCAGAGAGAAGTGAGTAGATTGTTTGCATCTTATTCTGCATGAAATGGGAGCCACTGGAGTTTTTCACACAGAGCAGAGGACTGATATGATCTGGTTTAGAATTTGACAGGACAGGAGTGGAAGGATAGAAAGAAGGGCATTGAAATCATGCAGTAGACAGGTGATTGTTGATCATGGTAAGAACTCTTGATAGAGTGACTGACAAGTGAGCATAAATTAAGTAGAAAACAGTGGAGGAGAAAAATCTGAGACAAAATGTGGAAACTCTTTAAATAAAATTTTCTGTTAAAGGAAGAAGAGCAGTAGATGGAGGTTGAACTGGAGTCAAGAGAGGATTTTCTCATTTAAACTCAAGAAATATGTATCATTAAATCTCCTCTTAGATGAGGACTTTGAAACTTTGAAATTTAAAGAAACATGCCCCAAATCAGAGCTATGAGGCAATATAATCAGTATTTGATTAGGCCTGACTGTCTCCCCAGACCATTTGCAATCTTGGGAAAGCCATTTAATGATAAGCACCTGAGAGAGATCAAGATGGCAGAGCAGGAAGATGCTGGGCTCCCCTCCCCTCATGAACAAATCAAAACTACAATATACACTAATATGTATAAAATAGATAACTAGTAAGAACCTGCTGTATAAAAATAAATAAATGAAATACAATTCCAAAAAACAAAACAAAACAAAAAGGTTTAAGGGAATAAAGAAAAAAAAAAAAACAAACTACAATGACATATAGAGTGACTCTCTCTGAAACTGACCTGGGGACTAGAAGAACGACTATCCTACCACCAATGATGCAGAGAAAGATCCACAGAGTCTAGTCGGAGGGCACGAGAAGTGATGTGGTTGGGGCCACACCCCCAGGAGGGGACACAGAAGAGGAGCAGGGTATCGCAGGCTCAAAGATCCTCCCTGAGGAATGAGAGGTTTGAGCCACATATTAGGCACTTCAGACTGGGGTCCGACACTGGGAAGATGAGCCCCCTTGGCTGGTTTGAAAACCCATGGGGCTTAACAGAGGGCTGTAAGAAACTGAGACTCCACTCTTGAAGGGCATGCACACAGTCTTGCTTACTCACAGCACAGAGGCAGCAGACTGAGCATTGCCTGGGGCTCTGGCCAGCTTGCCAAAACCACCCCAGGATGACCCCCAGCTCACAACAGGTTCCTGCTCCAGCACTGCTCCCCGCTAGGGTGGAGGCTGCCAGCCAACAAGAGTGTGCACACTTGGAGAGAATGGAGCTGGCTCACACACTGGCCCTGCCTCTGACTGGAGATAGCCATTGGCAGCTCCTGTGTATCTGCACACACTCCAGAGGGAGTGAAACTAGCTCCAGGGTGCAGACCGACATCAGAGCACTCCTCCCTGTATACACTTAGGAGGGGGCAGGGCCAGCTCAGTGGTGTGGCGCCAACCCTGCCCCTCTAACCAAGGTGTGCACACCAGAGATGGGAAGGGGGGAAGCACAGAAGTGCAGCCCCAAGACTCTGGTCACTGGCTACACCCCCAACCGAGGCAAAGACTGCCATCACTCCTGGGAGAAACCCAATGCCCTCAGGGTAGCTGATCCTGCCCCTTAGGTTCAGCCCATCAACCCCAGCCCCCATTAGGGCAATGACTGCCACTGAGCATAGGAGAAGCCCCGGCTTGCACCTGGCTTTGCCTCTAGCCTCTCTAACTCCAGCCTTATCTCCCACCAAGAAAGTGGCTGCCAGCACACCCCAGGGGACAATGCAGTACATGCTCACTTCAGATACAGTTCTCCCACCAAATCACTGGGCAGATGCAGACTGCATAAGGACACTTCCACACAAGGATACACCTTCAAGACTGGGATAAGGTAACTGTTTTATCTAATTTCATAGAGAGAGAGCAAGTTAAACAATGAGAAAGCAGAAGAATATGTTAAAGGATCTACCTTTAATTGAACAAGAAAAGTTGTGCAACAGAAAATAAGAAATTATAGGAAGGGAAAAATCCCACTGGTAAAGGCAATCATATAGTAAAGCCTGTGGATTGAGCACTTAAATAAGCTAGTATGGAGGTTAAAAGTTAAAAGACAAAAATTGTAAAATCAACTATAACTACAATACAGTTAGGGGATAGGCATGAAGATGTAAAATATAACATAAAAACACAAAACATGGTGGGGAGGGAGTAAAAAATGTAAAGTTTTTAAAATGTGTTGGAATTTAAATGACTAAGTTTAAAATGAGTAGATATAGTTGTAGGTCAGCATATATGAACAACATGGTAACCACAAATAAAAAAACTACAATAGATATACAAAAACTAGAGAGAAAGAAACAAAAATAACACTAAAGAAAATTATCAAATCACAAGAGACTAAAAGAAGGAAAGAACAGAGAAAAATTATAAAAACAACCATAAAACAAATAACAAAATGGCACTGAGCACATGCTTGTCAATAATCACTTTAAATATTAATGGACTGAAGCTCCAGTCAAAAGATATTGAGTGGATGATTTGAGTAAAAAAAACAAGACCATCTATATGCTAAGAGATTCGTCTCAGAGATAAAGACACACACAGACTGAAAGTGAGGGGATTGAAAAAGATATTCCATAAAAATGGAAACGAAAAGAAAGCAGAGCTACCAATATCCATATCAGACAAAGTAGACTTTAAAACAAAGGGTATGATAAAAGACAAATAAGGGTGTTATATAATGATAAAGGGGTAAAAGAAGAGGATATAACATTCATAAATATATATGCACACAGTACAGGAGAACCTAAATATATAAAGCAAATATTAAAGTAAATAAAGGGAGAAACTGACAATAATACAGTAATAGTAGGAAACTTTAGCACCCTACTTAGATCAATGCACAGATCATACAGACAGAAAATAAGGAAACAGTGGCTTTAAATGACAAAATAGATGCGTTGGACTTGATATCTACAGGACATTCCATCCCAAAAACAGCAAAACAAATATTCATTTCAAGGGCATATGGAACATTCTCCAGGATAGATTACATGCTAGGCCATGGGTCTCAACAAACTTAAGAGGACAGAAAATATATCAAACATCTTTTTCAACCACAACTGTATGAAAGTAAACATCAATTACACGAAGAAAAATGGGAAGACCACAAACACGTGGTGACTAAACAACATGCAACTACAAAAAAAAAAGCAATGGGTCAATGAAGAAATCAAAGAGGAAATCACAAAAAACCTTGAGACAAATACAAATAAAAACATAACTTTCCAAAATCTATGAGACGTAGCAAAAGCAATTCTAAGAAGGAAGTTTATATCATACCTCAAAACACACAAAAAAATCTCAAATAAAGAACACAGCCTACCATCTAAAGGAATAAGAAAAAGAAAAACAAAGCCTCAAGTCAACAGAAGGAAGGAAATAATAAAGATCAGAGAGAAAATAAATGAAATAGAGAAAAAATAAAAAAATATGAAGCCAAGAGCTGTTTTTAAGAAAAGATAAACAAATTGGATGAGCCTTTAGGTGCATTAAAAAAGGGGGAGAGGAGCCAGATAAACAAAATATGAAATGAAAGAGGAGAAATTACCACCAATACCACAGAAATACAAAAAACTCATAAGAGAATACTCTGAACAGTTATATGCCAACAAATTGGACAATGTAGAAGAAATTGACAAATTCCTAGAAACATGCAATCTTCTAAGACAGAATCAGGAATAAATGGATAATATGAACAGAACAATTAATAGTATTGAAATTGAATCAGTAATCAAAAAACTCCCAAAAAAACAAAGCTCAGGACCAGATGGCTTCACAGGGAAATTCTACCAAACATGTAAAGAAGAATTAATACCTATCCACAAACTATTCGAAAAAATTGAAGAGAAAGGAATGCTCCCAATTTCATTCTAAGAGGCCACATTTAGTTACCCACATACCAAAGACACTACAAACAAAAAAGAAGAAAATTACAGGCCAATATCCCTGGTGAATACAGATGCAAAAATCCTCAAGAAAATATTAGCAAACCAGATTCCACAATATATAAAAAGGATCATACACCATGAGCAAGTGGGATTTATCCCAGGGATGCAAGGAATGGTTCAATATCCAAAAAATGAATATGATACACCATTTTAACAAAAGAAAGGATAAAAATCACATGATCATGTCAATAGATGCAGAAAAAGCATCTGGCAAAATTCGAAACCCAGTTATGATTAAAACCTCTCAACAGAGATTGTATAGAGGGAACATTTCTCAAGATAATAAAGGCCATTTATGACACAGCTAACATCATACTCAATGGTGAAAAGCGGAAAGCTTTTCCTCTAAAATCAGGAATAAGACAAGGATGCCCACTGTCACCACTTCTATTTAACATAGTATTGGAAGTTCTAGCCACAGTAATCAGATGAGATAAAGAAACAAAAGGCATCCAACTTAGATGGGAAGAAGTAAACCTATCATTATTTGCAGATGGCATAATACTATATATAGAAAACCATAAAGTCTCCACCGAAAAAACCATTAGAATGAATGAATTCAGTAAAGTCGCAGGATACAAGATTAATATACAAAAATCTGTTGCTTTTCTACACAATAATAATGAACTATCAGAAAGAGAAAGCAAGAAAACAATCCCACTTACAATCACATCAAAAACAATAAAGTACCCAGGTATAAACTTAAGGAGATGAAAGCCCTATGTTCTGAAAATTATAAGACACTGAAGAAGGAAATTGAAGATGATACAAAGAAATGGAAAGATATTCCATGTTCATGGGTTTGAAGAATTTAATTAAAATTTCCATACGACCCAAAGCAGATTCTATGCAATCCCTCTCAAAATACCTATGACATTTTTCACAGAACTAGAACAAATAATCCTAAAAATTGTATGGAACAACAAAAGACCCCAAATTGACAAAGCAATCTTGAAGAAAAAGAACAAATCTGGAGGTATCATGCTCCCTGACTTCAGACTATGCTAAAAAGCTAAAGTAATCAAAATAGCATGGTACTGGAGCAAAAACAGACACAGATCAATGGAACAAAATGGAGAGCCCAGAAATAAACCCACACACTTATGGTCAATTAATCTGTGACAAAGGAGACAAGAATATACATAAGGTAGAAAAGACATTCTCTTCAATGAGTGGTGTTAGGAAAACTGGACAACTACATATAAAAGATTGAAATTTAGAACATTTTCTCATACCATATACAAAAATGAACTCAAATGGATTAAAGATAAATGTAAGACTGGAAACCACAAAACTCCCAGAAAAAAACATAGGCAGTACACTCTTTGACAGAAGTCGTAGCAATGTTGTTTTGCATCTATCTTTTCAGGCAAGGGAAACAAGCAAAAATAAATAAATGAGACCTATTCAAACTTAAAAGCTTTTGCATAGCAAAGGAAACCAACAAAAATAAATAACCTAATGAATGGGAGAAGATATTTGCAAATTATATGTCTGATAAGGGGTTAATATCAAAAAAATATATAAATGGCTCATACAGCTCAGTATCAAAATAAACAAGATTGATTCAAAAATGGGAAGAGCCGAATAAATATTTTTTCATGAAGACATACAGATGGCCAACAGGCACATGAAAAGATGCTCTACATCACTAATCATCTGGGAAGTGCAAATCAAAACCACTATGAGATATCACTTCACACCTTTTAGAATGGCTATAATCAAAAAGACAACAAATAATAAATGTTGGCAAAGATGTGGAGAGAAGGGAACCCTAATATACTGTTGGTGGGAATGTAAATTTTTGCAGCCACTCTAGAAAACATATGGAGAGTCCTCAAGAAATTAAAAATGGAACTACCATAATATCTAGCAGTTCTAATCCTGGGTATATATATTTGAAGAAAATGAAAACACCAATTAGAAAAGATGTATGCACCTCAATGTTCATAACAGCATTATTTACAATAGCCAACATACGGAAGCAACTTAAGTGTCCATCAACAGGTGATTGGATAAAGAAGATTTGATTACACACACACACACACACACACACAACAAAATATAGTAAAAACATAATGAAATTTTGCCATTTGCAACAAGATGAATGGACCTGGAGAGTATTATACTTAGTAATGTATGTTTTCACTTATAAGTGGACTCTAAGAAACAAAATGAATGAACATAAGAAAACAGAAACACTCATAGTTATCGAAAACAAACTAATGGTTACCAGTGGAGAGAGGGTGGGGAGGGGCAAAATCAAGGAAGGGGATTAAGAGGTACAAACTACTGGGTATAAAATAACATACAAGTATGTAATGTAAAGCACAGGGAATATAGCCCAATATTTTATAATAACTCTGAGGATAATCTAAAGTATCAAACCACTATGTTGTGCACCTGAAACTAATATAACATTATAAATTGACTATACTTCAACTAAAAAAATAAGCACTTCAAGTTCCTGAACCCTTGAATGTACATTGTAATGATACAGATTTCACAAAAACTGAGAACCAAATAAGTATAAGAACTACTTAAGGACTTGAACAAGAATTTCTTCAAAGGCAGTTTGAATGAAATAATATGAGTAGAATACCTAGAAGAATGAATGGGGTTCATTAAAGTTCTTGATGAATATTTATTAGCTTAGAGGTGAGGTCTGTGATGACGTTTTGTAAGTTGAGACCTTCAATTACTCTTGTGTTCATTCTTAGTTGTAACTTCCTCCCAAACCTCTTAATAGAAAGAGAATGTAGAAGCAATTTCCTAAGCTCACCCTTGACCAGGATCTCAGGCATGTTCACCTAGTTTCAGTATAAATGCTTAACTTGTAAACAATAATTTGGAAGAGTTTGTAACTGAGATAACGTCACAGTGGGCACATGCTCCATGTGCTTTGAAAGGAAGTATGAAGAATTGCTGTTGGCCTGTGATAGAATTCAGCATTTTCCACTTAGAGAATTAAGTTCATTCTACATCTCTTAGATTAATGTTAGTGCATTCTCCTAACCAAAGGAATTTTGCATTAGAGTAGACAGCTGTTTTCACGTCTCCAGCTGCACCTCCTCAACAAACTCAGTTGATATTCATGGAGAACATAAGCTCCGATTTGGGGATAATTGCTAGATTAGCTAATAACAGAGGTCCCCTCTTCCTGCTTCTATTACCCCTTGAATAGCTATTCTGACTGTTAAATCCACTTTTATTCCAAACAGAAGAACAAATTCCAGCAATTAGTGAACATTTTACAGTTCTCGACCTGTTTATAAGAGCATGTTTCTGTTGTACATATTACATGAAAAGTCAGTAAGTAGAGCATACTTCATTAATTGCAGCTGCTTTTATGTGTGCCAGTTTTTAAGACCACATGCACTAACTTAAAATGCAGTAGCTCAAAGAATGAAATAAAAAAAAATGTTTATTATTTACAGCCAAAGTTGATTAACTAAGGAAAATGACTGTAAAATTCGCCATAATACTTTTGAAGAAAAATTTTACCTCAACAATTGCTTAAAGAGACAGCAGTCAGCCAGAGTTTTGAAAATATTTCTACATTGTATAAAGTAATTATTTAATAGTGCTTTCGAAAAGGTTTCATTGTTATAAGTACAAGGTCAAGGTATCTTTCGTTCCATTAGCTATACATTTTAATACCAGTATGGAAATATGATTTACATATAAAATTCACTTATTGTAAGTGAGCAGTTCAATGATTTTTATTAAATTAATACAGTTGTGTAGTCATCACCCAAATCCAGTATTAGAATATTTCTATCAACCTTTTGTCCCTTTGCAGTACTTCTCACTCTAACCTTCAGCCCCGAGTAACCACTGATACAGGTTTTGATCTGTTGATCTGCCTTTCTGAGAAATTTCATATAAATGTACCCATACAATATGCAGTCCTTTGTGTCTGGATTCTTTCATTTAGCATAATGTCTTTGACGGTCATACATATTGTAGCATGTATCAATACTTTTTTCTTTTTATTGTCAAAGAATATTCCATTATATGGATATGCATTTTTTAAATCCATTCCCCAGTTAATGTGCATTTGGATTGTTTCCACTTTTTGTCTACTATAAATAGTGCTGTTATGAACAGTGTGACGTGCTTTGACCCAAAGTATTCCACTGTAAATTCTGGCGATTGAAACGTACTTCCTGCTCTTGACTTTGGGTTCATCCATGTGACTTGCCTTGGCCAATGGGATATTCACAGATGAGATATAAATAAACAAAAACGTGCTTGCGTGGTTAGATTTCTCTCTTGCACCTCTGCTGTCACCATGAAAAGAGTTTTCTAGGTAGTTACTGCCTCTCAGCCTGGGCCTAAGCATAAACCCATGTGGAAAAGACCTGCATTCAAACCACAGTGAGGAGTCAAGCCCAGAATCACCAGCATCCTGAAACAGAGCTGCCCCGCTGAGCCCAGCTTACAGCAGCTGATCCTAAATTTGATAAGCAGAAGCATGATGAGTAATGATTGTTTAAAGCCACTGAATTTTGGGGTGTTTTAGTATACAGCAGTATTGTAGCCATAGCCAATGAATACAGGAGCCATGCATAATCTGTCTACCTCTTGCCTCACCAAACTTATTTCATACTATTTTCACTCTTCTTGTTCTATGCACTCTGATCTACTTCCACGCAACTCAAACTCACCACATGAGTAGTTCTTCATCTATGCTATTCCCTCTACCTGGAAAATTGCTTCTCCTTGCCTTGCCTAACTAATCTCCACTGAGCCTTCATATTCCAATTTAAATGTCATTGCCTCCGAAAAGCTGTATACACCTTTGCTGAGTAACCAACTGCCTCAAAACCTAGTGGCTTAAAAAGCTATTTTATTCTCATGAAACTGTGGGTACACAATGTGGGCTGGGCATTTCTTCTGCTTGGCCCCTAGGATCACTGATGCAGTTTCAGTTATTTAGATCATCACCTGAGGATCGTTTAAGATTCATTTATCTGGCATATGTAAGCTCTCATCTGGGCCATATAGCTCCAGCGACTAGCCTGAACTTCTTCACATGGATGCAGAGTCCCCAACAGCAAGACAAAGCAAGTTTCAATGCACAAAGTGACTGCCTGCCTCACACCTTCTGATGTTCCATCAGTGAAAACAAGTCACAGGGCCAAGCCCAGAGTCACGTGGGAAGGGACTACCCAAGGGCATGCACACATAGAGTCATGATAAATAAGGGGTTTACCACAGTTTTCCCTTTGGCCCCGATGGCTCATGCCCCTCTAACTCAGAAAACATATTAACTCCCTAACAAGAGTCCCCAGATATCATTCAGTCATGGTATTAGTCTCAAAGTCTCTGATCTTGTAATCTGCATTAAGTCTAGATGCAGATGAAGCTCCTTGAGAGCAGTTCCTTGGCTATGATCCTTACTGATGCAGAGACATGAGAAATAAAAAGACAAGTTATCTACTGCCAAATAACTAACTACAATGGTGAAATAGAAACAGAAAAACTGCAATATATACTTTCATTCAAAAAGGGAAGGAATGGAAGGCAAAAAGAATCGTCACTGGTTTATCGAAATTATAAAGTACAACAAGGTGTATGTTGTCAGGCCCCTCCCTATTCTGGCTGTGCTCACTAGGATAGGTTCCTTAGACTACTACTCTCCCGTAGTAAAATACTGAATAAATACTCTTATTCAAAGAAAAATGGGGGTTTGGAGGAAGGTCCCATTTCCTTTCATCTTAGATTGTGTAACTCCCTTAAAACCTTTTTGGGTTTGCTATGTATCACATTGCATCCACTCTAGTAGTCAAAATCCACATCCACAATCCCTTTTTGAGATAGTCTTCTTGTACTAGACTTATCAGGGCTGTTTTGGGACTATGCTTCAACAGGAAGAAGCCATTAAAATTCTTAGAAGCAGTTTTGTCTAGCTGAGAGGGTCTATTAAGCATAACTTTAAATATTTTAGAGATATTAACAAAGAATTGTGAAGCTATATCCTTGATTTAATCTTTAACCTGAGGCCATGTCCTGCTTGAAAAAGAGCTGTGAAAGAGTTTTATTTTCCAACTCAGAAAGTCTTGGTTACATTATAGTCCCTCTACACTGCTTACAAAATGAATAGTTCTCTCTTTAGCTCATCTCTCTCTTCCTGTACCTAACCATATGTAGGAAAAAGAAGCCAATTGACACTTTCAACATTCTTTCTGGTAATTTCCTTAGCCAGATCAGCAAATTTATTAGGAATATTAGGAATATTCTTTTCCAGTTAACTCAGATGGCAATTTGGCACTGCTACAAAAAACAAATCAACTGTTTTCTAACTTCCAAAAGCCGTTTCCTTAGCACTTCTCCAGACTCTATGAATTGGTTTTCACCATTTTATAAGACTCTGATAACAGTTTCCTCGCCACTTTCCATCCTCTATCCATTGCCCAGTCCAAAAGCTCTTAACTCGTATGTTAGATTTTTCTATAAAAACAGCCCACTTATAGGTATCTATTTCTATATCATTTAGCCTTTGCTGACTGACAAACCACCCCAAAGCCACCTAAACCTAAAGCAGCAGCCATTCAATTTGCTCATGATTCTTCTGATCAGCAATTCAGGCTGGGTTTAGCTGGGTAGGTCTTCTGCTGGTGTCACCTGGGTCACTTACGCAGTTGCAGTCATTGGCATCTCCTCTGTAAGTGGTAGTTTAAGATGTCCTCATGCATACGTCTGTGTGTGGAAGCTGGGTGCTGGCTGGGCCACAACACTTCATGCAGATCAGCCTGGGTTTCTTCATGTGGTGGCAGAAGAATTCCCAGCATCAAGAGAGGGTAAGCTCCAGTGCACAAGTGCTTTTCACACCTCTGCGCACTTCAGATTTGCTTGTGTCCCACTGACCAAAGCTAATCACATGGCCAAGCCCAGAATCAATGAGAAGGGGGCCTCATAAGGGTGTGTCTACAGCAAAATATAATTCATTGGTGGCCATTACTCTATCTACCAAGAAGAATTTCTTGACAGCCTGAGACTAAGTTATAATGCCTCATTTTATACCTTCTTAGCACCCTATACTTTTCCTTTAAAACACTTAATTGTATAATTTGATATTTAACTTCCTACTCCCTAGCTAAATACATGCTCCTGGGGACAAAGATTTTATCTTATACACTGCCCTATCTTTAGCACGAAAAAAGGATGTTTGTGTGTGCTAAGCACTTAAATGTTTGATGAGTGAGTGACAGAATAAAAATAGTTCTAAGAGAAGCTCTGTAGTATTCACAGTTTATTTTCTTTCACCATCCAGCATATTTGAACTTAGTTGCACATTCGCTTATTTGTTTATATGTATCCTCTTCTAGAGTTATAAGTTCCATAATGTCAGGAACCCCACCAATTATGTGTATAAAAATGCCTGAACAAACTATACACTCAATAAATCTTTAGAAGAATGAAAATATTGAACAATATTAACTATAAATATATTAATATGAGAAAATAAATCTATGTATCAATAGGTTAATGATGTAAGTATATTAAAATAATATACTCATTCTCCATTCTGATAGGTGGTAGGATCAAAACTCAAAGGCCCCCAAAACAAACAACTCAAGGCTGAGACAGGATATGGTCTCTCCTGGAATCTGAGCCAGATTTACTTCACTCTCTGGGAAAATTTTTCATTATGAGGTGGGAAAAGATGGGAAAGCTGTCCTGAAGTGGAATCACAAGTGGGAAAGGCATCCTGATTCCTTGGGTTTTAGGAGGAACATGGGTACAGACCAAACAGGCACAGAGATCTGGGCAAGATTAGCCTCCTTAGGCAACAACAACAACTTTGACAGAGAGTCACGCCTTCCTTCTCTTCCCTAAACACCTCTCCAGTCGTGACTAGGCCAAACTGTCTTGCTAACATCCGTGATAGCTCAAAGTTCTCAAATGATGGCAAAGCAGCTAGGAGTCATGCTACATCAACCTGGAAGTCAAGTGACCAATGAGACTGATAGAAAGCACATTATGAATCCAAAGGAAGGTTATAGAGATTTACTATCACTTCTTTACATTCATTCATTCTTTCACTAAAATTTGAATTGAATACAATTACCATAGTACTATAGGTGCCAAACCTATGCTGTGGAACTAGTGCAGCAGTCTCTCCTGTGGTGGGAGAGAGGAAACATTTCATTGATAGACTAAGCACAGAGAAGGGCTTTCCCATTGATCACTGGATTGACAATCCCCAGCTCATGTCTGCAGGACATAAAACTGCCCTGGAGGGCACAGGAAGCCGCTGCCCAGCTCTAATGAAGCTAGTTGGTCTGTATGACAGAGATGCTGGAAGGCCGGTGACAGTGCATACATACCTTCTCAAAGGAGGACGATTTTGTTCACCTGGTCCAGGTGTGCTCAGCATCTCTTGCAAACCTTAGCCTGAGTACCTGTGTAAGCCTCTGGAGGAACAGTTTTCAGATGATCTGGTTCCAGCACAGTTGCCAAGTTCCAAAGCCCCTTTCATGATAAGATTTACGCTAACACTAACTGGGCCCCCGGAGTGCACCAGTCTCTGTGCTAGGAACATGTCATACCTGCTGACTTGCCTTTACACCACACTCGAGGTAGCATTATTATCGCCATAGCACAGATAGAGAAATTGAAGCTCAGAGAGGTAAAAGAACATCCCTGTGATGGAAAAATGATGGAAACTTTCATTCATTTAGCATATTCTGAGTGTCTATTATATTCCTGGCCCTGAACTGGGCCTATGCTTGAAGACAACTGTTTTGCTTTCACAGTCTGAGCTCTTTCTGCCAGGTCAGTGTAGTTACCAGAAAGGAGATGGGGGAGGGATGTAGAAAGGGAAAGTGGGGCTGGGGGATGTGAACGACAAACACCGAAGGTTTGTCTGGGAACAGCTCCCACCCATCTCCTTTGATTCTCCCAGCCCAGACCCTTCCTCCACTCCTCCTTCATCCTAACCATATCCTCACCTCCATGACCCAGGCAAGTGTTCTTTCTGGAACATCTCCCTTGAAAGGATAACAAAAGTGTTTTCACTGGCGCTGTTGTCATGTGATCAAAGCATAGCTCAGGAAATGGGGTCCCTCAAAAGCTGTTTATCTAAAATCTCTTATTTCACCAGCTGGAGCCTTTTAAGAGAACGTTCTGCATCTTCTCTCCCAAGGGCAAGTACTTCAGTTACCTGTGTCCTGTAGGAGCCAGGCTGAGGCCACACGTACTTTGCTCAGTAAAAGCAAATATCGCTCTCCTGTGAGAACATTTCCCTTTGTGCTCGTGTTCACTCCTCCAGCCCGCAGCCCCGCTCTGGGCCAGGAGGAAATCCTAATCTAGTCTCTCACAGGAAGTTTGAGGGGTTCAAGGCAGGGAAGATTTAAAGACCAAGAAACCCTAAATCCAAGCTTAGGTGGGAGTGTTTTTTATTACTGATAAAAAACAGAATCCCTTTTCTGGGTTTTTCAGATGAGCCCAGAGTAAATATTTATCCTTTCAGCTAATGGGTCTGCTCTGAGCAGCCCTGGGACTCCCAGACAATCAAGCTGACGGATCACTTTCTGCTTCCCCGGTTCTGAGGGCAGAACTGGGCAACATTATTTGGCACGGGAAGCCCTTTTCCTGTGGCACGGCTGTCGGCACGTATGACGCATAACATCCCTCTCTCGGCCAGAATGGGGTGGGTGTGAGGGACGGCCTTGCCGGGACCTCCCAGCTCTACCACTTTGAGATGATTTAATAGTTCTACCGTCAGTGTTCCCAGGATGAACAGCAGCCTACCTCTGAGCAGCAGAAGAAAGACGGATGGCTGCGTCTGTTACCCCCATCCTCCCCCCTGAGGTCTGAACGCAGGACTTTGTTCTTTGGTGGTTTCAGGGAACGCAGTGTTCACAACTCCCGCACTCCGAAGACACACAGACACACGTGAAAATTTACATACCCGAATGAATAAAAAGGATACATATGGACACACCACCCTGAGAGAGTTTTGAGGGTGGAGGCTATTCCTTATTCACATCAATGTTCTCCTCTGCCTAGCAACGCCCGGCATAGGGCAGATGAATAATACATAATTTTTGAATAAATACATGAATAACGTTATAACCATTTACTTAGCGCTTAATAGGTGCCAGGCGTTGAAGGAATGCTTCATAAACATTCTCTTACTTAATTCTCACAACAGACGATTACAATTGGTGCCGTTAGTTTCCCCATTTCACAGACATGAAGAGTGAGGCTTGGCGAGGCAAGGTGTTTTAGCCAAGGTTACACAGCAGGCCAGTGGTAGTAAGAGGCATCTGACGCCACAGCTGATACTCCTAACACTTCCTTCTACAAACTCATCTACTCCAAGTACACATTACAAATATTTCTACAAATATGATACACAACTAGCAGTAGTTGAGTCGCCAAGGTGCCAAATCGCTACCTGGAGGCTCTGATTAAACAGGGTGTCTGTCTTGCACATTTCTTTTTTGCCCCGTCTCCCCAGCCCTAACTTCCAGACACTCAGTGGAGGCCTCAGCTTCCAAGTAGAGATTCTGCATTTTTAAGTAGTGGGAAAGGACCTTGGATTTAGCTCCCTTCCGACAGTACAGATATTTTCCTGAAGAGGAAACTGGCAGTATCAGTTTTCTATCACTGCCAAAACAAACGGTCACAGACTTAGCATTTTAACCCAACGCTCATTCATTACCTTGTACTGTGTAGGTCAGGGGTTCCTGGGCAGGCTAAGCTGTGCTCTTCTCAGGGTATCACAAGGCTGACACAAAGTTATGCGCCAGCTGGACTCTTATCTGGAAGTGTTAGAAGAGAACCCGCTTTCAAGTTCATTCAGGTGTCAGCAGAATTCAGTTCCTTGCAGGTGTGGGATGGAGGTCCTCGTTTCTTTGCTGGCTGTCAGCCAGGGACTGTTGTTTGCTCTTAGAAGCTGCCCACATTCCTTCTCATGTGGCCCCTTCCATCTTCAAACAAACAAAGCACGTCCATGTCCGTGCGCTCTCAGGCTCCTAAGCGTTCTGACTTCCTCTTCTTCGACCAGCTGAAGAAAGTTCTCTTATTTTAAAGGTTCATGTGAATAGATTAGAACCACCTGGATAACCTCTCTTTAACTGTGCCATATAAAATAACACAATTATAGGAGGAATTCACAAGCTCTGGGGATTAGGGCACGGGATCTTGGAGGCCATTCCTAGAAATAATTCCTGCCATACTGCCCTTGATTAAAAGCGAGGGCAAGGATAGGAGAGAGATTTATAGGGAGGCAAAGGGGACCAAATCAGGTAGCGACCAACCATGTTAAAGAATCTGCCAAAGCAGACTGAGGAATGGCATCGGTACTTCAAAAATCAGGCAAAGCATATCAGGACAGAGCCAAGAAAAAATAAGACGGTGCTTAGCAGGCTCTTGATAAATGTGTATCTGACGACCTGCTGTTCAAAGTGAACCATGTGTTATACCGAGGAAGGAAAAACTCACCACACATTCCCTGGTTACATAAGATAAGTTCACATGTATGTAGTGCTTTCTGTATTCCAAGCACAATTCTAAGTGCTTTATATGTATTACTTCATCTTATCTTCAGATGAGTGTGTGATATTAGGATATAATTGTCTCCATTTTACAGAGAAGGGGCGACTAGATCAAGGAAATTGCTGAACGCTGCACAGCTAGTGATTGTTACAGACAGGCTATGAAAGCAGAACCCTGGCTCCTGAGACAGTATGCTTAGCTATTACACTAGATGCATCTGGAATTATAGCCTTTTGGGGGTCCGGTCATAAAAGAAAGGACTAGGGCAAAAACTGGAACATAAAATAGGTGTCTGTGGTTTCTGTGACATGGGCTCAGGCCAATAGAGGTCCAAGGGGTCTGGTGGAGAAAGCCTGGGATTTCATGTGAGACAATCCAGTGTCCCCATGCAACCATGAAAGTTATGAAGGTTGTGACCTTGAACAAATCATTTCAGTTCTCTGAGCCTCTGTTTCCAGGGTTGTCATGTGGTTTGATGCTGTGGCAAACATCATTTTAATGGGCTACGTAAACCTAAGATAGTACAACTTCCATCTGATATCTGTGTTTTTGATTCTTCCAGATCCCAGGGCTTAGGTGCTACCAAGGAGGACAGCCTTGCTAGGTAAGAATACTTGGTTTTTGCTCACCTACAAGTTTCATGCTAATCCTTATAAAACCAACCATGCATTCTGTCTTTTTCATAGTCTGCCTTTGTTTGTGTTTCCCTTCACACATGTGAAGCAAACAAGAAATAATGTCTTTGAGGAATTCCATCAGAGATTAGTGGAGGGCATTTTCACATAGGCTGAGGGGGAAAAAAGAGACTGAAGGTGGGAGAGAGTTGGAGCATGGTCAGAAAGGAGACATGTATTAATCAGGGTTCTCAAGAGAAACAGAGCAATAGTATCTATCTACCTATCTCGATATATAGATATACTTTATTTATTATAGGAATTGACTCGTGGTTATGGAGGCCAAGAAGTACCACAATCTGCCATCTATAAACTAGAGACCCAGGAAAGCTGGTGCTGTAATTCAGCCCCAGTCCAAAGGCCTGAGAACCAATCTCTGAGAGCAGGAGAAGATGGATGCCCCAGCTCAAGCAGAGAGCAAATTCACCTTTTCTCTCCCTTTTTGTTCTGTTCAACCCTCAACATTGGCTTGGACGATGCCCACCCACACTGGTGTGCCTTTACTCAGTCTGCTGATTAAATGCTAATCTCTTCCAGAAACACCTTCACGGACACATCCAGAAATAACGTTTTACCAGCCATCTAGGCATCACTTAGCCCAGTCAACTTCACACATAAAATTAACCATCACAAGGCTGAAGGGACAGAAAAGGCTGAGTGAAAGCATAGGGGTTCTTATTTTTCCCTGTAGATGGGCAGAAGGGAGAGTAGACTGGAGAACTGGAAAACTCAAGGTAAAAGATGATGGTTAGAAACAGCTGCCTTGGAAAAAAAAACAAAGGATATTGAGTAGACACAAGTTAAAGAGCTATCAGGAAACACTTAGAGGCTAGCTAAGACTGGAAATCATAAATTTGTTATGAAGTCATTATGCAACTTTCCTTCAGGTCATAGCTGGGGAACAGAAGCGAAAATCTCCATGTATGAAGCTCAGAAAGAGACAAATACTTACTAAACATCAACGATTCATACATTTATTTTTGCAAAAATATTTAATGAATACCTACTATGTTCCAGAAACTGTTCTAGGCATTAAAGATGGTACAATAGCAAGACAGACCAATTTTCTTTCCTAATGGAGTTTGCAATTTTGTGCTAAGATTATGGTAAATAGGCAAATGAATAGCTAATTAAGAAAACTACAGGCAGAACACTCTATGACATAAATCACAGCAAGATCCTTTTTGACCCACCTCCTAGAGAAAGGGAAATAAAAACAAAAATAAACAAATGGGACCTAATGAAACTTAAAAGCTTTTGCACAGCAAAGGAAACCATAAACAAGACAAAAAGACAGCCCTCAGAATGGGAGAAAATATTTGCAAATGAAACAACTGACAAAGGATTAATCTCCAAAATATGCAAGCAGCTCATGCAGCTCAATATCAAAAAAACAAACAACCCAATCCAAAAATGGGCAGAAGACCTAAACAGACATTTCTCCAAAGAAGATATACAGATTGCCAACAAACACATGAAAGGATGCTCAACATCACTAATCATTAGAGGAATGCAAATCAAAACCACAATGAGGTATCACCTCACACCAGTCAGAATGGCCATCATCAAAATATCTACAAACAATAAATGCTGGAGAGGGTGTGGAGAAAAGGGAACCCTCTTGCACTGTTGGTGGGGATGTAAATTGATACAGCCACTATGGAGAACAGTATGGAGGGTCCTTAAAAAACTAAAAATAGAATTACCATACGACCCAGCAATCCCACTACTGGGCATATACCCTGAGAAAACCATCATTCAAAAAGAGTCATGTACCACAATGTTCATTGCAGCTCTATTTACAATAGTCAGAACATGAAAGCAACCTAAGTGTCCATCGACAGATGAATGGATAAAGAAGATGTGGCACATATATACAATGGAATATTACTCAGCCATAAAAAGAAACAAAATTGAGTTATTTGTAGTGAGGTGGATGGACCTAGTCTGTCATACAGAGTGAAGTAAGTCAGAAAGAGAAAAACAAATACCATATGCTAACACATATATATGGAATCTAAAAAAAAAAAAAAAAAAAAAAAGTTCTGAAGAACCTAGAGGCAGGACAGGAATAAAGACACAGACGTAGAGAATGGACTTCAGGACATGGGGAGGGGGAAGGGTAAGCTGGGACGAAGTGAGAGAGTGGCATGGACTTACATATACTACCAAATGTAAAATAGATAGCTAGTGGGAAGCAGCTGCATAGCACAGGGAGATCAGCTCGGTGCTTTGTGACCACCTAGAGGGGTGGGATAGGGAGGATGGGAGGGAGACGCAAGAGGGAAGAGATACGGGGATATATGTATATGTATAGCTGATTCACTTTGTTATACAGCAGAAACTAACACACCATTGTAAAGCAATTATACTCCAATAAAGATGTTAAAACAAAAAGAAAACTACAGATTGCAATTTGTATGCCATCAACTATATATGTATACATTGACATTTACATATGTGTAAATATGTAGATATTGACATATACATGTATATACTTATATATCTATATTGATGTATATATGTGTATCTCTTATCTATCACCTATCTATCTACCTATCTATCTAAAATCACACTGAATTATCACACTACCTTGTTAAGCACTGTTCATTCCTTTTATAGATGAGGCTCAGAGGGGTTAAAGATTTTTGTCAAGGTCATACAGATAATAAAGCTCAGAGCCAAAATCTGAACCCAGACACTATGACCCCAGGGCAGTGCTCATTCTGTGGTTTCACCAAGATGTACTACTGAGATTCCTGGCAGGGTGGAGAAGTGGAAAATAAGAGGGGAAGGGATCGGTTGGTAATGATGAGAGTGAACCAGAAACGACTGACAAGAAGGAACAAAAGGTTACGAAGTCAAAGAAAGGAGGTCCTGACTTGGAAAATAGGAGGAGAGTTTGCAATTTTCCTGGAGGATTTCCAGGATATCAAGACAGGGAAGGCAATGTGGGCAGACAGTAAGCTCTGGTCAAGTTCTTATCAATATTCTACTGGGAAAGTATAGTTTAACCTTATGAGCTTCTACTTTAAGATGGTGTTGGTCTTTTCTTGACGGTAACTATTCTCTTATTCCTAATGAAGTTTCTGGGTCCCTCATGGAGGGGCACATAGTAAGTTTTCCATTAACTGTTAATTGAATTAATTCAGATGTATAATGCACGTAGCAAATGGTCAGTGCTCCAGCATTTGGTAAGAGCTCCATAAATACTGTTTACTCTTGCTACTGTCATTGCTTTCTTCCTCCAACTAAGCTTATGACTTAAAAATCAAGAAGTCCTACCTTTGCAGGGAGGGGATCAGTGGTTTATTTACTTTTAGGACAGACAATTTCTTAGGCTCTAAGGTATGTACAGTTAGAGAAAAGAGAATCCCTTTGTCGATAATAAAACTCTTGACGAGGCATTTGACAAATACACTTGAGATCATTTAATGAGCTAAAACCACAGCCTCCTCAGTTTTGCTTCCTCTAACTTAAGGGGAAGAGCAGTGTTGTTTCTTTTCCCCTCAAAGACCTTCACGTTAACATTCGGACTCACTCAGCATCACCTGAGTCAGCATATCACTGCGAATGACAGTCTAGTTCAGTGAACAAGCAAAATGGTTTATTTATAAGCCTCTTTCCCAACTGGGATCCTGGGAAAACTGCTGTTCTCAGAAGTAAATAAAGGTCACGATGCCTTAATATATACTCAGTGGAAAGTCTAGTGATGATTCTTTCGTGATGGGTGAGACTGTGAACTCAGAGCTATTCTTGGATATGTTGGCGTAAAATTCTAGGGGAGAATGTGCCATCGTGAACTCTTCCCCTTGGCGATTTTCGTCTTCACTGCCCTCACCCTAGCTGACACTCTTATTATGTGGTCTGGTACAAAAGCTTCTCAGCTGGCCTCTCTGCCTCCAAGCTCTCTGCCCACCCCACTCCTTCTACTCACCCAGGACAGATCTATATTCCTTAATCACAATTCCTACCACTTCAGCTCCTCTCCTGTAAAGCATCAAATTAAAAACCATCATTAATTGATATTTTTGCCATGAGGTGGACAATTTACATAATCATTTTTGTCTGTTTATATTTATACTTTACTGCCTAGAATTTTTGAGTTCTATGTACCTGGTGCAAAGACGGCATAAAGAATATTGGTTGAATAAATAAATGCCATAATTTTATCTTCAATACCACTTCATGTGGTATGCAACATTCACCTGTTTCAGGAACCTGTTGAGAATGGTTAAGTAAATTACCCAAGACTGTAGGAGTGAACCCAGCCTTAAAATCTGGGCCTACCGGATTTCAGAACTCATTTGTCAAATCAATATTCAATTCTGGCTTAAATGGCATTTAAGCAAATGCCCCTAAATAACCCCAGACAATAAGTCCAGCTCCTGGATGGCTCAAATTATCCAGAAGAACCCATAACCTGCTATTGCCAGCATGCCTCATATGTTGGTCCTCACTTTATTCAAATCCTACTCATCCTTAAAGTCTCATCAACTCACCTCCTTCTCCAAAAAGCTAATCCAGATGGTCTTTATGATAGATTCTCCTTTGAATTCTGCCACAAACTCACCCAAGACTCATACTTTGATGCTAACAGCATAAGTTGATTTTAGGGGAGTGAGAGTCCTATAGAATTTTTTTTAAACATCTTTATTGGAGTATAATTGCTTTACAATGGTGTGTTAGTTTCTGCTGTATAACAACGTGAATCAGCTATACACATACATATATCCCCATATCTCCTCCCTCTTGCGTCTCCCTCCCACCCTCCCTATCCTACCCCTCTAGGTGGTCACAAAGCACAGAGCTGATCTCCCTGTGCTATGCAGCTGCTTCCCACTAGCTATCTATTTTACGTTTGGTAGTGTATATATGTCCATGCCACTCTCTCACTTCGTCCCAGCTTACCCATCCCCCTCCCCGTGTCCTCAAGTCCATTCTCTATGTCTGCGTCTTTATTCCTGTCCTGCCCTAGGTTCTTCAGAACCATTTTTTTTTTTTTTTTAGATTCCATATATATGTGTTAGCATACGGTATTTGTTTTTCTCTTTTTGACTTACTTCACTTTGTATGACAGACTCTAGGTCCACCCACCTCACTACAAACAACTCAATTTCGTTTCTTTTTATGGCTGAGTAATATTCCATTGTATATATGTGCCACATCTTCTTTATCCATTCATCTGTCGATGGACACTTAGGTTGTTTCCACGTCCTGGCTATTGTAAATAGAGCTGCAGTGAACATTGTGGTACATGACTCTTTTTGAATGATGGTTTTCTCAGGGTATATGCCCAGTAGTGGGATTGCTGGGTCGTATGGTAATTCTATTTTTAGTTTTTTAAGGACCCTCCATACTGTTCTCCATAGTGGCTGTATCAATTTACATCCCCACCAACAGTGCAAGAGGGTTCCCTTTTCTCCACACCTTCTCCAGCATTTATTGTTTGTAGATTTTTTGATGATGGCCATTCTGACTGGTGTGAGGTGATACCTCATTGTAATTTTTTATGTTCCTCACAGGGTCTGATAAAGTGCTGGACATCAGAAAGGGTCTTAGTAAATGTTTTTAACTTCATTTTATTAAATTTGATGTCCAGCCCTGTCAACTTCCAGTCTCTCCCATCAGCAGTAGCGAAGGCACATTTACCAGAAAATACTTTCTCTAGTTTGAGAAAATGTCGTAAGCCAGAGAGCATTTTGGACTAATCCCAAGGAGCAAAGTTCCTCATTGCCTGGATGGAGGCTGAGAAAAGGAGTTTTTTCCTTGTGCTTCTGGGCATTACTCCCAGACTCCCCTAATTTCTGAAATTGAGCTTCTGGGAACACTAAGCACGCACGTGCCTCCCCAATCTCCAACACATATACTCCCACGCCCCTTCCATGGAACTTTACCACACCCAGACTTGGGAGCAAGAATCGCAAAGCGGGGTGACATGGAGAAATGCACAGTGGATCGTCATCAGTGCAGTATCTCGTATGGGTTTTGTGCTACTGAAAAACAAGGCAGGAGAGCCGTCCTTAAAAGAGAGATGTAGGAGATATTTCTGGTGCATTGATTTGGAAATCATCAAATAGAATCCTAAATACCAAGGCCTGAAAACCTCTCTCGACTGTTCTTTCCTTCCCTTTTAAGGCTGGCAGAACTGCAAGCTGGGATAACACCAAGGTATTTTTAGCAGTGTATATTGATTTTCTGTCCTTGGAAGCTACTATATTCTATTATAACCCAAAAACAACAAATGAAAAAAGCCAGCTGTGGCAAAATCTCATTTAAGACAGCAGCATGATAATGATATTAAAATAATATGTTAGGCAGTATCTGAAGTTATAATACTTGAAGCTTCTGGCATAAAGAATCTCCCTTGAATGCTTTGCTCTCTGAACAATGCCTTTTGACTGAGTGTTCTATAGCAAAACTATTAGGTAAATAAAAAATTTTAAGATGTGTTGCACTCACATGCTGGCAAAGAATAAACAATACAAGAGAGGGATAGTCAGTATCAATAAGTGACACTGGTAAAACAATCAGAAAAAGCTGAAAATGTTTACATTTGTTACAAACTGTTTTCATTATCCAGACATTCTATCTCCATCAATAACATCATCATCCATGAATGGAAGTGACTTGTCTTAAACCTTTGCTGCCCTGTACCTGTGCAATACCAGGGATTAGACTAAATAGATTTTATGACTTCCCTTGCTCTAGTATAATACTGAACCAGACAACCTCTTTTCTTTCTCCCCAGAGACTACATCCACCAGCAAAGCTCTCTTGGTGTCCAGCCTAGAATACCATAACATCCTATACCTGGCTTCCCATTTATTGCCTTTTTGTGTAGGAGGTACTGTTTTCTTTTAGAGCTTCTGCCTGGGTCCATAAAATAGACTCTGCATTGTTCTCTTAGAAGTAGCATTGGCCCTTCTCTCCATTCCTGCTATCACTTCTCCCCATGGGAAGAAGTTTATTTAGTGGGTTCGTGAAATTAGTAAGGTATTAATATGCATTATCTAGGCTTCTTTTCTCCTTAATTTTGCAGAGTAGCTTGTTTTTGAGACTCATACATTCGTGGTTCCTCCATGCTCTAGTCTAGCCTGTTGTGAGGAGGCCAGTGGTTCTACAGAGATATCTATTCCTCAGGAATTACATTAGAAACCTTGATTCTGATAACAGCTCAAGTCATAGTCTCCGGGCCATTTTTATCCGCATTAAACAGGCAAATATAACTCCACATACCTGACTTCTGAATAAATCCTCAATATAAAATCACATTGAACTGTCACACCAGTGTGTGAACCATTGTTCACTCTTATTTTACAGAAGAGGCTCAGAGACTTTAAAGATCTTTCTCAAGGTCACACATATATAAATGTCAGAGCCAAGACTTGAACCCAGGTGCTATGACCCCAGGGCAGTTCATTCTATGGTTCTACCAAGCTATACTATGGAGCTCTCGCGCACAGTGGGGAAGGGGAGAATGAGGGAAAGGGATCAGTTGGTACTGATGAGGGTGGACCAAAAGGAGAAAAAAGATTATGAAGACAGAAAGGGGAAGGAGGTCCTGACTTGAAAAATAGGGGGAGGGGGTCAAGGGTTTTCAATTTTCCCGGAGGATATCCAGGATATTAAAAGAGGGAAGGAGATGAGGGAAGTGAATAGGCTCTGGTCAAGCTCTTATCGGTATTCTACTGGGAAAATATAATTTAGCCTTTCCTCGTGAGTGTCTGCTTTAAGATGGTATTGGTCTTGATGATGGCTATTCTCTTATTCCTAGTAAAGTTTGTGGGTCCATCACAGAAGAGCACATAGTAAGTCCTCCATATACTGTTAAACGAATTGATTAATTCAGGTGTATAATGAACTTAACAAACGGTAAGTGCTCCCGCATATGGTAAGGGCTCCATAAACCCTGTTTGTTATTTCTGTTGTTCACAATCTGATAGATATAGACAAAACGCAAGTCCAAAATCTTCGCTTTCAGAGTTCTTCTTTGATCACCTGAACTGCAATCAATCCCCTAATTACTACTCTCTGGATACCAGAATCTTAGATTTAGATGGGAAGTTGGGAACCTTCTTGGACTACCCTCCATTCGGTGGAAGAAGCCTTTCTGAAACATTTCAATGAAAGACAATCATCTAATTTCCAGGTCAGTACATCCAATGATGAAGATGCCATAGCTTTTATTTATTACTGCTCTAATTGTTAGGGCAGGTTTCCTCATCCTGAATTGAAACCTATCTTGGTACATCACTCACTGGTCTTGGTTAACGAGTTTGGACCAACAGAGATAATGTTCCTGCTTCCAAGGCTAAACAGTGTGAGTGAATAGATATGGTTTGTAGTTGATGTAAACTTCAGTCCAGTTTTGGTTCTATAATGAACTTATAGAAAGTTCATTAAGGCGGGAATCATTTGCTAATGAGCTTTCTCCTCATGGTATCTAGTATAAAACAAGTACATAGAATTTAGGAAATATTTGTTGCATTTTTTTTAAAGCTTTGAACCATATTCCAAACCTGTCCAGATGTCTTTAAACACTGATCCTGTCGTTTGCCTTTTCTTCTGGTTTTATGCCACCTGTACGTTTGATAAAGAGCTGTCTACATCTTATAAAATGGAGAGGCATTATGACACAGTGACCTAGTGCATGGATTCTAAGAGCTTGTTGCCTAGATTTGAAACCTGGTTCCTCAAATTCTTCCTGTGTTACCTTGGGCTCTAACAATTTTTTGTTAATATGAAGAAACTAGGATCTTCCTAGGGATAGTGTAATAGGTATGGTCCACTTTATGTAACATTCACTTTTATAACAAGATCATAAGACTATTAGGGGAGACCTTGTCACATATATTGCTAACATCAAAGCATACAAAAGTTATGTCTTTCTGCTCTTCAAATATTCTAATGACTTCATCAAACTGGGAACTAAAACCTTCAGTTGTTCCAAGTGAACTTATGTGGGCTTTATGGGATTCCCATTTGGTTTGATATATTATAACCATATATATATTTTATATAATCTGTCCCTGAATTTTTCTTGGGATTAATAAAGGACCTTATCTCTTTGTTGGTTCTGTAATCTGTTTTTTCCCCTTTTCAGAATTCAGGGCAACACTTGTTCATTTCCGTTTTTCTAATACTTTTTCCTTCTACATGATTCTACAAGATGACTTGCAGTTCCACTGCACTCATACTAGCAAGATGTTTTGGTACCTTGGAATGTAATCTGTCTGCATCTGGAAACTGGCATGAATATAAAGAAGATAGGGCTTACTCCCTAATTATCTTATAATCTATTGTAGCCTTGAATTTCCTACTAACTGCATCTGTTCTATGCCTTGCAGTTTGAAAATTATCCACTTTGAGTTAAACAACAGGTGCATGAAAGCTAAGCAGCTCTGGTTTTCTCTCCCCTCTGTGAACTTGCCACCTGCTACAAGCTTTGGCCTACGCTTGCCTTCCTTGTGCTTCCTTCCCTATCATTTAGAATTAGTGATTAGAAAGTTACCTTGTGGAGTCTCCCACTGCATTCCTACCTATCAGTGCTTCTAAGAAATCCAATTTTTAATAACATTGATGATATACAGCTTAGCTCTCTTTCTTAGTTCTTAGTTCTGTTTCTTTCTTTAGAAAAGAAGCTGTCCCATCCATGCTACTAAATCATTTTCAAGCTCTTAGGGAGTAAATTCTTACATCTTTCCTGTCTCTTTGTGTTTCCAATGAGAATATGAAGATCACCTAAAATGGTCGGACACATAGGGTGAACCATATAATTCATTGTTCAAACTTTTGAAACATGTACTTTTGAAAGTGGAAGAGTCACTATTACAATTATACCAATATAATAGATTGGGGCTCTTCTGGGCAAATGGAATGTACGTAAACCCTTGACGTACATAGTAGTATTGTGAAGGTAGTCAGCATGGTTTTTATACCACAGAGGAATCTGGGTACAATAAACTAGAGACCCAGAGCCAACTGATTAAGATCAGTAGCTTAGAATCAAAAGTGACAGTTATAGAACATTAATCTTTCTTCAGATATTATTGGTGACAACCTCTGTTCTAGATGCTAAGGTCAGAGAAACCCTATCCTCAAGAAATCTCTCAGAGGACATTGAATATGCTCTCTGTTTCCAGGAGATGAAAGGTGGTGGGGAGTGTAGAGGTAAGGGACTATGGATCCCAACCTGAACTTGGTTCTTCTGATTCCCAGGTTATGCTCTCAGAGGTGCATCTACCCAGGCACTTCCTAATTGCACATAAAAATGATGTAAAGAGATGCCTTTGCCCGGCGTTTGGTTTCCTGCAATGAGGGCACTTTTGTTTTTCTTCACTGTTTTGGGTTTGGTGATTAACAAAACATAGGATATTCCATGTGTGTGCTCAAGGTGATGCAAGGAGTTTTAATTTTGTCTCTCATTGCCAGGCTAGGACGCAACTGTGTGTCTGCATTTGGGTAAGGCAGACCTGAGTTTGAAGGCTGGCTCTGTGACTCACCAACTCTGTGCTCCTCGACTTCTTCCTCTGCAAAATGGGGACAGTAATCGCTCCCTCATAACATTATCATGAGATTTGGTGAGATAATGCCATAAAGCCTATAGCACACTGTCCAACACAAAAATCTGATTTTGTTAGAAAGCAGCAGACACTATTGTCATTATTAGCCCTTTTCTGGTTACTTTTTCTTTCCTTGCCATCCTGACATAGCTCCCCAGAACTCACAAATCTGTTGGCTCCAAGACTCTCAGAATTTGCTGGAACCATCAAATCCAAATCTCTTGTTTTAGAGATGGGGAAATTGAGTAGCAGAGAGTTTAGATGCCTTGCTCTAGATCACACAGCTAATAAAATTATTATTTGGGGGGGAGAAAATAGGTGTCCTGACTCCCAATCTAGTGATGATTCTTACCTCAACTTATACCTAATGGCTCCCCAAAGGAGCTTTTGTTGCCTAAAAGTTTAGACCCCCAGACGAAGCAGTGCCTTATTGATCAATGCTGAACAAGGATGCAGTGGTTTCTGTTGATTCAAGAGCTATCAGCAACTAAATTCCTTGAACACTTTAACTGGATTAAGCCAGACAGAACCACGTCCAGGACTAAGATACCAGGCGTAAAACCTCTTTCATGTACTTCTCATAACCATCCACAAGTAAAAATGAGAATGCACGTATTTCCACAGCAGAGACAGGAAATTACACTCCACTTTGGCTATGAGATTACATCTTCTGCATTCATAAAATTGCTCACAGTGCTGTGAATTTTTTTGCTAGAGGCTTACAGCCTTCACCTTCTACCTCTTCCCCTACCTGCCACACTCTGGAGAAAGCATGCAATAAAAACTCCTAATTATTTTCCATATATTTTTATTCTTTTAGCAATTCCTATAATAAAGATAGTACTGTGGGAGAAGTGGTTGCCATGGAAACTGACCAAGGATAAACAGCTTCTTAAAGCATGGTGTGAGGCAAGAAGACAGGAGCAGACCACAGCCCCGAGGAATGGGAAGAGGACTGCAGGTCATGCTGCTCTCCCAGCTCCATCTGCCTGGCTCTTTGGACCTTAGAGAAATATTGCAAACTGGTCTATTTTAAGTGACCCTGGAGATATGAGGGAAGGGTGTTATGACATATCTTCAGGTGTGTCTGACACAAAGAATAGCAGCCCACTGGATCTGCAGACACCAGAGAGTTTCAAAGAAATACATTTCCATTGACATTCTGAATGGTTTCCCTGGGCTAGAGCAAAGACACTGGGTTGTTAGTTCAAGCATGCTACTAACTACTTGCCTAGCCTAGGACAATCTGAAGTTAGAAGATGAAATTCACCAACTCTGTTTCTTGCTGGTTAGCATAGTGGTTAATATATAAACTTTCGATCAGCCTTCCTTGGTTCAAATTCTAATTCTTACCTCCTACTAGATGTATAATGTTAGGCAAGTTCTTCAGAGCCTCTGATCTTCAGCGTCCTCATCTGCAAAATAACGAGGTGACAACACCACTTAAACATCCCTTCCAGACATGGTCTCCTTATGAGAGATTAAACATCCTATGTGGTGCTAACTCCATATCAGACATACCTACAATATCTTTTCTGCATTATATTGATAATGTGTGTAGGTTTGCATGACCTTCAATACTAGCAACTTCCCAGAGGGCTTGAGCAACATGTGTGCTCTCTCTGTATTCCCAGAGCGAAGCATAGTGTCTGGAACAAGGGCATGTTCAATGTTTGTCTATTGAGCTGAACAGACTCTATCCAGTAGAAGATTCTTTTAGGGTCTAAACCTTCTTATAAAAATTCCCTAAACCTAGAGGAAAATATATCATATGAACTCAGGCTCATATTAAGAAGTTTAGAACCAAATGACTTGAATCTATTTTGGCTCTTTCACATACTAGCTCTATGGCTTTGAGCCAGTCATTTTGCAACTCAAGCACTTATTAATTCTTTTCTATCTTTGTCTCTTTTCTCATGTTTCTCCCCCCAACCCCTCTATATATCTCTCTTTATTTCAACATTATCCTGTGCGTTAGGATCTATACTAGATGCTGGAGATACACAAATAAACAGACAGAATTCCTAACCTCCACATTAAGTGGACCTAGGGTTGGAAGAGTGAGGGGTTTAATTGGGCCAAAAAAGAAGTAGAAGCCAGTTAAATCAAGGTGGGGGGGCAATGAAGTGAGTCAATGCTCACATAAAATATGAACAGCAGTATGTCTGTAAGAGCTATATGGATTTTAATTCCTTGTACTACTTTTAATGCTACTGTAAGAGGAGGCTATAGTGTGTTTGTATGAGGAACAGATAGCCCCAGTGGAAAAACAGCTGCTTCTAGGCATAATAAAATAGGTTATAATCAACTACAACTGTGAGAATCTCGTTAGCAACTATTCATTTGCTAAACTACTTTCTGAACTGGTGAATATGTGTGGCTAGGACTTGGGAGTCCACAGAACAGGTAAATTTGATGAAGTGGCCAAGGAAAAGGATAAGTTAGCTGCTCAAAAGCTGCTAAGGGAGTGTAACTTAATGGCAAAGGAGGGGCTACACCAGCTAAAGTCTAGGCAATTGTGTTGTGAGAATGAATGGAGTTTAAGTGAGAAGGCAGATGCCGGCATCTCCAATCCAACATTGAGGTCTGAGCTTCTTCTGCACATTATTTGTGCCATGGTGTATGTTTGTGAGTGTGAGGTGTTGTAGGGAATAGCACACAGACAGAGTGAACCATGCAAGAGACAGAAATCTCACAACTTTGCCTGGAGTCACATTCATAAACATCTGATGCCTACTCTGAACCAGCACTGGATCAGAGGTCCAGTTTGTCCTCCCTCAAACATCTCTCTTCATGTTCATTGTAGACATAGGATGAAGGGAATGTTATATCACATTTGCAAATAAAAATAACTGCAAGTCAGTGAAGATTAAGTTATATACCCAAGGTAACACAACCATTAAGAAGCAAAATTAAGACTGGTCTTTTGTTTGTTTCCAAGTCCAGTATGTTATCTCCCATCCATAGATACAGATAAATGTGTCAATTAGTACCATTTGGATCGCTTGGGGGAAGCTCACAGTTTAAATTTGTGACCTCTCATTAATATCAATAAAGGCAGATCATCTTTTGTGCAGTTGCATAAATGTTTAAAATTCGGGGCCATGTTCTTATCCATAAATTGCTCTGGAGAGAGTGATAAAATAATCACTAAAATACGAGAAGTGTTTCTGGGGTTCCAGAGCAAAGTTTTTTCTTTGTTAAATTTACATGTAAATTTAAATAGTCATATATGGTTGTTAATGTCCTTATTTGGGATAATTTTAATCAATGATGCCATCTTGACAACATGTTTCATAGTAGAGGGCAGGAAAGTAGACAGAGGCAGGGAGATGGAGAGGGAGGGAGGAGAGGAGAGACAATAGAATAATACAATTCTAGAATGCAGAACTATAAGAAACCTTGGAACTCATCAGTTTAACCCCTTCTGTGTGCTAATGAGGGAACTGAGGCTTAGAGAAATGGACTCTCTCAGGTAAGACTCCATAGGATAGCAAAACGCCAAGAGGAAGATATTATGTTTAAACCACACCCAGATTTCCATCCCACTACATTACAACGTATACTTGAAACTAAAAGTATTCACACCTGTCCATCTACCTGAAAAGTCAGCACATGCCAAGCTCTCCCTTTCCTGACCACCAAAACCACTTGTTTTTAGCATGCATTTGAACATCATCTTATTCACAGAATAACTAAAGCATCTATGTGTTTAAAAGGACCAAAGAGGTCATCTGAAACAACTTCCTGTACAGTGTAGGAATTGTCTTGACCTGTTCTGAGTGATGGCCTTCTGGCTCAGCACTTCTAGGGAATCGATAACAATTATGAGGAAGGCAAAACTATGCTAAGTCAGATCTAGCTGAGAAAAGAATCATTCTTTCTCTGGGGTAAAAGGTGCCTTGTGTCCTGCTGCTAAGATTGGAGGTATCAGGGTCCAGTCTTGGGCTGGTCTTGTGTCAACTGGCCATGATTAAGCAGTTTGGGGTTGAATGGGACTCTAGGATGGTGGAGATCAACTGCAATTTGAAGATAGTAAGATGGGAAGCAGCATAAATTCTGCCACTTATCAGCTATATAACCTCAGGCAAGTTACACTCTCTGGGTCTCACTTTCCTTATCTCACACAATGATTGTGAGAATGAAATTATGTAAAACATGTAAACCTCCTAGTCCCAATGTCTAGCATATGGGTTTACCTGGAGACTCTGTAAGACCCTCCGGAAAGAAGACGGGTTATAGAGCTGAGAGACGAAAGGGCCATACTTGAGTCTGGGTGAAATGTCTAGATCAGAACTGAAGGGTGGAAGAGCTAAAGCTGAGGGAAGTCTCACCTTAGATGGCTTCAGGGATTCTGTTTTTCTAGTGCAAGGAGTCCCATTTGGGACTCCAACAAGGATAAGCTTTGCCACATTTCTGCAGTCAGTGGAATTTGCTCATTTCTCTGCTATAGCCATCCAGTCTGGTAGAATGGATGCAATTGAAACTGGATGTTTCAATGCAGTTGGAAAACAAAATCTTTCAAAACATGAAGAACATAAACAGAGGCTCCATGACCTTTAGGACAATATGATATAATCTAACATGAACATAGTAGATGGAGTTACAGGACAGCAGAAAGAGGAAGAGGGAGAAAATATAATTGAAGAAGTAATGGTACTACAATAAGGTAAGAAAATGATATAAAACATACACAATTTGGAACAGAAGCAGAAAACTGTCCTTCCATTCTATTTTGGGGAGTTATACAATGTGATTGTGTACATTAAAAGCCATAAGAAATGTACTGAAACAAAATAAGCTACAACAGTTAATAAGTGACTTCAGCAAGGTTTCAGGATAAAAGGGCAATACACAAAAGTCAATTGTATTTCTATATCCTAGCAATAAACTATTGAAAATTTTAAATAAATATTTACTTTGATATCAAAAACATAAAATACTTATAAAATTTTTTAACAAAAAGTATACAATACTTCTACAATGAAAATTTTAAATTACTTTTGAGAAAAGTTGAATTAGGAAGTAAATTGAGCAAAAAGTAAATACATTAAGAGGCATACCATGCGTGTGGACTGGAAAACTCAATACTGTTAAGATGTCATTTGTTCCCAATTAGATCTATATATTGAACAAGTCTAATTAAATTTGGAGCAGAATTTTTTTGTAAAAATTAGGCATTAATTTTAAATTTATATGGAAATTCAAAGGTCCTAGAAGATGAGGTTAAAGACTAGATCAATGGAATAGAATAGAAAGTCATGAAGTAGAAAGTAGAAAAAAATTGATGAAGTTAATTAATTTCTGAAAAAATATAAATACAATTTAATGAGGAATGTCATCTCAAAATATAATGCTAAAACAACTCTACCCAGTACATAAAATGATTCAAGATGGATTATTTTTCTAAGTGTAAAGCTACAATCATAAAACTTCTGGAAAGGAACAATAGAATATTGTAGCAAAAGTGGCATGGGCAAGGATCTCAAAGATAGGACACAAAAAGCACTAATCACAAATGTGAAAAAAAGATAAATTGGATTTTATCAAAATGAAAGACTTTTGTTCATCAAAGGACTCCTTTAAGGGATTTCTCTGGTGGTGCAGTGGTTAAGAATCAGTCTGCCAATGCAGGGGACATGGGTTTGAGCCCTGGTCCAGAAGATCCCACATGCCGTGGAGCAACTAAGCTCCTGTGCCACAACTACTGAGCCCATGTGCTGCAACTACTGAAGCCCGCATGCCTAGAGCCCGTGTTCCACAATGAGAAGCCACCGCAACGAGAAGCCCACGCACCACAACAAAGAGTAGCCCCTGCTTGCCGCAACTAGAGAAACCCCGTGCGCAGCAACAAAGACCGAACGCAGCCAAAAATAAATAAATAAATAAATTTTAAAAAAGACTCCTTTAAGAAAAAAGGCAAAGTTGGAGAAAATATTCGCAATACATATATCTGACAAAGAACTTGTATCCAAAATATATAAACAACTCCTTCATATAAAAAAATTAAAATACAAATAATCCAATAAAAATGAGCAAAATAATTAAACAGAAACTTAACAAAAGAACACATACAAGTAGCCAAAAGGTACAAGAAAAGCTGCTCAACATCATTAGTCTTGAGGGAAATGAAAAATTTGTGTGTCCCTCAAGACACTACTTCAGACCTGATAAAATGATTAAAATGAAAATGCTGGTAAGTTGGTGGAACAAGTTAAACTCTCTTACATTGCTGATGGAAGGGTTAAGTGATAAAACCACTTCAGAAACTTGCAGCTTCTTATGAAATTAAACATACGCTAACACATAACTGACCAATTCCACTCCTAGATATATTTCCAAAAGTAACAAAAGCATATGTCCAAAAAATCTTTTAAATGTTTACAGCAGCTGTATTTTTAATAGCTAAATGTTTCTATCAACAGGAGAATGTAAAAACAAATTTCAGTATATTCATATAATGGAATAGTAATCAGCAATAAAAAGATATGAACTACTGATACCCACAACAACATGGATAAATCTCTCTGACACTTTGTTGAACATAATCTTGAGTAGTCAGTCTTAAAAGTGTGTGTATTGCCTAATTCCATTTATATGAAATTCTAGAACAGGCATGAATCTGTAGAAACATATTATGTCAGTTGTTTCTTGAGGCTGAGATTGGGGTTTGATTGCAAATGGGAATGATGGAACATTCTAGAATAACAGAAGTATTCTACATCTTCATTGGCATGGTAGTTCCCTGGGTGAATATATATTTGTCAAAACTTATCTAACTGTAAACTTAAGTTTGGTGCATTTTCTTTAAGTAAATTATAACACAAACAGGTGCACATGCACTGAAATAAGCCCTTAAATTTGATAGACCGTTGGGTTGAAGTTCTGACTCTGACAGTCAATAACTGTGTGTCATGTGGCAAATTATTTCACTTTTCTAAGCCTCAGTTTTGCACTTGCATGAAAGAACATTCATGATACTAAACTTAAAGGTCCATTTGAGAAATAAATACAGTAATCTATCATCTAGTATTATCCTAGGTACACAACAGTCTCTCAGTAAGTATTAACCATTGTCAATGTCTCTTTTCCCATTATCTTTAGACTTTGGAGAAATTCACTCTAAGATTATGAAAGGAGAGTCAGAAGGAAGAGCAATACAATCTATGGGAAAACATTTGTCTTGGAATCATAAAGCTCATGTTCTAGCCTATTTCTATAAAAATTATATTATGATGTAGCAGGAAGCAACATGGTCCAGTGGGAAAAACAGATACTTGGGAGTCACAGAGATCTGGATTTGAATCCTGCCTCTACAGCTTATAAACTACACACAACAGTTTATAAGCTATCCTATGTGACCTTGAGTAAGCAACTTAATATCTCTGAGCCTTAATTTTATCTCTAAAGTGCAAATAAATGTAACTATCCTACACAGTTGTCTGATTAGACGTGTTAGGTGGCACATATAAAGGGCTGGCACTTAGCAAGCCATCATTAAATACTCTTCTATCTCCTTTCCTTGGTGCACTCATTTTAGTATGGGCTATAGTTACCTTAGCAAATTAGGGGAATTGATCTCTAAGGCAACCTTAAACTTTTTAATTCATCTGATTTTAAATAAGTTTAAACTTGTAATAACAATCATAGGTCTACCAGTCTATATTTTTATCTAAAAGAACCAAAAATTTCTACAGAAATTAAACTTAACCAAAATAGCAAAAGCATAGATTCTTTCAGATTAAAAAGATCTCTTGGCCCATGCTCATCACTGCCTGGGCCGCTTTGTTTCCTGTTACTATGGCTACAAGAGTTTGTTTACAAGGAGCACATCTTTAACCATTTAAAAAAATAAGACATAGGGACAGATTGTACTCCACCAAGAAAAAAAAAAAAAAAAAACCCACAAATTCATCTGGGGAGGCTGGATATGATAGACCCTTTAATTTCAAGAGTAACATGGTTAAGGAGTTCAGTGAACAGATGACTTAATTTTATATTTGGTTTGAAGATGAACATCTCTACTTTCCTTCATCAGCTAAAGGAGCACAATGCAGCAATGTGGGTTTAGAAGAGATGTTGGCAAAATATACCCAGTCGTTTTCTCCTTTTGAGCTTTTGCAGCCTTAAACAGTTCTAGAAACACAGAAAGAAAAAAAGCACTTAGTAGTTACCTACTGGAAGCCCCCAGATTTATGCATAGAAATTGGCAGCCCAGTGAGGGAGTGTGGCTTGTCTACGTTAATGGATATTAGAGCTGGAGTGAGATCCAAGGTCCAAGCCTCTTTAGATTATGCTTCTCTTTTATATATTTCATACTGAGAGTAACTTCACTTAGAAATGATAAAGTATAAATATATTGGAAATCGCATTTCCTACCCTGCAGACTCAGATCCCATTTGCCCAATGTATTGGGTGGTAGATTTTCTCAACCAGCCCATTAAGCTGGGTCGCTGTGGAAGCCAACTTAATATTGCTCCCCAGTAGCTTACATCTGCTTGCAATTTCTGTGACTTTTCACTTGATTCTTATGGGTTACTCACACCTAGGTACATCACCACCACATACCATAGTCAAAATGTTGAAAACCACACATCAAGAGAAAACCTACAAAGGAGCCAGAGAGAGATGAAACATTACATACAGGGCAACTGTGATTGGAAGCAACACAGACTATGCATCAGAAACCATGGAGACCAGAAGACAGTGAAATAAAAACAATTTCATATAAGGGAAAACGGTAGGAATTTGTCCCCAGCAAACCTGTACTGCTAGAAATACTAAAAGAAGTTCTTTGGGCTGAAAGGAAATAATACCAGATGGAAATCTGAATCTTCAAAAAGAAATGAAGAGCATTTGAAGAAGTAAATAATTGGGTAAAAATGGAAGACTATTTCCCTTTTAAATTATTTAATTTACTTATGACTATGTAAAGCAAAATTATAACATCGTTTTGTTGGAATTACGTGTATATATAATGACAACTATAGTATATAGAATAGAAAGGGAGTAGTGAATAGATCTACGTGATTGCAAGGTTTCTACATTTTATGTCAAATTGTTACTATATTAACACTAGGTAGAATGTGAAAGATTAAAGATATATATGCCAATCCCTAGAACAATCACTAAAAAATAATGTAAAGAAGTAAAGCTAAAAATCCAATAGATACATTAAATTAGAGTCTAAAAATATTCAAATCATTCAAAAGCAGGCAGGAAAAGGGAACAACAATAACAAAAGATGATGCAAACAGAAAACAGTAAACTAGTAGACTTAATTATCAATAATTGTCAATAACCATATCAATAATTACATTGAATGTTAATATATAAATATTCCAGTAAAAGACTTTTAGACTGGATAAAAATGCAAGACTCCACTTTACACTGTCTACAGGAGAATCACTTTAAATTAAAAGACACAGGTAGGCTGCAGGTAAATAGACATTAAAAAGATAACTATAAGAACAATGTGGGTTGGTTGTCTCTAAGATGGTTGCCAAAGATCCCTGCCTCCTCGTATTCATGCCCTGTGTAATCTCCTCCCCTTGAGAGTGGGCTAGAATTGCTGACTTGTTTCTGATAAATATAATATGACATGAGAGCTTCTATGATGAGCTTATAAAAATCTGTGGCTTCCATTGTGGGTTCTTTCTCAATCTCTCAATCAATCTCTCTCTCACTCTCCCTCTCATCAACTTGCTCTGTGGAAGACAGCTACCTGCCATACCTTGAGGACACTCAGGCAAACTATAGAAAGCCCACGTGATGAGAGACTGAGGCCCTCAGTTCAACAGCTCATGAAGAACTGACACCAACCCACAACCACTTGAGTGGGTTTAGAAGTGGATTTTTTCAGCCCAAGCGGAGTCTTGAGATGACTGCAGCCTTGGACAACAGCTTTGCTGCAACTTCATGAAGCAGATTCTTGAAGCAGAATCACTCAGCTAAGCCGCTTGAGATGATAAATGTTTATTGTTTTAAGCTACTAGATATTGGAGTAACTTATTTCACAAGTTATAATTTAACAAAGTAAGCTTGAGAAGGCTAGACAGGCTATATTAACAATCCATAAAGTAGGAAAAGAGTTATAACAGAGACAAAATCAAGACAAAGTTAAAACAGAGATAAAGAAAATCACTTCATAATTAAAAAGATTAATCTATCAGAAGACTATAACAATCACAAATATCTATATCCCAAAATAACAGAGGCTGGAAATACCTAAAGCAAACACTGCTGGAATTATAGGGAGAAATAAATAATTCTACTACAATCAAATAAGATTTTAATACTCCACTCTCAGCAGTTGATAGAACAACTAGAAAAAAATTATTGAATGAATACTTTAGGATAAGGATCCAAAAAAATATTGCTGTGATTTATGTCAAAGAATATTCTGCCTATGTTTTCCTCTAGGAGTTTTAGAGTAGCTGGTCTTACATTTAGGTCTTTAATCCATTTTGAGCTTATTTTTATATATGGTATTAGGGAGTTTTCTAATTTCATTCTTTTGTATGTAGCTGTCCAGTTTTCCCAGCACCACTTATTGAAGAGACTTTTTGCCACTGTATTGTCTTGCCTCCTTTGTCATAGGTTAATTAACCATAAGTGTGTGGGTTTACTTCTGGGCTCTCTATCCTCTTCCACTGATCTACATGTTTGTTTTTGTACAATTACCATACTGTTCTGATGACCGGAACAGTACTATCAACCTCCAAGAACTAATTAAAACCTAAAGAACATGATGCCTTACATGGGTGCACAAGGTATGTTCACCAAGATAGAACATATGCTTGACCATAAAACAAGTCTCAATATACGTAAAAGGAATGTAGTCATGTACTTTGAGAACAATGTAATTTGAAATCAATAAAAATAACACATCTGGGAAACCCCAAATGTTTGGAAATTAAACAAAATATTTCTAAACAATCCATCAAAAAGAAAGCACAAGGGAAATAAGAAAATATTTTGAAGATAATTATAAAGAGAATATAATAAACTATGTGTGATGCAAATAAAGCAATGAATGGTGAGAAATTTATAGATTTAAATGCTAATATTAGAAATGTAAACAGTCTAAACAATGAGCTAATATCCTACCCTAAGAAATTAGAAAAAAAATGAGCATAGTAATTTCAGTGTAAGTAAAAGGAAATAAATAATATTGATAGGAGCATAAATCAATAAATGGAACACAATCAAATAACAGAGGAAAGCCAAGATTTGATGCTTTGAAAAAAATCATCAAAATTGATAAAAACTTAGCTAAACTGATGAAGACAGAGAATAAAAATTATAGAAATGAAAAAGGGATTATTACTACAATCCTATACATGTTAAAAGATTGAGATTATTATTAACAACTTTATGCCAATAAACTTGACATCTAAGATGAAACGGACAAATACTTTGGAAAACGCAATTTACCAAAATTGCCTAAAAATGAAACAGAAAACTTAACTAAACTTATATCTATTAAAGACACACATGCACACACACAAATTCAGTTCTAAATGGCTTCATTGGTCAATTATCTCAAACACTTCAGTAAGAAAGAATATGAATCTTACACCACCCTTTCAGAAAATAACTAACTTGTATTGTAAAACCTGCATAAACTCAATATTAAAATCTGACAAAAACATTATTAAAAAAGAAAATCATAGACCAATATTCCTCATGATCATTAATGTAAAAATGCTTAACAAATATTAGCAAATAGATTTCAGAAATCTATGAGGATACTGTATCATGATCCTAAGAATGTAAACTTGATATGATATTTTAAAATCAATCAATACAATTCACAGTCATAACAAAGGAGGAAAATATGATCTTTTTTGCCAGATGTATAAATAACATTTGATAAAAGTCAACAGTCCACTCATAAAATAAGCTCTCAGCAATCTAGGAATAAAACGGAACTTCCTCTGTCTAATAAAGAACACTCTAAAAAAAAAATCTACATTTACCATCATACTTAAGAATGAAATATCAAATATTTTCTTCCTAAGATTGGGAACAAGCAAGGATGCCTACTCTTACCACTACAATTCAACATTCTACTGGAGTTCTAGCCATCAAAAAGAAAAGCATGAAAAAGATAATGTATAAATATGGAAAAGGCGAAAGTTAAACTGCTTCCATTTGCAGATGAATAATGCTTATGTTGAAAGCTCCATGGCCTCTACCAAACAACTATGAGAAACAGTCAGTAAACTTAGCAAGTTCCTATGATACAAGATCTGTAGAAAACCTAAATTGTATTTTTATATACTAGCAGAAAATAACTGGAAAACAGACCAAAACATCAACTCCACTTACAATAGCATACCTGTCCTATTCCATTGTTCTTAAATTTATTATCTCCCCATATATCTTTCTTTTTTTTTAACATCTTTATTGGAGTATAACTGCTTTACAATGGTGTGTTAGTTTCTGCTTTACAACAAGGTGAATCAGTTATATATATACATATATCCCCATATCTCCTCACTCTTGCGTCTCCCTCCTACCCTCTCTATCCCACACCTCTAGGTGGTCACAAAGCACAGAGCTGATCTCCCTGTGCTATGCAGCTGCTTCCCACTAGCCATCTATTTTACATTTGATAGCATATATAAGTCCATGCCACTCTCTCACTTTGTCCCAGCTTACCTTCCCCCTCCCTGTGTCCTGAAGTCCATTCTCTACGTCTGTGTCTTTATTCCTGTCCTGCCCCTAAGTTCTTCAGAACCATTTTTTTTTTTTTTTTTAGATTCCATATATATGTGTTAGCATACAGTATTTGTTTTTCTCTTTCTGACTTACTTCACTCTGCATGACAGACTCTAGGTCCATCCACCTCACTACAAATAACTCAATCTCATTTCTTTTTATGGCTGAGTACTATTCCATTGTATATATGGGCCACATCTTCTTTATCCATTCATCTGTCGATGGACACTTAGGTTGTTTCCACGTCTTGGCTACCGTAAACAGAGCTGCAATGAACATTGTGGTACATGACTCATTCTGAACTATGGTTTTCTCAGGGTATATGTCCAGTAGTGGGATTGCTGAGTCGTATGGTAGTTCTATTTTTAGTTCTTTAAGGAACCTCCATACTGTTCTCCATAGTGGCTGTATCAATTTGCATTCCCACCAACAGTGCAAGAGGGTTCCCTTTTCTCCACACCCTCTCCAGCATTTATTGCTTGTAGATTTTTTGATGATGGCCATTCTGACTGGTGTGAGGTGATACCTCACTGTAGTTTTAATTTGCATTTCTCTAATGATTAGTGATGTTGAGCATCCTTTCATGTGTTTGTTGGCAATCTGTATATCTTCTTTGGAGAAATGTCTATTTAGGTCTTCTGCCCATTTTTGGATTGGGTTGTTTGTTTTTTCGATATTGAGCTGCTTGAGCTGTTTGTATATTTTGGAGATTAATCCTTTCTCAGTTGCTTTGTTTGCAAATATTTTCTCCCATTCTGAGGGTTGTCTTTTGGTCTTGTTTATGGTTTCCTTTGCGTGCAAAAGCTTTTAAGTTTCATTAGGTCCCATTTGTTTATTTTTATTTTTATTTCCATTTCTCTAGGAGGTGGGTCACAAAGGATCTTGCTGTGATTTATGCCATAAAGTGTTCTGCCTATGTTTTCCTCTAAGAGTTTTCTAGTGTCTGGTCTTACATTTAGGTCTTTAATCCATTGAGAATTTATTTTTGTGTATGGTGTTAGGGAGTGTTCTAATTTCATTCTTTTACATGTAGCTGTGCAGTTTTCCCAGACCACTTATTGAAGAGGCTGTCTTTTCTCCACTGTATATTCTTGCCTCCTTTTCAAAAATAAGGTGATCATATGTGCGTGGGTTTATCTCTGGGCTTTCTATCCTGTTCCACTGATCTATATTTCTGTTTCTGTACCAGTGTATAGTCTGAAGTCCAGGAGCCTGATTCCTCCAGCTCTGTTTTTCTTTTTCAACATTGCTTTAGCTATTCAGGGTCTTTTGTGTTTCCATTCAAATTGTGAATTTTTTTGTTCTGGTTCTGTGAAAAATGCCATTGGTAGTTTGATAGGGATTGCACTGAATCCATAGATTGCTTTGGGTAGTATAGTCATTTTCACAATGTTGATTCTTCCAATCCAAGAACATGGTATGTCTCTCCATCTGTTTGTATCATCTTTAATTTCTTTCATTAGTGTCCTATAATTTTCTGCATACAGGTCTTTTGTCTCCTTAGGTAGGTTTATTCCTAGGTATTTTATTCTTTTTGTTGCAATGGTAAATGGGAGTCTTTCCTTAATTTCTCTTTCAGATTTTTCATCACTAGTGTATAGGAATGCAAGAGATTTCTGTGCATTAATTTTGTATCCTGCTACTTTACCAGATTCATTGATTAGCTCTAGTAGTTTTCTGGTAGCATCTTTAGGATTCTCTGTGTATAGTATCATGTCATCTGAAACAGTGACAGTTTTACATCTTCTTTTCCGATTTGGATTCCTTTTATTTCTTTTTCTTCTCTGACTGCTGTGGCTAAAACTTCCAAACTATGTTGAATGACAGTGGTGAGAGTGGGCAACCTTGTCTTGTTACTGATCTTAGTGGAAATAGTTTCAATTTTTCACCATGGAGAAAGATGCTGACTGTGGGTTTGTCATATATGGCCTTTATTATGTTGTGGTAAGTTCCCTCTATGCCTACTTTCTGGAGGGTTTTTATCATAAATGGGTGTTGAATTTTGTCAAAAGCTTTTTCTGCATCTATTGAGATGATCATATGGTTTCTCTCCTTCAATTTGTTAATATGGTGTATCACATTGATTGCTTTGCATATATTAAGAATCCTTGCATTCCTGGGATAAACCCCACTTGATCATGATGTATGATCCTCTTAATGTGCTGTTGGAATCTGTTTGCTAGTATTTTGTTGAGGACTTTTGCACCTATGTTCATCAGTGATATTGGCCTGTAGCTTTCTTTTTTGGTGACATCTTTGCCTGGTTTTTGTATCAGGGTAATTGTGGCCTTGTAGAATGACTTTGGGAGCGTTCCTCCCTCTGCTATATTTTGGAAGAGTTTGAGAAGGATAGGTGTTAGTTCTTCTCTAAATGTTTGATAGAATTTGCCTGTGAAGCCATCTGATCCTGGGCTTTTGTTGGTTGGAAGATTTTTAATCACAGTTTCCATTTCGGTGCTTGTGATTGGTCTGTTTATATCTTCTATTTCTTCCTGGTTCAGTCTCGGAAGGTTCTGCTTTTCTAAGAATTTGTCCTTTTTTTCCAGGTTGTCCATTTCATTGGCATATAGCTACCTGTAGTCATCTCTCATGGTCATTTGTATTTCTGCAGTGTCAGTTGTTACTTCTCCTTTTTCATTTCTAATTCTATTGATTTGAGTCTTCTCCCTTTTTTTCTTGAGGAGTCTGGCTAATGTTTTATCAATTTTGTTTATCTTCTTAAAGAACCAGCTTTTAGTTTTATTGATCTTTGCTATCATTTCCTTCATTTATTTTTCATTTATTTCTCATCTGATCTTTATGATTTTTTTCCTCCTGCTAACTTTGGGGTTTTTTTGTTCTTCTTTCTCTAATTGCTGTAGGTGTAAGGTTAGGTTGTTTATTTGAGATGTTTTTTGTTTCTTGAGGTAGGATTGTATTGCTATAAACTTCCCTCTTAGAACTGCTTTTGCTGCATCCCAGACGTTTTGGATCGTCGTGTTTTCATTGTCATTTGTTTCTAGGTATTTTTTGATTTCCTCTGATTTCTTCAGTGATCTCCTGGTTATTTAGTAGTGTATTGATTAGCCTCCATGTGTTTGTATTTTTTACAGATTTTTTTCCTGTAATTGATATCTAGTCTCATAGCATTGTGGTCAGAAAAGATACGTGATAGGATTTCAACTTTCTTAAAATTACCAAGGCTTGATTTGTGACTCAAGATATGATCTATCCTGGAGAATGTTCCATGAGCACTTGAGAAGAATGCGTATTCTGTTGTTTTTGGATGGAATGTCCTATAAATATCAATTAAGTCCATCTTGTTTAATGTATCATTTAAAGTTTGTGTTTCCTTATTTATTTTCATTTTGGATCATCTGTCCATTGGTGAAAGTGGGTTGTTAAAGTCCCCTACTATGATTGTGTTACTGTCGATTTCCCCTTTTATGGCTGTTAGTATTTGCCTTATGTATTGAGGTGCTCCTCT
Organism: Balaenoptera borealis; assembly: GCF_965194805.1. Classification (NCBI taxonomy): domain Eukaryota; kingdom Metazoa; phylum Chordata; class Mammalia; order Artiodactyla; family Balaenopteridae; genus Balaenoptera; species Balaenoptera borealis. The sequence goes on from NC_138876.1 coordinate 11,383,181, forward strand.
GTTGGGTGCATAAATATTTACTAGTGTTATATCTTCTTCTTGGATTGATCCCTTGATCATTATGTAGTGTCCTTCTTTGTCTCTTGTAATAGTCTTTATTTTAAAGTCTATTTTGTCTGATATAAGAATTGCTACTCCAGCTTTCTTTTGATTTCCAATTGCATGGAATACCTTTTTTCCATCCCCTCACTTTCAGTCTGTACGTGTCCCTACGTCTGAAGTGGGACTCTTGTAGACAGCCTATATATGGGTCTTGCTTTTGTATCCATTCAGCCAGTCTATGTCTTTTGGTTGGAGCATTTCATCCATTTACATTTAAGGTAATTATCAATATGTATGTTCCTATTACCATTTTCTTAATTGTTTTGGGTTTGTTATTGTAGGTCTTTTGCTTCTCTTGTGTTTCCTGCCTAGAGAAGTTCCTTTAGCATTTGTTGTAAAGCTGGTTTGGTTTTGCTGAATTCTCTTCGTTTTTGCTTGTCTGTAAAGGTTTTAATTTCTCCCTCAAATCTGAATGAGATCCTTGCTGGGTAGAGTAATCTTGGTTGTAGGCTTTTCCCTTTCATCACTTTAAATATGTCCTGCCACACCCTTCTGGCTTGCAGAGTTTCTGCTGAAAGATCAGCTGTTAACCTTATGGGGATTCCCTTTTATGTTAATTGTTGCTTTTCCCTTGCTGCTTTTAATATTTTTTCTTCATATTTAATTTTGGTTAGTTTGATTAATATGCGTCTTGGCATGTTTCTCCTTGGATTTATCCTGTATGGGACTCTCTGCACTTCTTGGACTTGATTGCCTATTTCCTTTCCCATATTAGGGAAGTTTTCAACTATAATCTCTTCAAATGTTTCCTCAGTCCCTTTTTTTTCTCTTCTTCCTCTGGGACCCCTATAATTCAAATGTTGGTGCATTTAATGTTGTCCCAGAGGTCTCTGAGACTGTCCTCAATTCTTTTCATTGTTTTTTCTTTATTCTGCTCTGCAGTAGTTATTTCCAGTATTTTATCTTCCAGGTCACTTATCTGTTCTTCTGCCTCAGTTATTCTGCTGTTGATTCCTTCTAGAGAATTCTTAATTTCATTTACTGTGTTGTTCATCATTGTTTGTTTGCTCTTTAGTTCTCCTAGGTCCTTGTTAAATGTTTCTTTTATTTTCTCCATTCTATTTCCAAGATTTTGGATCATCTTTACTATCATTATTCTGAATTCTTTTTCAGGTAGACTTCCTACTTCCTCTTCATTTGTTTGGTCTGCTGCTTATTTCTCCGTTTTCTCATTTTACCTAACTTACTGTGCTTGGGGTCTCCTTTTCACAGGCTGCAGGTCCACAGTTCCCATTGTTTTTGGTGTCTGCCCCCAGTGGGTAAGGTTGGTTCAGTGGGTTGTGTAGGCTTCCTGGTGCAGGGGACTGGTGCCTGTGTTCTGGTGGATAAGTCTGGATCTTGTCTTTCTGGTGGGCAGGACTGCACCTGGTGGTGTGTTTTGGGGTGTCTGTGGCCTTATTATTATTTTAGGCAGCCTCTCTGCTAATGGGTGGGGTTGTGTTCCTGTCTCTCTAGTTGTTTGGCATAGGGTGTCCAGCACTGGAGGTTGCTGGTCGTTGAGTAGAGCTGGGTCTTGGCATTGAGATGGCGATATCTGGGCTTTCGCCATTTGAGATTATGTGGAGCCGGGAGGTCTCTGGTGGACTAATGTCCTGAACTCGGCTCTCCCACCTCAGAGGCTCCCGCCTGACACCTGGCCAAGCACCAAGACCCTGTCAGTCACATGGCTGGCAGAAGCACCTCTGCGCTGCCATCTCTGAGGGCTACTACCCACCTTGGCCCCTGCCCAGCAGCCCCTTGGCACCCAGGAAGTGGATCATGGAGCTCCAGCGTTAGCCCAGCTGTGCTCCAGCCGCTCGCGGCACCTCAGAGGCCCCCTGAAAGATATACTTCTTATTACAATGTCTATTTTAACTTTGTCCCTTAAATATATTTTGTACTCCAGTAATGATATCAGAAGTCACAGACAAGGGAGAATTGGAAGTTGGGTCTTGTCACACAAATTGGAAAGTATCATGCAATGTCCTTCAGGTATCCTTTGATCAGCAGCAGCATCCTTTGAAATTGAAACTGAATAGATTATATGATGATCTGCCTCTTCTCTCCTTCAGAGTTTGGATGGGATATATGAGGCTTGGAAAAGGTGATATCCAAGATCCACACTGGCTCTTCAGTTCCACAATTCTACGAGCTCACATAGGGGCGGCAGCCACTCTTTCAGCACAAGCTTCTGTCCTTGCCTGGGTCATTGTGGGTTTCAGCCGTGTCAGCTCCATATAATTCACAAAGGAATCAACCCATAGACACTTCCCAGCCACCTATGTGCCTGTGCTGTACATAATCTCATGACATCATGGTTCAAATATTGGTTCTATTCCCCTTTCTCCAAGTCTCTGAAAGCATTGAAGGTTGAGTGTAAGTACCACCCTTAAGATCATTCTTCAAGCTGCATGACTGAGTTCCTGCTAGTGAACTCAGTGGCTGTGGCTCACTGCGGGGACAAGGACACTGGCAGCAGAAGTTCTGGGAAGTACTCCTTGATGTGAGCCCTCCTGGAGTCCCTGTTTTACTTATGTAAGCACAAAAATCAAGAGTGGATGAGCACAAGTCTGGTGTCAGCCTGCAAGAGAGGAACCACAATCTCTTCCCGTTCTTTTTCCAGAAACTCATATACTTGTAATCATATACTATGTAGGTGTTTTTTTGTTTTTTTTTCTGGACAGGCCTCTTTTACTTAGCAATATGCATTTAAGTTTCCTCTGTGTCTTTTCATGATATGATAGCTCTTTTTATTGAATAATATTCCATTGTCTAGATGTACCACAGTTTATCCATTCCCCTACTGAAAGACATCTTCGTTGTTTCCAGGTTTTGGTAATCCTGAATACAACTGCTATAAACATCTATAACATATGATGTAGAGCATCTTTTCATATATTTACTTGCCATCTGTACATTTTCTTTGGTAAGATGTCTGTTAAGGTTTTGGGTCCATTTTTCAATTAGGTTTTTTGTTTTCCTGATGTTGAGTTTTAGGATTTCTTTGTATATTTTTTATAGAAGATGTTTATGAGATTTGTGTTTTGCAAATATTTTCTCCCAGCCTGTGGTCGGTATTTTCATTCTCCTAATAGCGTCTTTTACAGAGCAGATGTTTTTAATTTTAATGTAATCCAATTTACTGGTTTTTTCTTTCATAGGTTATGCTTTTGGTGTTGTATGTAAAAGGTCATTGTCAAACCAAAAGTCATCTAGATTTTCTCCTATGTTGTCTTCTAGAAGTTTTATAGCTTTGTGTTTTACATTTAGGTCTATGATCCGTTTTGAGTTCATTTTTGTAAAGAGTATAAGATCTGTATCTAGGTTCATTTTCTGTGTGTGGATGTGGATACTGAGTTGTTTCAGTACCATTTGTTGAAAAGAATTTTCTTTCTCCATTGAATTTCCTTTTTCCCTTTGCAAAAGGTTAGGTGAATATATTTGTGTGGGTCTATTTCTAGGGTCTCTTTTCTATTCCATTCAATTTTCTATTATTTCTCCAATACTACACTGTCTTGATCACTGTAGCTACATAGTACTTCTTGAAATTTGGTAGACCCCAGAATCACAGAGTAGAATCACTTATCATAGTCTTCAGATTAAGGAAATCTCAAAGAATATTAGTCAGGCTTAAAGGTATGAAGGGTGTTACAAGATGACGGAGCAGCATGGGCAAAGGCAGAGAAATAAAAAACCAAAAATTATATATATATATATATATATATATATATATATATATATATATACACACACACATACATAAATGTTGAGAAAGAAAGCCCATTTGGGTAATAAGATGTACACTTTGTGAATTTAAAAGAGATTGTTTCTTTTAGGTTTGGGTAGGAATATATAGATTCATCAGGAGAAGGAGTCATACTCACCCTCCTCCCTGGCTGCCCCAGGCATCCAACACTGCTAGCTGGCTTTGAGGACCACCTGGAAGGCGTGCTGAGGAAGAATCTACCAAGAGAAGCCTGACCGACCGTTGTCTTTAATCCTCCACCCCTGCTGACTCGCCCTGCCCAGTAGCACTAGATGGAGCTCTATGGAAGCACTTCTAGAAATGGAGAGAGGACTGGAAGGGAGGAGTTAATGAGTTTGTAGGAACGCAATTTCTCAAGTGGAACTGAGCATTGCTCAGGACACAGTCCTACAGATGGCACCCATTGATGGATGGCCTATTTCTAGATCATTGACACCTTCAGTTTATACATAGAAACACCTAGACAGCTGGAATCACAAGAGTCTTGCTTAGGGCATGATGTGCCAGAGGGAGTACGGGCTCTGAAGCTTACTCAGAAAACTTGGGGTGAATTTCCAATTCTTCTGTATAAAGTTGATTATATTTGGGCAAGGTCTTTCACCCCTCTGAGACTCAGTTTTCTCATATCTAAAGTGGTGAGGACAATGCCTCTTAATGCCTCTTTCAGCAGGTTGTGCTAAAGACTAAATGAAGTAGAGAATGCAAATACCTGGCATATAGGAAATAATCCATACATTCGGCTCTGTGCAAGCACGTATTGTGGTGCGTGAGATGAATGTACCTGGTAATTAGCAATGCTAGAAAATGCCAATGCACTCATCTGACACCTCCATTGCTTTTTTTAAAAAATATCTTTATTGGAGTATAATTGCTTTACAATGGTGTGTTAGTTTCTGCTTTATAACAAAGTGAATCAATTATACATATACATATGTTCCCGTATCTCTTCCCTTTTGCATCTCCCTTGCTTTTTAAATCCTCCAGAGAAGTGTTAGCCACAGAGAAGAGTAGAGCGAAGAGAATCAGAAAGGCATCATATCAACTAAGTTTAAAAATCCTCCAAGCACCATTTTTTTCATATAATATCAGCTCTCAATCTTACAACAACTCTAGAAGATATTAATAGTAACATTAATATTACAGCTGACACCTAAATAGCATTGAGTGCCAAGCAATTTTCTAAACATTTCACATGCACACATTCATTTAAGCTTCACAACTAACCCATAAGATTGGTTCTATTATCATTCTTATTTTATGTATAAGGTTACAAAGTCATGCATAGGATAAGTAATTTCACACTTTCACACAAGTATTCACTGGCTCCCTGAATTTGGACTTCCAGCCTCCAGAACTGTGAGAAATATAATAATTTCTGTTATTTAAGCCCCCAGTCTATAATTTGTTATAGCAGCCTCAACTGACCAAGACACAGAGTAAGACAAGTGCAAAAATAAAACAAACTGTAAGCAATGAAGCAATTACCATATGAAAAATCATTCATCTCCTCTGTACGTTCAGAGAGGTAGGCCATTCATTTGAAGCCCTATGGGTTATTTATTTATTTTTTTAAATTTTACAGCAGAGCCTCTCTCTAGCACTGATTAAGAATTTTGCATTCTGATCCTTTTTTTTTTTTTTAATTTGGTATTTTATTCCCATTTGTTTTAGGTAGAACATTTTTTTTTTTCATGGCAAGGTTCAATAACTTGCCTCCCATAAATTTTGAATCACTTTTGAACCACAGTGAGAAAAAGGTACAAATCTTAAAATTGGACAGAGAGCATATTATGCGTGTTCTGAAGAATATAGCTAATTTAGAAGCAGCTTCAGGTCACTGGACAGATATAGAGTAAGGCTTCCTCAGTAAACTGAAGGGCACCACTTAAGCCTTCATCACAAGTTCTTATTTTCTCAGCATGACCTATGCTATTCCAGAAAAGTTTGAAGTTCAGGACAGGAGAATTCATGCTCAGTTCTTCTTAAACACACTTTATTGTTCATTGTTTGTGAGGTTCCTAAAGTCAAGAAGAATAGGTTGAGTGTGTGTGACAGAATGGTCTCTGCCAACAAAGAGTTTAAAGCCCAGCCAAGGAGCAAAATAATAGCAATATCTTATGTTTGCACAGTACTGTATACAGGGCACTTTTATCCTAACTCAGCAAGACTTAATGGTACTCTTACTGGCACTCTCAGTCTGTATGGAGCAGAAAGGCAAGGGGAGGGATGGTTTTGGGACCTTGCTGGGATCCTAATGTTTCATAATATGACAGATGCCTGTGGGTGGTTATAGCAGCAGCGTGTGGGCATTGGAATTCCAGGCAACACCTCAGTATTCAGAAGTTGAGTGACTGACCACAAAGAAGACTTTGGGAACCCATGGGAAAAATACTGACTATAGTGTTAATAAGAGTCAACATTTACTCATTGTTTACTAAGTGATAAGTGGTATGCCGATACCTATTTAATCCTGATGAAAACTTGATAAGTATTATTATTATTATTCCAATTTTGCTGAAGAGGAAACTGAGGCACAGTAGGTTAAGTAATTAGTTCAAGATCACACTGTGCCCAGTGGCTGGGATTTGAACCCAAGGCTCTAACTCCAAAGCTCATGCTCTTAAGTACTACGTCACACTGATGTCAACATCTTAGATTCCAGAAGTTATGAACCATACAAAAATTCAGGAGAATCAGATACTATATGTGATGTGAATACAGAGATGAAGAAGTTGCAGACCCTGCCCATGGAAAACATGCTTCCCAGGGAGAGTCAGCCAAGAAACCGTGTAAGTGTGGTGAAATGGTATTATGTGCCAGGACTGAGTAGCCATAGGGCCAGTAGTGCATCCCAGAAGGAGAATGGAGAATAGCTTTTCTGAGGAATTTACAAGTTCCTTAAGGGTGGGGGCTGCCGTACCCTTAAGCCTCCCAGGAGTTCTCCATAATGTCTAGATCAGAGATGGTTTAACTCCCCAACGCAATTCATCCACCTTCTGTATGTCATTCTTCTTGAACACTTGTTGCTATTGACACAGAGGGCATTTTCTCATGGAGAAAAAAAGGGCAAGACTCAAACAGCAAAGTGCAACAAATAGAATAATAAAGGAATGAAGATAAAGTCCTGTGAGAGGAAGAGTGAGACAGTATTGATTTTGTGTTTGGGATAGTAGAGATGTCTTTGGGAAGACTCCCAAAGGAGTTAAATTTAAATGGGATCTTCAAGAATGAGCTGAAATTTGCCAGGAGTGAGAACATGGCATTCCAAAACATGGGTCAGCCTATGCAGTGATTCCCAAACCAAACAAGTAAGTGAACTCTTTGGAGAACTGTCACAAAATAAAATCTTAATTCTTAACCTTGAGATTCTGATTCAAGTGATCTGGAGTTTGTCTGGGAGCTTGTGTTTGTAACACCAAGTCACCCAGAACTCTTTATGAGCTCCTGGGCAAGCTATTTTGGAGTCATGCCCTTTACACACATGTTTGTTTGTGAAAGGCCAGAATGTGTCAAAGAAAAGGTAAGCATTTGCATGAAGCTTTGAGGGGGTTGATTGAAAAGAAGGGGTGAGAGATATGACAGAAAATGTAGGTAGGAACTGGATTGTAGGAACTCTGTCTTATAGGCACTGAGGGGCCAGTAGAGTTGTCAGGCAGGGTTTTTAGCAAGACAAGTCTGGTTGGATTTGGGGGGAATAATTAGATTTGGTACACCTAAAAGCAAAGAGAACATATAAGAAGGTATTGTAATAGTCTCATGAGAGGATAGCCTTACTAAAGGGAGTGAGGGTGGGGAAAAAGGCATAGGTTTGGAAGATAGTTGTAAGGTTAAAAGGACAAGGGCACCATCGATCATTTGGATATACTTTTCTTTGATAGTATATGACATTTATTTTTTGTCATTACTTGAGACTTGTTATGAAATATCTGTTTATTGGAAAAAATATTTTCTTCCACCTCACTTCCTACCCTAAACAGTCAAGAAAATCAAAGAAACACTGAAATTGCTTTTGGAGGGGGTTTAAATTTATTTATCCAAAGGCAGGCTACACAATTCTTCAGACAATGGCAGACTTGACTATGGACATCAGTTTGTTTCAACACTTTCAAGGAGAATCAGATAAATCCTAGGAACCAAAATGTTCCACATGTTTAAGATTGAGGAAGGCAAGTAGAGAAATTTGTAGTATTCATGACAAATTTTAGCCACTTGTCCCCAAGCATTTTCTACTTTAGCATATTTCTTCCATCCGTTCATCTGGCAGCATTTTGCTTATTGAAATTAATATTTCAATCAGTTTTGGTTCTACATTCAAAATATTGGAAGGGGGATTTTTGAGGATGAATAATAATAATTACCAAAATGTAGGGCTTTGTGGGAAGAATGAAAGGAGTGGGGGGAGTTCATTTAACATGCTTCAAATGAAAATATAATTTTATAGATATCTATAAGAATGTTCATACCCTTTAAACAGTAATTTCACTACTGGAAATTTATCCCAAGAATATAATTTTGAAGGAGAAAAACTTATGAAAGCAAAGGCTCTGGAGCAGCATTATCTATTTAGCAAAAATCGAGACAAAAAACAAAAAGAAGAAGATAAATCCCTAAATATTCCAAGTACAACAGGATGGTTAAATAGGTTATTCTAAATAACTGATGGCATAATTAACTTAATTTTTTTACCAAAGTTATAACTGGTCGAGGAAGGGTGATTTTGCTCTTTATTTTATTTTATTTTTTCAATAAAGACTGCTTTATTGCTGCACGACAGTCATGAAACTCAGCTGCACAGGGACCTTATCACACCGCGCAGAGGCTGGTTCACGGGACCTTGTGATCCTATTAATGGGCCTCTCTGTTGTAATTAACACAGGCCGCAGGGACCAAAATTTCCCCTCGGCCCTTCTGAAAATGTTCGGGAATGGTAGTGCAGGAAGGGAATACACACTTTCCGCATTTCTGCCCTGCACTGCGGCAGCTGTTGCTGTTGGGAGTCACTGTGCTAATTCTCTTAGGTCATTTTTCCCTTTAGTCGTTCTGACTACCTCCAAGCGCTCCACGGCTGCACGCTTGTCTCACTGGAAAAGGCACAGCCCCAATTCTGTGCAGGGACGACGCGAAGCAGAGTGTGATGCATCTCTCTGGAGCGTCAAGTTTATTAACTAGAGTTGGAAGAACCAAGGAGTTCCTGGAACAAGAACTATCCCCCTCCCCCACCAACATGGAAGACAGAAGAGTCGGGGAGGGGAGACGTGCCCCAGGAATGACAGTCCAGTCTCTCAAGTTTCACCCAGGTGGGGGTTGAGGGGCAGACCTGCAGCCACGGTGGCCTCGCTTTCGGTCGCCCGGGCTGCTCCGGACCATCCTCTGAGCTGGCCAGGGTCTTGGATACGATGCTTCTGAAGGCCGTGCAGAGAACACACTCCTCTTCCCCTGCACCGGGACCCAGGGAGCGCAGCGGCCTGACCTTCCTGCCTCGGTAATCCATGGGGTTCACATGGGCTCACTTTATTATGACGCCTCATGCTGGGCAGCTTGCAACAAAGATGTTTCAAAATAAAGTTCCAGATTCTCCCAGCCACCCCTTGCTTTTTCTGGCTCTGGCCAGAGAGAGTGGATGAGGACACACTCTCAGGCTGCCCAGCGTGGGAGGACCTTCCAGTGTTGGACACACCCGGGGGGCAGCTGCTTCCCTCTGGGGCTCCAATCCTGCTGCTGCTGCTGCTGGAGGTGGATGTCCCAGTGCCACACTGGGGGGCTGGGCTGGGGGTGGCAGTCCTCGCCTCCAGGCTGGGTGGGGGACAGGCAGACTCACCGCTCTTCTGCCCTGCCTGCTGGTCTTCCTGCAGCTGCACACTTTTTCTGTGGTAGAGCCACCTGGTTTGCAGGGAGGACACCACAGGGCTTGAAGAAGGCTCAAGTTCACTGCCACAGAGGTCCCCGCAAGAGAAGGGCTTCAGAGTTATGATGGAGACCTCCACCTTGGGTTTCCTGGAGCTCACACTGCCTGTCCCAGTGTCCTGGATCTGGTCGCAAGTCAAGCCCGGAGTCCTCACCATTGTCACCTCCAGGTCCTCTTCACAGGGTGGCTGGAGTGGCTTCTTCTGGCCCATGTTGACCCACGGATGCCTCATGAGGTCAGGTAAGGTGCCTCTGTCACTGGGGTTGAGGGCAATCATTTTTTGTAACAGATCCCTTATCTTCAAAGACAGATAAGGTGGGATGGGGTATTGCCCTTGTAGGATTTGCTTCCGCAGCTCCTGGAAGTCTTTTCCCACAAAGGGCTGGGACCCAGTTACCATGGTGTACAGCACTACTCCCAAGCTCCACACGTCCACCGCAGGGCCGCTGGAGCTCTGCCCCAGGAGGAGTTCCGGGGCAGCATAAGGGTGTGTGCCGCAGATCGTGTCCAGTTGGACAGTGTCATCACACTTGTTGCTGAGGCCAAAGTCTGTAAGTTTGATATTCATGTTGGAATCAAAGAGGAGGCTCAGTGGCTTCAGGTCTCGGTGCACGATGCCCCTCCGGTGGCAGTGCCGCAGGGCGGAGACCAGCTGCCGGAACGGGCCTCGGGCCTCCGCCTCTGTCATACGGCCATGGGTCTTCAAATAGCGGTACATGTCCCCCCCACTGAGGTACTCCATCACCACGAAAAATGTCTCCTCTGTGTCAATCACCCCCAGCAGTTTTACAATATTGGGGTGATTCAGAGCCTTCAGACTGCACACTTCCCGGAAAAGTGCCTGGACACTTGAGAAGCTCTGACGCCTTTTCTTTATGACCTTCACAGCCACCTGTGTCCCGGTCAGAATGTGCCGGGCCAACTTCACTTTACCGAAGGTGCCTTCACCAATGGTGTGGAGGATCTCGAAGTCATCAATATGAGCCGCCTTGCCAGCAGATTTGGCTGTGAGGCCCTGCATCCTGGTGATCTGCTAACTACACTGACTGACAGCACTACCTAGCAAAGCTAACTACGCTAACTAACAATGCTAACTGTACTAACAGGGCTAAGTATGCTGTCTCTACTAACAACGCTAACTACGCTAACTGTACCAACAGCGCTAACTAGTACTAACTACACTAACTATGCTAATCAAGTATTAACTATACCAACAATACTCACTATGCTAACTGCAGAAAGAAAAATGAGACAAATAAAAAAGAGTAGAGAGAAGAGAAACGAAAATCAACAAAATGGCATAAACAAGGAAAACACAAGCTAACTGTAGGTCCAAGGCCGTCAGGTCACCAAAAGCAGCTTCCTGGGCTCTAAGGACCAAAAACCTGGGCCCACCTTTCTCTTTCATAGGGCTTTGTGAAGTACATCACAATGGTGCACTCTGAGGTCAGAGCAAGAAATGGACCCATCACCGCTGGGGATACACCACAGTGGTTTTCTCACTTTTTGAGTTCAAGGCCCCTTTACACTTAGGAAAAAGGATCCCAAAGAAATTTTTCTTTACGTGTGTTATTAGATATTGGTATTCACTTTGTTATAAATAAAAATCTGCAGGATATTTCAGTGGCCTTATTTCTAGTTTGAAAATGTGTAATAATTTTAGAGACCTCATAATGTCTACACTTGAAATGTTCAATTCCTTTTCCTTAAATTCTGGTCTCAAAATAACATTACAACTTAACTGACTTCACGATACTATACAAAATGTTCTGTTGCATAAGACATGATATGGTACATTATGAAAGTCTATGAAGCTGAGAGAAGGTTTGCCAGGAAGGTCATTGAGCAGATTTCTCATCAGGAGCCTCGGAGGCCAGATGGCATGACTCAATGTACTTGAAGTGTTGAAGGAAAGAAACCGTCAACCAAGAATCCTATATCTAGCAAAACTTTCCTTCAAAAATGAGGGAGAAATCAAGACATTCCCAGTTAATCAAGAGTTGAGAGAGTTCTTAACCACCAGACCCGCCTGCCACAGGGAGTTCTTCAGGTTGGAGTCAAGGACCCTGGACAGTAGCTCAAAGCCTTATGAAGAAATAAAGACCTCTGGTAAAAGTAGACAGACGGGTGACGAGAAAAGCTAGTACTGTTGTAACTTTGGTTTGTAGCTCCACTTTTTGTCTTCTATTTGATTTAAGAGACTAATATATAATAAAACACACACATACAAATCAAAAAAAAAAAAAAAAAAGATCACCTCTTCACCTAGAAAAGTTACTTCACCCCCACTTTAGCCTAACTTTGGGAATTCCCATCAACAACATTCTTCTTTCCACTGTAGGAAGCAACGCTGCCAGAAGCTATGGCAAGCAGAGCCTCTTCTAAAATGCCTTTGATGACTGCAGCAACATGGATGCAACTAGAGATTATTAAGTGAAGTAAGTCAGAAAGAGAAAGACAAATACCATGTGATACCACTTGCATGTGGAATCTAAAGTATGGCACAAATGAACCTATCTATGAAACAGCAACAGACTCATAGACATAGAGAACAGACTTGTGGTTGCCAAGGAGGAGGGGGGTGGGAGAGGGAAGGGCTGGGAGTGTGGCATTAGCAGATGTAAACTATTATATATAGGAGGGATAAACAACAAGGTCCTACTCTACAGCACAGGGAACTAAAGTCAATATCCTGTGATAAACTGTAATGGAAAAGAATATAAAAAAAGAATGTCTATATGTGTATAACTGAGTCACTTTGCCATACAGCAGATTGGCACAAGATTGTAAATCAACTATACGTCAATCAAAACAATAAAATAAAATAAAAAATGCCTCTGATGATGTACACAGCCCCTGCTCCTGCTGACTACCTCTCTGCAGCACCCAACACTGTGAAACCCCGCCCCCAGCTGAGGTCACTCCAGTCCTGTGTCTCCTTCCTTTGTCCTCTGTCTCCCACCAGTGTTTCTCTAACAGAAACACAAAGAACTGCTGTGTTTTCACTCAGTCTCACTGTTCACGTTCCCACGCTTGATTTGGGCATCAGACCTGCAAGAGTTCAAAACTTACTGGGTGGTAGAACTGCCATTTCTCTGCCTGTCTCTCATTATAAAGAACTTCTCTGAAATTCTGAATTCACTGGTTTGGTCATCCATTCACCAGCAAGTATCTAGGTACTGGGGTTAAGAGCTAGGAATGAGATACAGTTGTTAGTAAAGAAACAACAAACCCCAAATGGAGTCACTTGTGCTAAGTCCCACATCAGCAAACCAAGACTTAATAGCTAACCTTATTGCAGTTTCAGCCTCTCTCAGGAATGGGACCTTTCACCAATAGATCTGGAATTACCTGGTCAGCACTAGAGGGGTGACCCCCCACCTTCCCCCAAAAGGAAGGTGACCCTGCCTGAAACAATCCACTCTTAGCTAGAAACTTCCCTTTTCTGCCCCCTCCTGCCTGTAAAGTTCTTGCATTTTTTACAGCTCCACAGAGCTCCTTTCTACTTGCTCAATGGGATGCTGCCCAATTCATAAATCATTGAATAAAGCCAATTCGATCTTCAAATTTACTCAGTTAGAATTTTATGTTTTTAGTACAGTGATGAGCAAGACAAATAAAAAGAGAGGCATCAAACTCTTCGGAGAGTGTACCCCATTATCCCTCACACTCTTGGAAGCCTGGGTCAGCAGAAATGGAGGAGAGCCAGTGACAAGAAAAAGCCTCTTGAAAACCAAATCAGAGGTCCTGAAATACTACAGACTTACTTGTACAAGTGGGTGGGAACAAGCAGAGAGTAGCAGTTGTTTATTACTGTACACTGTAATCGAGGGAAACATTTGGAGTTCAAGAATAGAGATTTAAAGATGAGATGCTAAAATTCATAACAACTTGTCCAAAACAGGCCAGAAAACCTTAAGTTTTCGCCTTGTTTAAAAGAAGTCCTAAGTAAAGGGAAAACCAAATATTATGAAAAATTTTGGAGACATCTCACACACCAACCTTCCCTTTATTTGAATTACTTCATTATCATTACTTTAGAGTTATGTACACTCATAAAAGTTCATTTATTCTGAGTTGAGAAGTCCATTTTATCATCATGTGTATTGTGCTTACATTTTAAAATCAGAAACAACTTCCCCAAGATAAAACTGATTCTTCATCTCTTTTGGTTTTACTATTCCAAAATAGATTAGGTGACTTGGGGTATTATTTTTACCCTATGTTGATTTGCCTACCTTGTAAAGGAGCAAGGAACTTTTCCTTCAACCCTTATTTTCTTAGTGATTTGTTTAAAATGAAAGGTAAATATGTGTTTGTGGGCATATAAGTGTGTGTGTGTACAATCATTTTTATATAGAGATTTATTATCTCTCAATTTATTTTGTACAAGAGGTTTGTCTCAGAAAATCAGTGTCTTCTATTTTTTTTTCATGATTCGTATCTTTAATACTCTCTGAGAGGCAAGTGAAAAGCAACAATGGATTTTTAAAAGGACCATGTCTGACACATGTCTGACAACACTGAGAGTGGGGGAGGAGGGAAGTTAACCAGCTAGCACAGTGCCTTGCATGTAGTAAGCACTGCAACATTTGTTAAATTGCAATGACTTGAAGTTGAAGATCATGATATATATATATATATTCTTTTTAGATTTTTAGAAATTTCATGTAATGTCTGAAACATTTATATTAACATATTTCCATATAAATAACCCAATGAAAGTTTAGTATTAGTTGTTTTGTTTGTTTTTTTATACTGCAGGTTCTTATTAGGCATCAATTTTATACACATCAGTGTATACATGTCAATCCCAATCGCCCAATTCAGCACACCACCATCCCCACCCCACCGCAGTTTTCCCCCCTTGGTGTCCATATGTCCATTCTCTACATCTGTGTCTCAACTTCTGCCCTGCAAACCGGCTCATCTGTACCATTTTTCTAGGTTCCACATACATGCATTAATATACGATATTTGTTTTTCTCTTTCTGACTTACTTCACTCTGTATGACAGTCTCTAGATCCATCCACTTCCCAACAAATGACTCAATTTCGTTCCTTTTTATGGCTGAGTAATATTCCATTGTATATATGTACCACAACTTCTTTATCCATTCGTCTGTTGATGGGCATTTAGGTTGCTTCCATGACCTGGCTATTGTAAATAGTGCTGCAATGAACATTCGGGTGCATGTGTCTTTTTGAATTACGGTTTTCTCTGGGTATATGCCCAGTAGTGGGATTGCAGGGTCATATGGTAATTCTATTTTTAGTTTTTTAAGGAACCTCCATATCGTTCTCCATAGTGGCTGTATCAATTTACATTCCCACCAACAGTGCAAGAGGGTTCCCTTTTCTCCACCCTCTCTCCAGCATTTGTTGTTTGTAGATTTTCTGATGATGCCCATTCTAACAGGAGTGAGGTGATACCTCATTGTAGTTTTGATTTGCATTTCTCTAATAATTAGTGATGTTGAGCATCTTTTCATGTGCTTCGTGGCCATCTGTATGTCTTCTTTGGAGAAATGTCTATTTAGGTCTTCTGCCCATTTTTGGATTGGGTTGTTTGTTTCTTTAATATTGAGCTGAATGAGCTGTTTATATATTTTGGAGATTAATCCTTTGTCCGTTGATTCGTTTGCAAATATTTTCTCCCATTCTGAGGGTTGTCTTTTCGTCTTGTTTATGGTTTCCTTTGCTGTGCAAAAGCTTTGAAGTTTCATTAGGTCCCATTTGTTTATTTTTGTTTTTATTTCCATTACTCTAGGAGGTGGATCAAAAAAGATCTTGCTGTGATTTATGTCAAAGAGTGTTCTTCCTATGTTTTCCTCTAAGAGTTTTATAGTGTCCAGTCTTATATTTAGGTCTCTAATCCATTTTGAGTTTATTTTTGTGTATGGTGTTAGGGAGTATTCTAATTTCATTCTTTTACATGTAGCTGTCCAGTTTTCCCAGCACCACTTATTGAAGAGACTGTCTTTTCTCCATTGTATATCTTTGCCTCCTTTGTCATAGATTAGTTGACCATAGGTGCGTGGGTTAATCTCTGGGCTTTCTATCTTGTTCCATTGATCTATGTTTCTGTTTTTGTGCCAGTACCATATTGTCTTGATTACTGTAGCTTTGTAGTAGAGTCTGAAGTCAGGGAGCCTGATTCCTCCAGCTCCATTTTTTTGCCTCAAGACTGCTTTGGCTATTCGGGGTCTTTTGTGTCTCCATACAAATTTTAAGATGATTTGTTCTAGCTCCGTAAAAAATGCCATTGGTAATTTGATAGGGATTGCATTGAATCTGTAGATTGCTTTGGGTAGTATACTCATTTTCACAATGTTGACTCTTCCAATCCAAGAACATGGTGTATCTCTCCATCTGTTGGTATCATCTTTAATTTCTTTCATCAGTGTCTTATAGTTTTCTGCATACAGGTCTTTTGTCTCCCTAGGTAGGTTTATTCCTAGGTATTTTATTCTTTTTGTTGCAATGGTAAATGGGAGTGTTTCCATAATTTCTCTTTAAGATTTTTCATCATTAGTGTATAGGAATGCAAGAGATTTCTGTGCATTAATTTTGTATCCTGCAACGTTACCATATTCATTAATTAGCTCTAGCAGTTTTCAGGTGGCAGTTTTAGGATTCTCTATGTATAGTATCATGTCATCCGCAAACAGTGACAGTTTTACTTCTTCTTTTCCAATTTGTATTCCTTTTATTTCTTTTTCTTCTCTGATTGCCGTGGCTAGGACTTCCAGAACTATGTTGAATAATAGTGGTGAGAGTGGACATCCTTGTCTCGTTCCTGATCTTAGAGGAAATGCTTTCAGTTTTTCACCATTGAGAATGATGTTTGCTGTGGGTTTGTCATATATGGCCTTTATTATGTTGAGGTAGGTTCCCTCTATGCCCACTTTCTGGAGAGTTTTTATCATAAATGGGTGTTGAATTTTGTCAAAAGCTTTTTCTGCATCTATTGAGATGGTCATATGGTTTTTATTCTTCAATTTGTTAATATGGTGTATCACATTGATTGATTTGCGTATACTGAAGAATCCTTGCATCCCTGGGATAAATCCCACTTGATCGTGGTGTATGATCCTTTTAATGTGTTGTTGGATTCTGTTTGCTAGTATTTTGTTGAGGGTTTTTGCATCTATATTCATCAGTGATATTGGTCTGTAATTTTCTTTTTTTGTAGTGTCTTTGTCTGGTTTTGGTATCAGGGTGATGGTGGCCTCCTAGAATGAGTTTGGGAGTGTTCCTTCCTCTGCAATTTTTTGGAAGAGTTTGAGAAGGATAGGTGTTAGCTCTTCTCTAAATGTTTGATAGAATTCACCTGTGAAGCCATCTGGTCCTGGACTTTTGTTTGTTGGAAGATTTTTAATCACAGTTTCAATTTCATTACTTGTGATTGGTCTGTTCATATTTTCTGTTTCTTCGTGGTTCAGTCTTGGAAGGTTATACCTTTCTAAGAATTTGTCCATTTCTTCCAGGTTGTCCATTTTATTGGCATAGAGTTGCTTGTAGTAGTCTCTTAGGATGCTTTATATTTTTGCAGTGTCTGTTGTAACTTGTAACTTAAATAGGTTATTCTAAATAATTGATGGCATAATTAACTTAATTTTTTTTACCAAAGTTATAACTGGTCGAGGAAGGGTGATTTTGCTCTTTAGATGTTTCTTACTAGGAGTTAGTAAGTATGGCCCACTGCCTGTTTTTGTAAATAAAGTTTTATTGAAACATAACCATGCCACTTCCTGTACAGATTTCAAGCCACAGTGGTAGAGCTGAGTAGCTGCACAAAGACCAGAAGGGCTGAGAAACTTAAAATAGTAATTATCTGTCCCTGTATAGAAAAAAGTTTGCTGACTTCTGCTACACACTAAAGTAGGAACATTTCTTAGATGTGTTTGCTATGAGCTCTCACAACAAAGAGCGGGATCCAGGAGCAAAGTCATAGCAGACACAAGTTTGCATGGTGGCTCTGCCAATTCCTAGTGTATGACCCTGAAGATAATACTTACTGTCAGAGCCTCAGTTTTTCATCTGTGACATGAGGATCATTCATTTTTAGAGTGTTGCTAAGGGGATTAGAGATCTGTTTTGTAGCACAAATAACTTGATGGTACAGACATAGTCATGACTCAGTCCTGGATACCACCAGGACTCAGGGGTCAGACACACTGTGTTCAAATCTCCACTCAACCAGTTATTAGCTCTGTGACCTTGGAGGAAGTTACCAATACTTATCTCCCTAAGCCTCAATCTACTCATAATGTAAAATGAAGGTGGTGATGAGATTCTATCAGGGGTTCACCCCATACACAAGAAACAAACACACTATTTAGCATAGTGTCTGGTATCTATGGTCAGGCTCTATCTAAAACAGGTAGCTAATATCCTGCTCCTTCTCTTATCCCATCTCTATCCCATCATGCAAGTATGATAATGACACTCCTTGGCCTAAATTCATGTGTCCCAATTACCTTCTCAGTGATGTCTGGACTCCTTAACCTCACAAGGCTCCTTGAGACTGGTTCCCGCTACCCTCTGCAGCTTTATCTTACCACGTCTCCACCCTGCCTCTACCTTCCTGCCCTGCAGTACAACACTTAGCATAGTTCAGTGGGCCCTTATTACCCTGAGGGGTTCTGTATCCTTGGTTCCAACCAACCATGGATGGAAAATGTTCAGAAAAAAAAATTCTAGAAAGTTCCAAGAAGCAAAACTTGATTTTGCCGTGCACTGGGAACTATTTACATAGCATTTACATTGTATTAGGTATTATAAACAACCTAGAGGTGATTTAACGTATGTAGGAGTATGTGCATAGTTTATATGCAAATGCTACAACACTTTATATAAGGGGCTCAAGCATCTTCAAATTTTCGTTTCCACAGGGGTCCTGGAACCAATCCCCTGTGGATATCGAGGGACCACTATACCTAAATAATAGCCCAGCAATAACTATTTTGATTCTTTAAAGTTAATGAATACTGAGTATGTTTTGAATGCTGAAACCTATGACTGTATTACTTTAAAAAAAATACAAAACAACCTAACACTGATGGTGTGTGCTATGCACTGTTCTAAGAGCTATACAGTACTCACTCATTTAGCGCTTGCAACCACCCTATAGGGTGAGCATACCTATTAGCCTCGCTTTGTAGTTGACGAAACTGAAGCACAAAGAGGTTGAATAATTCAAAGTCACATAGGTGGCAAGTAAAAACCTAGGATTTAAATTCAAGCAACCGGGTGTAGAATCTGTACTGTTGAACACATTGTTAAATTTCCCCTGACAACATAAATAGAACTGAAATTAGAGTTGACAGAATAATTTAAAAGACTGATAATGCAAAGTGTGGCTGAAGATGTAGAAAAACTAAAACCCTCATATATTTCTGGTAGGAGTGTAAATTGGTACAACTACTTTGAAACACTTCTTTATCAGCATCTCTTAAAGTATATGCTTTACCCTATGACTCAGCAATTCCCAAGAGAAACAAACGTGTAGGTCAACCAAAGGACATGAACAAACGCATTTACAGCAGCTTTCTTATAACATCCCCCAAATGGAAACAATCCAAACAGATAGGTGAAAGAATTAATAAATCTATTGTATTTGTACAACATGGTATTACACAACAATATAATTGAATAAACTACTGCTATGCACAATAATAAAGAGTTACTTTCCCAAACATATTAATGAGCAAAATAAGCCAGACACAGAGTGCATTCTCCATGCATTCCACTTATATACATTTTAGGAACAGGCAAAATTAATCCATGTTAACAGAAGCCAAAAAGGCGTTACCTGGATGTGTGTGTCAGGGAGATTAGGAGGGGGCATGAGAGGAAGGGACTCCTTGGGTCCTGGAAATCTTTTGCTTGAGCTAAGTAGTTACATAGGTGTAGACATACATAAAACCATCAATGTGCACTCTTAAAAACTGTGCACATTAGTGTATATACCTTACATCTCAAAATAAGATAAGTTAATGGAGGTCTTAGTAAACTGGAGACCTGTGAAATTTAACCCTCCTAGAAGACTCAAATAGTGGACAGCTTCTCCAGCAGAAGAGCACAATTGGCCTTGAATTCTCAAACACAATATCAAAAAACAGAAGCAGGTTCCTTCTGCCTGAAATAGTTAAATGAGTAGATTTCCCTCATTGCTGCAGCCAGCAACCAATCAGGCAATTGTTTTTGGCCCAAGAGCAATGGGATTGTGCAAAGCATCCAAGGATGGAGTCAGTGTTTCACGATCTGCCCCAAGCCACAAGCTCCTGCACTCAATCAGTAAAAATCATTCACAGATTTCTGGATTTACTTTAAGAAAGTAGCATTTCTATAAACCTCCTAGACAGATACAAGGAATAGCTTGATTCTGGGTCGAGGAACATCCTGCAAATAACAATTCCCATTGTTCAGAGTTATTCTCGCTGACGAGCCAATGATTTCACAGCTTGACAGGATATATGTAGCTATATATTGACTTTGCACCTGGGAGAACCTCAGGATTTATTTCCTCATGAGGAAAATCTGGATCCTATTGCAACCAAGAGCCAAGGACTTTTGAGGTTCACTGGCTTGCATCAGTTGACTAGGCGAGGAGAAGGCTAGAACTTTATCTGGTGACTTAAATGTTATACATCTCTCTTGATGCCACTGACTACCTGAGATCTGAAATCTCAAAATGTGATTTTATCAAAGCCACGCTTTTAAGCTTTCAGATTCAGCATATCTTTATTGAGCATTTACTATGCTCTTCAAAATGGGTATGAAAACCACAGTTTGTAGATGAGAAACTGAATTAGTCTGAGCTCCCATGATACTCTATCCCAGCAGAGCTAGAATTTGAATCAAGATTTTCTGACCTTGGGAAAAACTTAGAGAGTTATTAATTAATTAGAGTTGCTTATTTAAAGCAAAATAATAACATCTAAGATCTGGTTATGTGTCTGCGGTTAAGTAGGTATATGACCTTGGGCTAATTACTTCACTGCTTTAACTTTAGTCTCTTGATCTAAAGAATAAATCAGTTGCACTAGTATGTCTCTCCAAAATGTTGTGGGTTTTTATCCACCATATTTAGCTCTAAAAATGTGTCCCTTCTTATTTCCTGCCATAGCACAAAAAGAACCATATTTAAACCAAAGACCGTTTTATTTGAACTAGGAATCTGTTGGGAAATTGTAATTCAAACCACTCAATCTATTCTTTTCCATAATAAGATTATTTAAAGTACCCACTCTCAGAGAGAGGGACTTGTGATGAAAGGACTGAGATGTATAACCAAGGCCAGATTTTTAAAATTCAGCATAGTTGACGTGAATAACGTGCAAAGTGACCTGAGAATATTTAGGACAGAAAAAGTGTAAATGTCTTAAAGAACTGAGTAAATAAACATTTTAATAGAAAAAATAATGATCTTCTTTTACAATATGGAAGGAAAAAGAGAGCTTTGAACTTATGTTGGCTCACAGTTTCATAAAACAATTTTCAGAAGGATCTCATATAGCTGTGCTTTGCTATAGAATTGTGAAGGTGAGAGCCACTCAACTGAGCAGAATCATCTCCTTCTGTATTTCCTAGTAGAAAAATTCTTTTTCTCTCTTTCTCTCTAAAGTCTTCCATCTGGGTCTCATATACCTGAATGCATACTGTTGGAATGGAAACCCAGGAGTCCAGAGATTTAAAGAAAATATTCAACTCCTTGCTATTTGGTAGAGCCATAAATGATATTTTTTCATCTCAGCCAGTTAAAGATGGAAATGATAGTAAAAATTGGCCTTTTTATGTTTCAGTTCAATTTAGCAAGTATTGATTGAGCAAATATGATTTGTAAATATAACTGCTCCATTTACAGGACAAAAGTTTCTAAGTATAAGAACACACTTCTAGTAGGACTGAAATGATAATAAAACAAAGTAAATGTACCAAAAGCATTAGGCCTACATCTCATAAATAGCATAAAGGAGCAGAAATTAATATAGTCTTCGAAAGTCAGAGAAGACTCCCTGGAAGCAGTGACTCATGAGCGGAGTCTCCCATCGAAGGAGCAGTCATCCAGGTGAAGAAGTGTGGAAGGACAATCCTAACAGATGGCATGGAAGAGAATTACACTTGACACAGAGAATGTAAATATCTGAATTAAGGAACTGAAGTGAAGTACTTGACATAGCTGCCTTGGTGCCCTCCCAAGTGCCATCAATCCTCCTATTTGGGCAACTTGTGAATTTTTCAGCCCAGGCTCTTGAACTCTGACTGGTCTGTGCTCACTGACATTTTTTTCCAAAGATTTTATGGGTCATTAATGTATTCTCATGCATAAAGCATGGGGTGGGGGAGGGGAGGGCGGTCCTTACAAGAAAGTGAACAAAAGTGATATAAATACCAAATGTTAATGGATTCACTTTATGCAGTTATGTTTTTCTATTGAGGAAAGGGAGCCAGACCTTTGTAGCCACACCCACCATTGAATGTGAACTTAACTTTGAGTAAAGCAGCTTCCCAGGGCAATTCCCAGAGAGACTCACCTGTGAGCCAACAGTGAGGAACACATCTGGCAGATGGGGAAATAAATGCCTCAGCCCTGAAAGGGAATCTGGTTGGTGTACTACAGTATCCACTACAGCTGTCATATTACTTAGCCCTATTAATCAATTTAAGGGTAGAAGTATCTAATCTTAATAACGTTTCAACCCTTGCTGAAATTATTCATTGAATCTGTTCTAGGACTGAAGTAATAATGTATCATAAGACACTAAGGTTATTCCTTTGGCATTTATAGCAAAAATCACATATCCATCCCTCTTGCACCTTCAAGGAGAGAGTCTAGTGAGGGACGGAAGAGAACTAATCAGCCCCTGTAACACGCAGGAACATCAGCTAAATGTAAATCAATGGATCACTTTATTTCACACCGAAAGTAGCCTCTGATATAGGGATTCCATCAAGGTAGGAAATACATAATTACATCAGGAGATTTCCAACATCCCTTGACTGTCATCACCTCTCAACTCTCCTACCTTGAACATCTCCCCTCTAGTTACATTGCAAAGTGTTATTCATGCCTTGTCTAATTTAATCCCCACAACAAACTTATGAGTTCAGTATTCTCATCCCCATTTTACAGATTAGAAAATTAATGCTCAGACAGTTTAAGCCTACCATCCCAATATACCAGATAACAGAACTGGAACTTCTACACAGATCTGTCTGGCCCCAAAGCCATACAAAACCTTCCCTTTATAGTGAACTGTTGCTGGAAGCTTCAATTAAAATGTACCTCTAAGGAGAAAAAAAATGAATTCACTGTTGAGGGAAAGAATCTTCTAGAAATCTCTTAGTAATGATAAGAACTAATTATAAACCCAATTCCTCTAAAATCTAAGCACTTTGGAAATGAGTTCCTGGGAAGCTGTCACTGTTCTCCAGAGAGCCATTTAGTAGCAGAAGAAATTCCAGGTGTTTCACTTTACTAAACTACTAGATTGCCAATAAATAAATAATTACCCACCCTCCCCCCCAAGATGAATTCAATCTTCAGACAATTCATTGAAGATAAACAGATGTACAATTCTAAAACTCATTATTGGAATTAAAAATAACACTTCATTTCTTGAATTCTAGTAAAGTCTTTAAACTGGCCAGAAAGCATCAAAAATAGGCATAAATGGGGGTAATGACTTCTCATTCAAGAAATGTCTACTGCTAAGGAAAAATCTGAGATTACAGGGGAGATTATATAGATGCTAACTATCAACAATTATTGGTCAGTGATGCAGAGAATCCAAGATGCATATTGGAGGGCAAGAACAGGAAAAACGTCTTTGACTTACAATTGCAGTATCCTCTACCTCTCTGTGAAACTGAAGCTGATAATGGAGAGCCATTGGGGTTCTGCTTATAAACTGGGGAGGGAATGTTTAGATTACCCAACCATATTTGGCTTCTCTTTATATATGAATATCCAGGTGACATAGACTACAACTCTTGATGCATTTAGTTGGTAGAATATTACCTTCTCAGAGAAGTTGATATTTTGGTGTAATGAAAACTTTACAATCTTTAAAGTCCGATCTTTGGGACATTACTTAACTTCTCTTAGCCTGAGCTTCCCTGTCAGTGAAGGGGGATGAGGAACGGAGATCCTCTATCAATACTTTGCTGTAATACGGGGAGAACTAAGAGAAATTATGCATGGGTCACAGTAAGTGCTGTATTTTGCGTCTTCCTTCCCTTTTACATGATGTAATTGTGCTCAGGATTTGTTAAAATAATAATAGATCACATGTGAATGAACTTATTATATATGAATTAGGTAGGAAAAAGCAGGAAGTGAAATTCAAATAATTTGTTTAATTATTCAGAGTTATGTTTCGAAATAATTTCCTCCTGAATATTGAGAAAAAATAATAGTGAAATCTGTTTCATTTTTACAAGGTTGAGATTTATAGAAGAATCCAATTTCATGGGGAAAGACAAAATGTATATAAAGTGCCTAGTGCAGAGCTAGGGGTGGAGTAGGTGCTCAGTAAATAGTAAGTCTTTTTATGTATATAAATATGCTCAATTTTCTCTAGATTGGTGGCTTCTGGGTATTTGAAATACCCAAGATACTCATTCCTGGCTACTTCTTATTGGACCCAAATCACTCCTCACTCCTAGCTCTTCTATTTTTGGATCTTTTGGTTCCCCATCTTGATTACTACTTCCTGTTTATGCCTCTTTGATCCATGATTTAATTTTGTACTTACTAACTTACATTTAACTCAATCATACCTTCTCAGCATGATTTCTGGCTTCTGCCATCACCTCACAACCGATATATATTCATACAAGACAACTCACACCAGGACATTCTATAGTTTCGTAGGCATCCTGACCTGGTCAGCCCTAACTTAGGGTTAGCTAGCCACTAACAACGCAGAAGATGTATTCGACCTTAGATGATTCTTTGAAGAGAGCAGGATATCTTACTATAATACAAAAGAGAGGAGTGATTATTTACTGAGCACTCTATAGTCAGTGTGGTGTCAATGTGGTAGATTGTATTATTGCTCCCAATTCTTACCCTGTCCCTTTGATGAAAGAATACATTCGAGCTTCCTGCCATATGACTTTGTAGCACTTCCCACCAGAGCTGGTAGAATATATTTGCCCACTCCACTGATATTGAGCTTGGCCAAGGGGCTTTGGCCAGTGCAATGTTAGCAGTTATAACATGGGCAGATGCATTCCTGTGATTAGACGAGGCCTCTTGCACTTCTGCCTTCACAACAGAATGAACATCCTGGGAGCTGCTCGCTCAAAAAGAATGAGGAGGCGACATGAACTACAGCCTGTTTCATGGTCAAGGCTTTAAAAAGTGAACAAAATGGTCTAAGACCACAAGGCTGGTCATCTGTACTTTTGCAGAAAGTCTGTTCCTTATCTAAATGCTTTCTATTTTTAGATAGAAAACAAGTACTCCATTTAGAAACAGTAATTTTTAAAAACAAAAATGATATAATAGATCACTTCTGAACACTTACAATGTGCTTGACATGCATTATGTGACTCCTCACAACCAATCTTTTGCTAATACCATAATTATCTCCATTTTTACAGATGAAGAAACTTAGTCCTAGAAAGATCTAGTAATATGTCCAGGGTCACGAAAGTGATGAACGTATATTTGAACCCAAGTTGACTTAAGTACTAGAACTATTAAAGCACTATGACTATGACTTCATTTCCATTACCTGTGAAAGAGAGAAAGGGATAGGTGGTCTAACAAAAACCGAGTCCAAAGGGAAAATATGTGACCAGCTAGGCTGAGTGTATGATTATCATCAAGCAAGCTGCAAGTAGGAGATCAAAGTGATAAGAGGGGGTATCTCCAAATAATGTATAAATCCCCCAATAAAAGAGCCAGCTGTAAATACCAACAAAATTCAGAAGCTGTGACACCAGTTCATGCCAATATTAATCATGTAAGAGCTCTGGTGCTCTTTCTATCTCTCCTAGCCTCTTTCCAATCCCAAAGGATCAGAATCCTGGATTCACAAAAAGCAGCACACAAAAATAGAACAAACTAACCACGTGGCCTCCCATAGCAGAAAGCTAGACTGCAGCAGGCCTGCGATGTAACGGGAAAGGGGGTAGCTGTAACTTTGATTGATATTTACATTTTTTAGTATTCAGTGGATAAAACAATTAATGATTGAAAAGCCTTTTATTACCAAAATAAATTTTACTCAGGTGCAGGGTAAGCACTATGGTTTTCTGATCATCTACCATGAGTTCTGCATGATAAAATTAATGGGCATACTAGACTATAAGTTTCTTTTTTTTTTTGGCCACGCCTCACAGCTTGAGGAATCTTAGTTCCCCGACCAGGGATTGAACCCGGGTCCCGGCAGTGAAAGCACCGAGTCCTAACCACTGGACAGCCAGGGAATTCCGTAGACATAAGTTTCTTGAAGCAAGGAACTCTATGTTGTATCTGCTACAACCCCTACCTTGTCAGTCTCCCCTCACCCCCACAAGCCAATTTGCATAAAGTGATTCCCCTGCTGGGTCAGACCCATTTAATCCTCAGTGCAGACCTGATGAGAGAAGCCAGTCTATCAAGTAGACCCACCCATATTTAAATAAAAATTATTTATGATTGACTATATTAAGTACTGATTATATATAGCAAACCCAGATGATAGGAAGTGCACACTCTTCTGGAGGAAAATTGTAGGCAGAAATTGTAAGCCAGTGCATTATGTATTATCAAAGATATGCTCAAGCTACCGAGGGAATAGACTGAAAAATGAATCAACTCTTCCAGGAGGCTCAGTGAATGTTTACAAAAGAGAATTTCTGAGCTGAGTTTTCCAGGTATGAATAGTTGTATCAGGTAGACAACAGGAGCTTTCCAAAACAGAGAGAACAACATTTTCAAAGGACATATTTGTTAAAAATAAATATATTATAAGTGAAAATGTGATTTATTCAAGGACCCACAAGCTTAAGGCTGGGTCAGAGCATCTGTAAGAGAAACAAAAAAAAAGACAGAGCTAGAAGGCAGACAGGAACCTCAGTATGGTAGCCCTGTATTGGTTGGGGAAAGACTACTTAATTGTTCATCTTTCTATGTCAAGGAAGGGTGTTTTCCACTCCCTACAAGTGCTGGAGAAAACCCAGCCAGGCACTATTTCCACTCTCATCCATTGTAATCCATTACCAGGGGAGGGGTTATTGCATCAGAATTGGATGGAAAAGATTTGATTTGACCCTGTGCATTTGCCCAAATAGTGCCTAGAATTATGAGTATCTTGACGACTTATTTCCAAGTTTCTTCTAATAATATGTTTTGCCACATATCATTGGATTCTTAAAAAATCAGGTTTAGAAGCAGAGCAAGCCAAGTGATTTTCATCAGTCCAGATTCAGCAGTGGTGAAATTAATGCTATATTTGATCTGTACCTGGATCCTCAGGTCCATTCCTCAAATCAGTTGGAACCAGTAGGAGTGGAGAAATGGTTGGGAATATTTATCCTTTATCCCCTTACCTCTGTAATGCCAAGAGATTTGAACTGAGATTGTGAGCAAGATACAGAGTTAGAACAGTTTTTTAAAGGGGCCTAGTCTGGCGAGATTTGCCAAGACTACACAAATAATGAACTAGGTCATGAGGAAGTATTATTTGAGTGTATACTTTGAATGGTTCAGACTTTTGTAGGTGGAGATGGAGTGACATTTTAGACAGAGAGGACCAATAAGGGAAGGTGGAAATGATAGGTGTTTGCAAATAATGTGATGGAAATTAATGTCACATTGCTGGAGAATGAGTATACATAGGGAGGAATTGGGAAATAAAGCTTTGAAAAGTAGATTTGTCTGGGGAAAGGAAAGCATGGAAACTAAGGGTTCATGTGTTTGGGGTCGGTAATGGGAAATCATTAGAAATAGTAACTTAATAAGATTTGTCAGTATTGAATAGCCCCACCATATCAAATATCATGCTGTGATATGTGTTTGAGTATTTGTGTTTTGTTTGTTTGCTTGTTTGTTTATACCGTTAATGTTAAGAGGAACAAGGCTGATATTCACTGAAGTTTGAACTTCGGCAAGCCAAAATATATTTGTATGTGTACCTCTGTATGTATTTGTGTGTGTGTGTATGCAATCAAAAATAGCAAGATATTTATAAATGTTCATTATTTTAGCAAGAATGTCCATGCTTAAACATTACAAAAACTATTTTCAGTCTCATTTGTTCTTTAAAGGAGGGACAAACTTTACCAGACTTCGGGATTCTCCAAATGTCTTGAGCTAGTTTTTTAAAATGTCTTGGGTTTGGCAGGTCTCAAAGCCAGTTTGCCAAGTCCTTTTCCCCTTAATTTTTAAACCCACATGTATTCCAAGGGAAAGTTAATGCATATGTTTTTTATTCGTTTACACTTAACTCATCAAAAAAGTTTTAAGGACATCTGAAGTCCAACAAACCTTCAGAGTCTTTATTATTAAAACCCAGAAATTGTAATTAAATCCTAGAAACTCAAGATTGGTTTTTATTCAGTAATTAGGACGCCAAATCATGAGAGTTGAGAATTATTCTCAAGTGGCCACCACGTTAATTTCTTGACAACAAGAACTGAACTTACGCAGGCAGAACTCAGACAATGCTGAACAACTGGGTTTCTGATACCTGAATGATTCTCCACGTGTGGGGATTCTTCCTTCATTGTCAATATTGGAGGAAATGGATCTTTGGATTTTTGATTAAAGGAGAGGTGAATTTTGGGGTCTAGCTTTCATTTTTGCATTAAGGAAAAAGTCAAATTTCTTACAATTTTCACAACTATGAAATGAGGACACTGGGCTAGGTTAATGGTTCTCAATGTAGTACTTTTTGACTTAAAGTGTTCTGTGTAGTTGGTAAGGTGCACGAGGATCCATGAGCTATGTTTCAGTATTTCATAGGACATGGGAAAAATAATGAGATCGTTGTTTACTACTTTAAAATATATTGATGTCATCATGAATGTTTTGAATAATGTAAAAGGAAAAATAATACATTAGTCTTTAAGAAATGGAGGTTGGTCATCATAGTTTTTTTTTTTTAATGGAAGAGTTCTGTATTGTGAGGTAAATAAAACTGTTCATTGGTGGTAACAAATGATGCAAATCATTGGGATTTTTTAGGTCCCTTCCAGTTTTAAGGCTCATAAGTGCCATACTCTAATATTCAGAATATACTTTAAATAGAGGGTTTTTATGTAGCAAACATTCCTTGAGGATCTGAATTGAGGATCAATGCAACATGCCTTCCTGATTCTCATTCTGTGGAAAACATATAAAGTCAACTATATTAGAAAGTCCTTTATCCATCCATCACCAATTGCTTTGGCAAATTAACTGATGCTTTCTATCCTCTCTATAAATTATTGACTGATGCCATTGGCATCTCAACATTCATAGCTATAAGCTACTCTTGAAACTGAGCAGGACCCTGTAGGGGATCCTGGGCACAGGGAACCTTTCTGTTCAGCCTCCATGAACTTCCCTGAGTTCCAAAGGGTAGATTCAAACAGTTGCTAATCAGGGAAGGGAAGGGATGCAGAGTCAAGGGAGGAACAGCCAAGAAACAATAGTGCAGGCTTGGGGCAGGGTCCTGGTTCCACCCCAAGGGGCACACAAAAATATCTTTAAGCCCTTTTATAGAATTAAAACTCAACAAATGGAGGATGTCAGTACTCTCCATATCAGAGAAGACCAACTGAGGCCAAACTAAAGGAACCAGGGAAGCTCCCCCTTTGCCTGGCAAAGCAATAAAGCTATTCTTTTCTACTTCACCCAAAACTCTTCACCCAAAACTCTATGTCCAAGATTCTTTTCAGCACCAGTGTACAGAGGCTGAGATTTCGGTCTCTCTCTCTGTTGCACATTTGCACTGTTGCTCCCCCTGCTTGCTATATACATACCAAAAGTCAGTTGTATCTGTTCCCAAACCTGTTTATGCCAGTTTTACTTATGATAATTATGCATTTCAATTAAATATTATATAAATGGATAAAATATGAATATAGAAAGAGAATAATTTATGTTATGGTGCTAAGAAAACTAGGTGGAATGCTTTGGAAAAACTGAAGAAGTACAAATTGCTTTTAAAAAGCAATTGAATTATGTAATTTAATCAAGTATGGGTAAAATAATTTTAAAAGACCAAGAAACCACAATGAAAGATCTAGAAAATGTTTGTATCCAACTTGTTTCAAGAGTCTTCAAGTTTGACCTTCATTTTAAATAAAACAAAATAATAGATTATGCACACTATTTCTAGAAGAAAAGCAACATAACACTCTTAATAGATTTGAGTTGAATGAGAAATACTTGGGTCCAAATAAAATTATTAACCAATAAATACATTTTAGTAAGCTTCCATTAAAATGAAATGTTTAAGATACACATGCATCATGCTTTATGATTTCCTTATTTTTACTAACTTTTTGATTATCCAGCCAACTATGATACTGATATTATAGGACAAGAAGACTTGTGTTATAGTTTTTGCCCCCTGAGACATGAGCCTATATCATTACTAACTTTCACCTTTGCAATAACTATCCTTTCTTACTGTCTTTGGGATGTGTTTCTGGATGTCTCTCTTTCCTTTTACTGCCAGGCAGATAGGTCACTTCTAGGCTCCAGCAGATACTTTTTCCAAATAGTCCACATATTTATTTCCCTAAGACACCCTCCAAGCCATGATTATTTTGTACTTTTCCCATTTTCTCTTTGTCAGCATTTCTGTGTCCTGTAAGCTTATGACTGGGAAGGACTGTTTGCAGTCTTTACCGAATCAAGAATCAGAAACAAAGAGATATAAATGTTTCCATAAACAACCACTGCAAAATCAAAAAAGGATAAAGCATGATGGTAAACACAGAACTAGGAAAACGATGAACCTAGTTTCAAATTTGAGTAATGCAACTGACAAGCTTTGTGACCTTGGATAAGTCGTTTAAATTCATGAGCCTACACTTCCTCATTTGCAGATGAACTTTGAAAGGCTGTGTGATAAACTTTCAAGAACCTCTGCAGAAAACAAATTAACAAATAAACAAACAGATCAACTATAGGAGGAGGTTCTTTAACTGTAAGTCACCACGATTTGTTCTCTAGGAAACAAGTGATTTGTTCAGTAGGAACTAAATAACCCTGACCACCACAGACTAAACTGGAGAATAGGGTTTAAGTCGAGAGTCTAGACTGGCAAATGTCCCTTGTGGAAACCTAGAAGGAAAGCTCTACCGAACAAGTATACTCTTCCCTGGATGGTGACCAACAGCCCAGTCTGATCCTCTGTCTTGGGCATGATTGAGTGTGAGGTTGGAGCAGAGATGAGGAGCAAGTGAACTGTGAGAACAGCAGGACAAAGGAGTTGATTTGGGGCTATTAGATCAATGATGATGATTCCATTGTTTTCCCATTTCCCCCACTGATATTTAGTTCTTCAACCATTAGGAAAATTTTGGTTCATGTCCTTGTTGAGAAGGAAGAAATTTCCTCTACACATTGCAGTTTTTCTGGCTGGTCTAAGAACTAAATTGACCTGAGAAAGATTAACAGTAGAAAATCCCACTTAAGATTAAGAATATGTATACATGGGAGAGACCTAGGAAAACTGAGTAACTCACTAAAACCCTCACCTTAAATACCATCTTCAGCTAAAGACAAAGGATGTTGGGGGTAGTGGCTTGGGACTTCAAAGGGGAGGAAGGGCGGAAGGGGAGAGGCAGCACGTGAAAAGGAGGGCCTCTGGAGTGTGGAGTTCTGGAGTTTGGAGGAAGACTGAGGCTCCTCTGCTTCCCTGAAGCACATGCTTCTCCCCATTCCTTTGCCAGTCTACCTGACCAGAGAACAAATACAACTCAGATCTGTAGAGCACGTTGGGGTCTCAAGGACAATCAGTGGTGGGATGAGGACCAGCACTACTAGCTCCAAGTTCAGGGCAATTCCTACTGTACCTTAAGTGGATAGAGGAATGACGGAAGTGTAGCACATCATCCTTGCCTCAAGGGGCATAATGGCTATTATAAGAGCTATGACTTATGTATGAAAAGTTACCCAAGACCTTCAAGATGGTGGAGGAGTAAGACATGCAGATCACCTTACTCCCCACAAATACATCAGAAATACATCTACATGTGGAACAACTCCTACAGAACACCTACTGAATGCTGGCAGAAAACCTCAGACTTCCCAAAAGCCTCAGAAACAGTGGATTAAATCTCCACAATCAACTTGATGTACCCTGCATCTCTGGAATACATGAATAGATAATGAATCATCCCAAAATTGAGGCGGTGGACTTTGGGAGAAACTGTAGAATTGGGTTTTGCTTTCTGCATGTAATTTTGTTTCTGGTTTTATGTTTATCTTAGTTTAGTATTTAGAGTTTATTATCATTGGTAGATTTGTTTATTAATTTGGTTGCTCACTTCCTTTTTCTGTTTTTGTGAGTGTGTGTGTATGCTTCTTTGTGTGATTTTGTCTGTATAGCTTTGTTTTTACCATTTGTCCTAGGGTTCTGTCAGTCCTTTTTTTTTTTTTTTTCTTGTATTTTTTTTTTTTGAAGTATACATTTTAGCACTTGTCATCATTGGTGGATTTGTTTTTTGGTTTGGTTGTTCTCTTCTTTCTTTCTTTTTTTTATTACTTTTTAATATTTTATAAATTTTTAAATTTTTTACTTTAATAACTTTATTTTATTTTATTTTATTTTATTTTTTCTTTCTTTCTTCTTTTCTCCCTTTTCTTCTGAGCCATGCGGCTGACAGGGGCTTGGTGCTCTGGCCGGGTATCAGGCCGGAGCCTCTGAGGTGGAACAGCTGAGTTCAGGACATTGATCCACCACAGACCTCCCGGCTCCATGTGATATCTAACAGCGAAAGCTCTCCAAGAGATCTCCATCTCAACGCTAAGACCCAGCTACACTCAACGACCAGCAAGCTACAGTACTGGACACCCTATGCCAACAACTAGCAAGACAGGAAAACAACCCCACCCATTAGCAGAGAGGCTGTGCAAAATCATAATAAGGTCACAGACACCCCAAGACACACCACCAGACATGGTCCTGCCCACCAGAAAGACAAGATCCAGCCTCATCCACCAAAACACAGGCACCAGTTCCCTCCACCAGGAAGCCTACACAACCCACTGAACCAACCTTACCACTGGGGGCAGACACCAAAAACAACGGGAACTACGGACTGGCAGCCTGTGAAAAGGAGACCCCAAACACAGTAAGTTAAGCAAAATGAGAAGACAGAGAAATAAGCAGCAGACAAAGGAGCAAGGTAAAAACCTACCAGACCAAACAAATGAAGAGGAAATAGGCAGTCTACCCAAAAAAGAATTCAGAGTAATAATAGTAAAGATGATCCAAAATCTTGGAAATAGAATGGAGAAAGTACAAGAAATGCTTAACAAGGACCTAGAAGAACTAAAGAGCAAACAAACAATGATGAACAACACAATAAATGAAATTAAAGATTCTCTAGAAGGAATCAAAAGCAGAATAACTGAGGCAGAAGAACGGATAAGTGACCTGGAAGATAAAATAATGGAAATAACTACTACAGAGCAGAATAAAGAAAAAAGAGTGAAAAGAATTGAGGACAGTCTCAGAGACCTCTGGGACAACATTAAACGCACCAACATTCGAATCATAGGGGTCCCAGAAGAAGAAGAGAAAAAGAAAGGGACTGACAAAATATTTTAAGAGATTATAGTTGAAAACTTCCCTAATATGCGAAAGGAAATAGGCAATCAAGTCCAGGAAGTGCAGAGAGTCCCATACAGGATAAATCCAAGGAGAAACACGCCAAGACACATATTAATCAAACTGTCAAAAATTAAATACAAAGAAAAAATACTAAATGCAGCAAGGGAAGTGCAACAATTAACACATATTGGAATCCCCATAAGATTAACAGCTGATCATTCAGCAGAAACTGTGCAAGCCAGAAGGGTGTGGCTGGACATATTTAAAGTGATGAAAGGGAAAAGCCTACAGAAAAGATTACTCTACCCAGCAAGGATCTCATTCAGATTTGAGGGAGAAATTAAAACCTTTACAGATAAGCAAAAGCAAAGAGAATTCAGCATCACCAAACCAGCTTTACAACAAATGCTATAGGAGCTTCTCTAGGCAAGAAACACAAGAGAAGGAAAAGACCTACAATAACAAACCCAAAACAATTAAGAAACTGGTAATAGGAACATACATATCAATAACTACCTTAAATTAAATAGATGAAATGCTCCAACCAAAAGACATAGACTGGCTGAATGGATACAAAAACAAGACCCGTATATATGCTGTCTACAAGAGTCCCACTTCAGACCTAGGGACACATACAGACTGGAAGTGAGGGGATGGAAAAAGATATTCCATGCAAATGGAAATCAAAAGAAAGCTGGAGTAGCAATTCTCATATCAGACAAAATAGACTTCAAAATAAAGACTATTACAAGAGACAAAGACGGACACTACATAATGATCAAGGGATCAATCCAAGAAGAAGGTATAACACTTGTAAATATTTATGCACCCAACAGAGGAGCACCTCAATACATAAGGCAAATGCTAACAGCCATAAAAGGGTAAATCGACAGTAACAGAAAAATAGTAGAGGACTTTAACACACCACTTTCACCAATGGACAGATCATCCAAAATGAAAATAAATAAGGAAACACAAGCTTTAAATGATACATTAAACAACATGGACTTAGTTGATATTTATAGGACATTCCATTCAAAAACAACAGAATACACTTTCTTCTCAAGTGCTCATGGAACATTCTCCAGGATAGATCATATCTTGGGTCACAAATCAAGCTTTGATAAATTTAAGAAAACTGAAATCATATCAAGCATCTTTTCTAAGCACATCACTATGACTAGATATCAGTTACAGGAAAAAATCTGTAAAAGGTACAAACACATGGAGGCTAAACAATACACTACTAAATAACCAAGAGATCACTGAAGAAATCAAAGAGGAAATTAAAAAAAACCGAGAAACAAATGACAATGAAAACACAATGACCCAAAACCTCTGGGATGCAGCAAAAGCAGTTCTAAGAGGGAAGTTTATAGCAACACAATCCTACCTCAAAAAACAAGAAACATCTCAAATAAACAACCTAACCTTACACCTAAAGCAATTAGAGAAAGAAGACCCCAAAAAACCCAAAGTTAGCAGAAGGAAAGAAATAAAAAATATCAGGTCAGAAATAAATGAAAAAAAAATGAAGGAAACAATAGCAAAGATCAATAAAACTAAAAGCTGGTTCTATGAGAAGATAAACAAAATTGATAAACCATTAGCCAGACTCATCAAGAAAAAAAAGGAGAAGACTCAAATCAATAGAATTAGAAATGAAAATGGAGAAGTAACAACTGACACTGCAGAAATACAAAGGATCATGAGAGATGACTACAAGCAACTATATGCCAATAAAATGGACAATGTGGAAGAAATGGACAAATTCTTAGAAAAGCAGAACCTTCCGAGACTGAACCAGGAAGAAACAGAAGATATAATCGGACCAATCACAAGCACCGAAATTGAAACTGTGATTAAAAATCTTCCAACCAACAAAAGCCCAGGACCAGATGGCTTCACAGGTAAATTCTATCAAACATTTAGAGAAGAACTAACACCTATCCTTCTCAAACTCTTGCAAAATATAGCAGAGGGAGGAACACTCCCAAACTCATTCTATGAGGCCATCATAACCCTGATACCAAAACCAGGCAAAGATGTCACCAAAAAAGAAAGCTACAGGCCAATATCACTGATGAACATTGATGCAAAACTCCTCAACAAAATACTAACAAACAGAATCCAACAGCACATTAAGAGGATCATACACCATGATCAAGTGGGGTTTATCCCAGGAATGCAAGGATCCTTCAATATACGCAAATCAATCA
This sequence comes from Balaenoptera borealis, assembly GCF_965194805.1. Classification (NCBI taxonomy): domain Eukaryota; kingdom Metazoa; phylum Chordata; class Mammalia; order Artiodactyla; family Balaenopteridae; genus Balaenoptera; species Balaenoptera borealis. The sequence continues at coordinate 11,418,929 of NC_138876.1, forward strand.
GTGTAATAAATGATATTAACAAACTGAAGGAGAAGCATCATATGATCATCCCAATAGATGCAGAAAAAGCCTTTGACAAATTCAACACCCATTTATGATAAAAACCCTCCAGAAAGTAGGCATAGAGGGAACTTACCTCAACATAATAAAGGCCATATATGACAAACCCACAGTCAACATCTTTCTCCATGGTGAAAAATTGAAACTATTTCCACTAAGATCAGTAACAAGACAAGGTTGCCCACTCTCACCACTATCATTCAACATAGTTTGGAAGTTTTAGCCACAGCAGTCAGAGAAGAAAAAGAAATAAAAGGAATCCAAATCGGAAAAGAAGATGTAAAACTGTCACTGTTTCAGATGACATGATACTATACACAGAGAATCCTAAAGATGCTACCAGAAAACTACTAGAGCTAATCAATGAATCTGGTAAAGTAGCAGGATACAAAATTAATGCACAGAAATCTCTTGCATTCCTATACACTAGTGATGAAAAATCTGAAAGAGAAATTAAGGAAAGACCCCCATTTACCATTGCAACAAAAAGAATAAAATACCTAGGAATAAACCTACCTAAGGAGACAAAAGACCTGTATGCAGAAAATTATAGGACACTAATGAAAGAAATTAAAGATGATACAAACAGATGGAGAGACATACCATGTTCTTGGATTGGAAGAATCAACATTGTGAAAATGACTATACTGCCCAAAGCAATCTAAAGATTCAGTGCAATCCCTATGAAACTACCAAAGTCATTTTTCACAGAACTAGGACAAAAATTTTCACAATTTGTATGGAAACACAAAAGACCCCGAATCGCCAAAGCAATCTTGAGAAAGAAAAACGGAGCTGGAGGAATCAGGCTCCCTGACTTCAGACTATACTACAAAGCTACAGTAATCAAGACAGTATGGTACTGGCACAAAAACAGAAATATAGATCAATGGAACAGGATAGAAAGCCCAAAGAAGAACCCACGCACCTATGGTCACCTTAGTTTTGATAAAGGAGGCAAGAATATATAGTGGAGAAAAGACAGCCTCTTCAATAAGCGGTCCTGGGAAAACTGGACAGCTACATGTAAAAGAATGAAATTAGAACATTCCTTAACACCATACACAAAAATAAACTCAAAATGGATTAAAGACCTAAATATAAGGCCAGACACTAGAAAACTCTCAGAGGAAAACACAGGTAGAACTCTGTGACATAATTCACAGCAAGATCCTTTTTGACCCACCTCCTAGAGAAATGGAATTAAAAACAAAAGTAAACAAATGGGACCTAATGAAACTTAAAAGCTTTTGCACAGCAAAGGAAACCATAAACAAGACAAAAAGACAAACCTCAGAATGGAAGAAAATATTTGCAAATGAAGCAACTGACAAAGGATTAATCTCCAAAATTTACAAGCAGCTCATGCAGCTCAATATCAAAAAAACAAAAAACCTAATCCAAAAACGGGCAGAAGACCTAAATAGACATTTCTCCAAAGAAGATATACAGATTGCCAACAAACACATGAAAGGATGCTCAACATTACTAATCATTAGAGAAATGCAAATCAAAACTACAGTGAGGTATCACTTCACAACAGTCAGTATGGCCATCATCAAAAAAGCTAGAAACAATAAATGCTGGAGAGGGTGTGGTGAAAAGGGAACCCTCCTGCACCCTTGGTGGGAATGTAAATTGATACAGCCACTATGGAGAACAGTATGGAGGGTCCTTAAAAAACTAAAAATAGAACTACCATAGGACCCAGCAATTCCATTACTGGGCATATACCCAGAGAAAACCATAATTCCAAAAGAGTCATGTACCACAATGTTCATTGCAGCACTATTTACAATAGCCAGGACATGGAAGCAACCTAAGTGTCCATCGACAGATGAATGGATAAAGAAGATGGGGCACATATATACAATGGAATATTACTCAGCCATAAAAAGAAACAAAATTGAGTTATTTGTAGTGAGGTGGATGGACCTAGAGTCTCACCCCCATGCATCCCTCATTTGGTATTGGCTGCGAGCGATGCTGTTTTTTTTTAATTAATAAATTTATTTATGTATTTTTGGCTGTGTTGGGTCTTCGTTGCTGTGTGCAGGCTTTCTCTAGTTGCAACGAGCAGGGGCTACTCTTCGTTGCGGTGCACGGGCTTCTCACTGCAGTGGCTTCTCTTGTTGCGGAGCATGGGCTCTCGGCGCACAGGCTTCAGCTGTTGCGGCTCACGGGCTTAGCTGCTCCGCAGCATGTGGGATCTTCCTGGACCAGGGATCGAACCCATGTCCCTTGCTTTGGCAGGCGGATTCTTAACAACTGTGCCACCAGGGAAGTCCTAAACTTTAGTTTCTTTAGGGGGAAAAGAAACAGTTTCTAAATTGATCATAAAACACTTCTCTCTTGGAGGAAGCTTAAGTTATTCCGAAGACAGGAGGAGATCTGTACCATTCAGATGTCTCCCACTCCATTCTCCCATTATCTTAATCATTAGTAATGTGAGCATGATCAGGAAGCCTCAGTCCATACCAGAAAGGTGTGGCTCATTTTCAGCTTAAGGCGTATCCTCAATAAACATGAAAATTGGCCTGGTAGAGGAGTTGATGTCCCTGGGAGTCTGTAGGGACAAGTCACCTTCTCCCTGGCCCCAGGAGAAAGAGAGAGGGAGCGTGGAAGGAGCTGGTAGGAGAATGAAAGGCAGCTCAGTGGGTGGGCAGGATGGAACCCGGGAGCTAAGACCTCAGTCACTTTAGAAGAACATCTTTTGCTGAATTGAGAACAGCCTCTTGTGGGTGCTGGTTCTGACTCCTTTGGTTGCCTGGCACAATTTGTCCCTGGTGATACGGATGCCAAACTTGAAGCTTGTTGTTATTATAGGAAATTGAGGGTCGGCTTTTATTGCATTACTAGTTTCCAAGAAATAAATCCTTTTTTGGCAACTAAAGAACAGTGCTTTAACCAGAGTCTGGTTTAGGAATATTTGGAGAGCACCCTGCCTTGTTGGTTTATATTTTCATGCATGTATTCTCTCTTACTCTCTACTCCTTTCCTTCTGCATCATCCACTGGACACACACACAAACTTGGTACACACAGCCTGGACAAACTCAAAGTCTCCCTCTCTCTCTCTCAAACACACACACACAACCCCTAAAGATTACAGACGTACATTTGTGATCAACACATCAATACCCAGGGACAGATGTGCCAAATCTGACATATCTACCCAGTCCCAACAGTTGTAACAGTTGTGATATGAGGCGTGTTGCTTTTTCTCTGGAATCTGGAGGATCCACCAAACAGCCAATGTCATCATTTCCTCAGCCTGTTTCCCTAGGATGGCAAATGCCACGCCAATCAGGGCAGCACAGAGTTCAGAGTCTGAAAGCGTGACTCATTCTTGGCTCCAGGCCAACTCTCAACCTTATATTGACTTGTCAAAATGGGACCTGGGACAAAAATCCCTCAATCAACTGTCCACAGGTATCCTCCAACTTCTTGACCTGTCTTGGATCCTGTCTACTTCAGGATGCACAACAGAAAGAATCCTTTTCCTCCTGACTCAAACTGGGCATAAAGGCAGAGCAGGTGGTACTGCTGAGTTAAGTAGTAACAGAACACAAAGTACGACTTGTTTTCAAAAATAAATGCCTCTTCTCAGAAGGTACAGTCTAATAGGACTGACAGAAGTCAAAGTCAAATTCAGGGAAATTGCTTTGTTAGCAGTTAGCAAGCTAGCCATTTCCCTCGAACTAGGCTGCAAAGAATTTAGAGGGCCTACACTCCTATTTCTCCTGGTACAAAAGCTGATATGTCTCCTATAAGAAAGCAAATAATAAATAACAATCAATCCCAGCTTGTCTCTATCACATGTTGCTTTTCATATTTCTCATACCTGTTCTCACAAAATCCTCTTAATCAAGGATCAAAGGAGCCAGAGAATTCGTATTCATTTTTCTGTTGAGAATAGTAAGGGTCCACAATTTTCAGTGATTTTTCCCAAGGTCAAAGAAATAGTAAGCACTATATACAAGGCTCAGTCCTATTGATTACTCATTTATGCATGCAAATCTACTTATGTGCTTTAATTATTATGTTCTATACCTAGGGAACTCCACACTGGATAAGACCATCAGAATCCCTGCTTTCACTGGGTTTACAATTTAGGAAATAGAGACAGGCGATTAAACAATGACAATAAAGTACAAGGAAAGGGGGACTGACTATGGAGCTGATATAAGGATATTAGGATCTTGTAATCGAGCCTGGAGGAGGAGATGGGGAGGACGTGGGGAAAGAAATGAGTTCTTGGAAGTTGCAATACCTCAACTGAGATCAGAAAAATCAGGGGGAATTATTGTGGCAGAAATTGGAAGCTGAGGAAGAGAAACAGAGGAGGAGGAACCGTATTCCATACAGGGGAGAGCAGATATGTGAAGACCAGGAATTAAGTCAAATTATGGCAGGGTGGAGGACCAGACAGTCGTGTGGGATGCGTGGAGCTAAGTACGGGAAGGGATGAACGGCTGGGGACGTGGCACAAGAGGAAGGCAAGGCCTGCAAGTAAGGAACCTCATGACCACCTTCAGTAAAGGAGTTTGAACTATGCCTTAAGGGTAATGGGGACCACTGAAGGTTGTACTGGAGGGCAACAGGTTGAAAAATGGCTCGCAGAGGATTAAAATTAGAGGCTGCAAGTCCAGTTAGAACCTGCTGAAGTAGTCCAAGATTTGGATTTAGGTAATGGGGATTTGAGAGAATGGGATAGATTCCAATGACATCAAGAAGTTAAATCCAACAGGATTTGTGGAATGATTGAATTAAGTGGATTGGAATAAAAGAGATGGAGTCAAGATGACTCAGATATTTGTCAGGCTATGGGGATAATGAGGTGGTTGCCTTACTATTTTCTCCACACACTCAGGGCCTGTGGGATATCATGGCTTCTCTCTTTGATTACTGATGATTCCCAGCCCTGGCCTGACGGTAAGAGTCACCATTCCAATGGAAGAGTCCTATGAGTGGCATCCAGGAAGGACATCATTCCAGTCAACCTTAAATTGCTTATAGATTGGATTTAAGGACAGAATATACAGAAGAAATTTACTTCCCCTGGAACAGGCTTTCGGTGTATATTGAGGAGATTTTGGTCTCTGTGTAAAAGTATTAAGGTCCTCTTCCTTCTTGATGCAGTAAGACCCTAGTCAACCACCAAATCCAGGAAACTGAAAGGCCACTCTGAATCCTTGACTTTGACTAAAGATGGATTTCTTTATTTTTAATATTTTTTAACTTTTTATTTTATATTAGAGCATAGTTGATTAACAATGTTGTGTTAGTTTCAGGTGTACAGCAAAGTGATTCAGTGATACATATACATGAATCTATTCTTTTTCAAATTCTTTTCCCATTTAGGTTATTACAGAATATTGAGCAGCATTCCTTGAGCTATACAGTAGGTCCTTGTGGGTTATCTATTTTAAATATAGCAGTGTATACATGTCAATCCCAAATTCCCAATCTATCCATCCCCCCACCCTTCCCCCCGGTATCCATAAGTTCATTCTCTAGATTTTTCAAAATGTCAGAGCTAAAGAGGATTCTAAAACTCATCAGGTCCCATCCATTCATGTAAACGAAGAGGAAGGCCTAGAGAGATGAAGTGAACTTCTCAGTGCCTCGTGGAAATCAATGAAAAAATCATCACTAAAACTTAGTTTTTTAAATTCTAGACCAATGTTATTCTTAAATTAACACCAAAGGATATTTATTATGTCTACTATGCACTACGAATTATATTCAGTGGTTACTGCACACTCTCTCTAAAAGGTAGGGATTGTGTTTTCAAACAAAACTGAGGCTTAGCTGATTCACTTTGTTATAAAGCAGAAACTAACACACCATTGTAAAGCAATTATACTCCAATAAAGATGTTAAAAAAAACCCCAAAAACTGAGGCTTCAAAACCTCAGACATCTGACAACACAAAACTGCCGTGGCCTTCAGTTGAATTCATATAACTGCAAATTCCATGTTCGTTCCACTATATCCTACTGCCTCTCACAATCTTCATAATTAAGGAAAAGTCTCTAATGAAAATGTTGCAGGTTAGATCCCCATTCAGGGTACAAGGGTCATACAATGCCAAGGAGAATCACTAGCCCTTTCCTCCCAACAGTCTTCCACGGAAGCCTGAGCACCCCTCAGCTGTTGCTGGAGACCTGAGTATTTACGACAAATGTAAAATACCAAACCTTCTCCCCAAGAGCTTATCGTTTAGCGTAATCTCAAGACAGTGAATTGAGAACACAGCATGAATCTAAATTGACTTTTTCTTTTTTCGTTATGAGAGCAAGTTGTAATTTCTTGTAATCTTTTCAGTTTATGGCCTTGCCTTTTGTGTCTTTATTGGACAGAACCTTTTTCTTAAGATAAAAGGTTATTTAAGGAGGCTTCTCTTTTTTCAGTCCCTATGGTCTAGCCTGCCGCAGTTTCCAGTAAGAGCGCGCACTGGCTGCCCCTCTGAACACATGGGCGACGTTGTTTCGGCGCACGGACCACGTGGGGCCCGAAGAGGGTTACAGCCATTTCTGGCATCACTCAATTCTGTGACGTATTAGGGCTTCCTCTCAATGGCCATTACATTAGGAAAAAATTTACAGCTCATGATCAACAGCTGTTCCTCTAAATAAAACAATGTAGTTTATTCTTTTCCTTTTAGCATGCCAGAGTCCCATGCTGTGTGAGACCAGTACTTGCACTTGGCATTCTATGGAAACTACTTAATCCTTGAAAACACATGGGAAAATTCAGTCATTTGTTCACTTGTTCATTTGTGAGTGTGCTCGTCAGTTCCCCCAACCCACTTAGCCTTGCATGTATTCAGTCATTCATTTGCTTGCTCTGTGCTTATTTTTTATTTTATTGTTGCAAAAATAACTGTATATATGTGTGTGTGTATATATGTGTTGCCATTTTAACATTTTCAAGTGTACAGTTCAGTGTCATCAATTTCCTTCACACTTGTGTGTAACCATCATCAGTATCTGTTTCTAAAACTCTTTTATCACCTCAAACAGAAACTCTGTAACCACTGTCTTTGCTTATTCTTTATTATTTTATTCAACAAGTATTTATTAGGGACCTAAATTGGCCAAAGTCCTATATGAGGGCATGTGGGAAGATATAAACCTTAACCTTTTATGATTTGATATGAATGAACTGAAACTCTGATGGGAATATACGTGCCCTCCAGTAGCCCAGAGCCTTCACCACCATTCCCTTCTCAGAATTGCTATCCTCAACAGTGCCTTGAACTTCAGGTAACATTCCAGAGTAAGTAGGACAAAGTACAGACTCACCAATTGGGTTTGGTCCCTCTGATTTTGCCGTAACTACCTCCCTAACCCCAGCTCCCAGCACCAGTTTTTACTTTATAATTTGGTCAAGTAGAGAAAGGAGCAATTAAAAATCGATTAATAACCAAAGCCTCACCATCATCAACAAAAAAAGCAACAATAAAACCACCAGCTCTACCAAGATACAACCCTTAATCATAAATCCCCAGCACTTGGGCAACTTTTAATACCTCTGGTTCTTAGTGAAAAGTCTTTGTAACCACCTGCTTATAGATAAACTGAAAATCTGACTCAGAATTTTAGCTATTAAGCACCCCATTCTAGGTCTCCAACAGAAGCATGGCAAAATGATGAGAAAATCTGGGCTGCCAGAGAGTGGCTTTATGAAGGATGCAGTCATTCTAAGTGAAGTACAGGAAATTCTTCTGGAGTCACAGGGAAATCATTACTGAAGACAGAGGGAAGATAATATATCAAAGGTTGAAATACTGGCTTTAGAGGCAAACAAATGGCTGATTCACATCCTAGCTCTGCTACTAAATACATTTGTGTATGTGGCTGATCACATGACTTCTCTGAGCCTCAGTTTCTCCATCTGTAAAAATCAAAGAGTGGTAATGATTAATGATACCTACCTGATGTATTAATAAATGGATATAGTAATAGTGAAGGCAGAGTAAAATAATCTTGTCTTACATTTGTTGAATGCTTTCCATGTGCTAGGCATTGTTCTAAGCCCTTCACTTGTATGTATTTATTTATCATGGCAACACCATGATGTGGATATCAAGATCATCCCCATTTTTCAGATGAGGAGCAGTGGTACAGAAAGTTGAAGTAATTGTCAAAGACCACTCAGCTAGTATGTGACAGAACTTCATACAAACCTAAATTCTGGCTCCAAATCTTAGCCATACACATTACTACATCCTAAGAGTATTTAGCAAATACAAAATAGATGAATGACATTAGAACAGCAAGTTAAAATTCATGAAATGCCCATGATCCTTATAGTTTCCTCCTACTTTCACTACTATAATCTTACTGTAAACTTACATTGTCTCTCCTTAGGTTAATGCAAAGGTGTTCTAATTCTCCTTGCTGTCTCCAAATCCATCTTTCTCAAAGTGAACTTTATGAAGGGCAGAGGCAATCTGGTCACTCCAGTCTTCAAAATTCTTCAAGAGTTCCTCCTCACGTTCGGAATGTCTAGGCAACTGACCATGCCACTCAAGGCTTTCAAGATCTGGCACCAACTATTTTTTCAACCTCCACTTCAAAGCCAGTTCACCATCCAGCCATACTGAAGTACACATGGCACCTTTATATCTTCATGCACACTTGTCCCTCTGTTTGAAAGAATTTCTTCCCTCTTACTTGACTCAACAGCCCACCCATTCTTCCAAAGACAGGCTGAACATTTTTTTCTCTCTTGTCATCTTCCTTGACTCTCCCTAAGTCACATGTATATATGTCTTCTTTTCCAAAAATGTATTTTAGACATTTCTCTAACATGACACCCTCATGAGTTGCAATTATGTTTACAAATCAGATTCCCTTCTAATCTGTAAGCTCTTTAGGATAAAGGCTATTCTCATAGCCTTCTTTGTATCTTTTGGTTGTAAGAAATTTAAAAATGTCTCAAATTGCCTTTAAAAACACATATATTTAACTGAAAATTCTACACATGTAAATGGCTTCAGGTATAGCTGGTTATAAATTTTCTTACAGTGTAATCAAAATCAGATTCCAAACTTTCTTCTCTCCAATTCTCATCTTCCCTTCCCCTCTATAATATACATTTTTTCAGATCTCTCTCCTTATAGATATAAAATGAATTGCAGTAACTTCTAGGCTCACATCCAGGATTCTCAGGAAAATAAACTTCTTATCATTGATTTTAATTGGGTTGCGCTTTCAATCTATGAAGCTAGAAGAAAGAAGTATATACTGATTGGCTTAAACTTAATTTACATGGTCCAATTTTCAGCAAAATATGGATTCCCTCCAGAACCACTGAGATAGGAGAGGGACTGCAGTGATCCCCAGAAGAAAATTAGAATATTTTCTGAATACAGAAAAGATAAACTTGTGCTGAGCAAAATGTACACACACATGCACGCACACACAGAGGCACACACATACACAGATACTGCTGTTTTCTTAATTTTACTGTCAATCATGCTCAGTAAATGATAATGGATAAGTGAATGTGTATCTGTTTACTGATGCATATGTATAGAGAATAGAGAGCAAAGTAGAGACCAATAAGCCATTTTTTTTCCCCCAGAAAGAAGATGCTACTTCAGTCAGACTATGCTCTGTTATCCTTTCTACTCATGGTTTGGCACTAAATGAGTGGTTCCAGATCTACTAATTAGATATACCATTTTTCTTCATGCTGAGGAATACTTGAAGACTGCTTTCTTTTTTCAAATGCAACTTTTTATACTATATGATCCTCCCCATGAGTCATTGGGACTTGAGGTTATTATAATTTAATAACAAACTAATAATTCAATGTTAACTTTTGGGGAAGGCTTTTATTCTTGGTTTCTATTTCTTTCCACTACCCCATCTCACAGTTACCACATATTTTTATATTTCAAAAGTGCTTTCTTAACTAATATCTAGTAGATGCCTTTAACAGCAGTCTATACATACATTGTCTCATTTTGTTTTATCATCTCAGCTCTTTTTAATAGACAATCCGATTCATTCATTCATCCATTCATTCAACCGACACATATTTTTAAGGACTATATACACTGCTAGTCACCAGAGGAACAATGACAAACATGATATATTTCTTTGCCTTCAAGGAACTTACAATCTAGTAAGTGAAACAAGCAAGAAAGCAGGTAGTATCACTAGAGTATACAGAGTTCACTTCAGTTGCTGTGAGACCACATCATAGCCAAGTACTTCAATCCAAGGGGGTGAGGGAAGACCTGATAGAAGAAGTAAAACCTAATTTAATACTTTCCTCATTTTATAAATTAGGAAGGTATATTTCTGAGAGGATACATGACATGTTGAAGGCTACAATGCTATAAAGTGATAGAACCAAGAGACAAACTAATTTTTCAACATCCCAACCATCCCCTGTATATTAAATAATACCCTTTGAATCACAAGTTATTTGCCTGAATAAAAACTGTATGAAAATAAAAAAGAAACAATGAGCAAAAGCGCATAAACAATAGAGTGCTTAACGCAGATCCACCTACCAGCCCACAATGGCACTCCTTGGAGGATAAATGGGATTTCACATGGTGAAGCAGGCCGAGAATGTCATGAACAAAGGCAAAGGCCAGCAGGACAGGGTATTTGGGGAACCCTGAGCTAACCTTTCCCTTAAGGGGTTTAACAAATATGAGCGTGAAAAATTGGTTTATATTCAAAAGACCAAACTTTGAAAGGCCTTGAAGACTGCTAACATGTTCACATAGAGTTCTGCATATTCTGAGACATTATTAACGTTTTTAAGCAGGGGAGAGGCAAGATATGCCTTGAGTTCTAAGAAAATAGCCAGAGGCAGAAAAGACATTGGATTCAGAAGTAGATTGATATATAGAGAGCTGATAGATGGTAAATAGATTATATGTAGATACTATCTGGTTTCTGATATTTTTTTCTTCTTTGATACTAAAATCAATAACAACGAACTATTAAAGTATAAAGAAATATTGAAATCTTAGAAGTTTTCAAGTATTCATCTCTAATGATCATCTAGGCATAGACTTTTGATCCTGAAGCGGCGCTGTTTTAGCTATTCCTCTGTATTTAAAGTGGGATCATGTAAATATATGGTAATAAGCAGAGTGATTTTAGTAATCACATATACACATCCAATTTAATGATTGTGTATACAGTATATCTTAACTTCTATTAGAAAATATGACTAAAGCATCAAACCAGTGATTGCACAGATATTAGCTAGTGCTATGAGATAATCAGGTTCATAGAGAGTGCAGAGTGGGTGCTTGGGTGACATATAACTTTGGCAAAATTGTGAATCTGATGCGTAAATGTCTGAAGCTTGGGAAACAGTGATATAGTGTACATTATTTTAGTTATGTGTCTGCATCCTCATAATGCAGTGAGCAGCAAAGCTGGAACTGGAGAGAGAGGAGGCTTCCAGCTCTAAAGCTAATGTTCTTGAAACATCCTATGTCCTTCAAATACTTGATTTAACAGCTGAGGAAAGTAAGTGTCAAAACAGGGTGACCAAATTTGCCTGAGAGTGTTAATACAGAGAGACCCAAAGAGGCTGTAGAAAGTCTGCCCTAGTTGCTCATTCTCAGAAGACTATCTTTAAACAGATAAACATGATGTCATCTGTGTGGTAAAATCAAAGGATTAATTATAATATGTTTATTGAATTAATATCTAAATGCCTAAGTTTTTCATATTCATTGGTATTGAGCAGTATAAGCATTTTAAAGAATATTTTATTAATTATTATTATTTTTTTTTTTACCCCATTATGGTTTCTTTGAATCCTCTTTGTAGCATGTTTTATATTCTGTTTCCTAGTAGTTTTTTAACTTCAAGTTTCTTGAAGTTAGGAACCTTACTGTTAGTTTTATTTTTATGTATTCTATGGTTTGGGATAGGCCTTGAACCAATGGATGCTCAACCTACATGTTGAATCTCACCTAAAATCTTACAAATCCTCCATTTTTCACAAATTATATGATTAATGCACTCCTTCAATCATTTACTCATTCAACAAGTATTTATTCAATTACTGTTATATGCCAAATAAAATCTAGCCTATCTCTAGTTAATTAGCAATTTGAATTAATGCAGTCCAAATAAATGAGATCTCACAGTGTAAGAGACATACTGAGGGCTGGAAAAATTTACTTACTCAAGGAGTAGAATGATAAATATCAAAATGTTGATAATATGGGAGTGCCTTTTTTTTTTTTTTTTTTGCTCATTTCCTCATAAGTTTTTCATAATAAACATCTACTGCTTTATAAGGAGGAAAACAGATCATACTGGAAATACATTTTCTGGTTTAATTGTAAAAAGTTTTGGCATTCATTTAACTCCTTCTCTATCTTCCCCTGAAAACTTCCCTCTTGGCAAAAAGACCTCAAGGTCATAGGTGTAAATTTATCCTTTTAATTTCTGGTTCTCCCTTTATTCCAAGATAGGAAATTTTCATTTTTTAAAAGAAATTTTTCTGCTTAAATCTAAGAGGTAGCATACTGCTATAGAAAGAGCCATCAGTCAGAAAGACCAGAAGTCATCCCTACCTTCACTAGTAATAACTTGGAGAAGTTATTAAATCCCTCGCAGTCCTAATTTCCTTATAAGTAAATATGGGGTCAATAATGCCTTCATGATTGTTTGCAGAGGGGATTAAATTATTGGGCTGGCCAAAAAGTTTGTTCGAGTTTTTCCATAATATGAAAAACCCAAACAAACTTTTTGGCCAACCCAATATGATAAAATGCCTGCCACGTAGTAGGAGTATTCCAGAAAATAGTTTCCTTCTCATTCCACTTCCACATTGGTACTGAAACTGAGACCCAGACAAATTAAGATGTTTTGTCAACCTCAGTGGTAGAGCCGGACTTGAACTCAGGCCTTCTAATACCAGTTCAGCTCTCTGCCATCTATATCACACTGATTTTTCTCATGCAATCAGTGATTAGAAGCAACACACATGGCGTTTCCACTTCCTTTATGCCTCATAGCTCTTATTTCTAGGCAGTTTAAATAGCACCAAACAAAGCATGTATTCCTTAACACTTAATGACAATCCTGCTCATTTGACAGTAGCCTTTGATCTGGTAAATGTATGGCTTTATCTGCCTCCCCACCTCCTAAGGATCAGGTGACTGTTCTCAAGTACAGAAAGAAAAGAAGCCAACCCATACATCACAGAGACAAGAGCTCACTCTGTTTTAAGCTAAGCCACCTTGTAGAACAAAAGTGCTGGAGATCACCTAGCTCATGGTCATTTAATTCTTGGGCTGCTCTTACTTCTCCCCGGACAACTCATTTCCAGCACTCTCTCTCTTTGAGTAACACGTAGAAATTTAATAGTGACACTATGTTAGGACACGAAGAAGAACATAATACTGAGCCATGTTTCAAGCAGGAGGTCAACACCAGTATACTTTCTTAGAATAACTGGAAGTAATCATTGTCTATAGATGTGACTGAGTTATCAGGAAACACTATGGGCCCAAACTACAAAATTATGTTTATTGGGGTTGAATAGTAATTTTTCAAAGAGCAAACACTTGGGAATTGTTATCAGAATAGACCAAATTGTCAGTCTTCTATTAGAAACCCTGAAATGCATTAATAGGTGTTTGGAGCTGGAAGGAATCTTAGAAATTTCTTACCCAAACTTTTTGTATTATTGGGGAGAAAGTTTATAGGGGAAATCTGAGGCTCAGACAAATTATTTTATCAAGGTCAGTGGTTGAGCCAGGTTTGAACTTGTGCCTTTAAATATCAGTTCAGCCCTCTGCCATATGTCACACTGATTTTCCTAATGCAAGTCAGATATTAGAAGTATCAAAAATGGCATTTCCATTTACTTTATGTCTTATAGCTCATATTATGAGTAGTTTAAATAGCATCAAAGTACTTATTCCTTGACGTTCATTTTTTTTCAACAAATAATTAATGATCCCTTGTTATGTAACACATACTCATTGCACAGAGATAGATTTAACTGATGAAGAAAAATCCTCGTGTTGAGGAACTGATGGGATTTCTCAGCCTATATTGTACATTATGGACTTATTCTTTACCTGGGGCTGAGCAAAAGTGCATTTTCAGTGCTAATAAACAATGACACAAAATGTCTCTGGCTTTCTCTATAAGAGAGTTTGTAAGTATTTCCAGGAAGTTAGTCATAGCACTTGATTATGGGTAGGAATGTCTTAAAAAGAAGACTACTTCCATCTCGGAATTTCATGTTTACTTCAACATTCTGGAATCTGCCCAAGCAAGGGGTCTGCTTTCCTTTGGACCTGCCTCCTGATTGGATAAAAGGGGATTCCCAGTGACTTATCATATCAAAATTATCTTGAATTGTAAAAGCAATGAATAGAGGGAATGGAAAAGCATATGACTAGAAAGAATTATAAATAAACATATGAGTCAATGGAGGAAAGGACAGTTAACTTCCTAACCATTTGGAAAACATATCTTGTGTTACTTAATGTTCTGCTTACACTGTAAACAGGTAAATAAAGACAAATCATATGTTATAGATTTTGTAATCCAGGCCACAGTATCTACTTGTAACCACCACCAAATTACCACTGCCTAGCACCAGTCAGAATCCAACTCTTCCTTCCTCATCCTGGAGTAACATTTTATCTGGGATCATAGCATAGTGTTTCGAAATGAAGAGGAGACTAACATCGCTTTCAGACACTTCTATTTTGGTCAGTACACATTGCCTACCTGGCCCTCAGTTTCTCCAACTTTCAGATGGGAAAATAATGGGCTGAACCATCTTATACAGCAGAGAGATGCTGTGATAATCAACTAAGATTATGTATATGAAAGGAGTTGGTACATGAAAACTGAGTTATATAGACAATAGCTATTATTATTATCACTGTCTTTAATCACTCAATTAAATCACTTTGTAATAAAATGCTTTGTAACGGAATTCACTATGTAAGTCTCAGGTTCCCCACTAGAGTTTAAGCTCCCTGAGAACAGAGCTTATTCATCTTTGGATCCCTCACCATCTACTGGAGTTCATGGAAACTTCTTTTGTTTGCCTTCCAGATGCACATCCTGTGTAAGGGAGTTTCTCTCTCCTTCCCTTCCTGGTAAGGGATGCTCCTCAGGATGGCTTTTATAAAGGGCTTGAGCTCGTTCTTTTTTTTTTTTTTTTTTTTTTAAAGATTGATTGATTGATTGATTGATTGATTGCCATGTTGGGTCTTCGTTTCTGTGCGAGGGCTTTCTCTAGTTGCGGCGAGCGGGGGCCACTCTTCATCACGGTGCGCGGGCCTCTTCACTATCGCGGCCTCTCTTGTTGCGGAGCACAGGCTCCAGACGCGCAGGCTCAGTAGTTGTGGCTCACGGGCCTAGTCGCTCCGCGGCATGTGGGATCTTCCCAGACCAGGGCTCGAACCCGTGTCCCCTGCATTAGCAGGCAGACTCCCAACCACTGCGCCACCAGGGAAGCCCTTGAGCTCGTTCTTCACCTGGACTCTGCAATTTAATTTTAGCCACGAGTGTTGATGGAAAAGGTTGCAGAGTTCAAGCCACTCTTCAGTGGAAATGAAACTGGAGAAGGGCACGAGGCCAAAAATAAGGCCCTTTCTAAGTGGTGTCTGGGGACACAGACTTCAGCACTTCAAGTGCCCACTGGTCCTTCCCTTGCTCCAGGCCCATCACAGGGGCATGAGGGTCCTGCTATAGAAAAGCAGAGTTGCCCGTTCCCGACGCCAACCTCAACAAAAAGGAATGCACCTCAAACAGCCTTGTTCACTCAGTAATCGCTTACGGGAATCATAGTTCTTAGGGTCCTCCTCTGTTTGCAACTGACACGTCTCAAGAGGCCAGCTGTGGATAGCCAAGGAATAATGAGTTTTCTTTAGAGGAAGGAATTGTATGAAATGCTATTAATTGGTCCATCTCTGGAATGCTTCTTTGTCCCTATGAAAGAGGAGTACTACTGGGCTGGAGGAAGAAATTGTGTTCCATGTTAAAGGCGATACATTTTTATGTACAGTTCCTTAAACATTTTTTGGAATCCATTTGTTAAAATTCTTAGGAGCCAAGACAGTCATATCTGTCTTATTTTAAACAGTATACTTGTTACTAACAAAAAGTGCTAGCCTATTACAGCTTATAACGTAAATGTTTGCAGTTACGATTAACATGAAGATTTATGTTGCTACGAATCCTTTTTTGTACCTGGTCTTCTTCTATGGCACTGAGTATCCAAGAATCTCAGAAACTCCAACTTGAATTTCCAAACAACCTTGATATGCTTGCATGAGTTGGCAGTTCAAAAACCATTACTCCAATACATTTGTAGTTTGGTACTATTTTAATTTTCACTTATATTTTTCATGCATAGTACTGTGAATTTATGTGCTTGCTCACTGTAATGACTGTAATTAGGACAATTATATATCATTTACCTCAACCAATGACCTGACCACACTGTGATATGCACTATTCTAGTAAGTGATGGAAAACTGAACCCAAGTCTAAGCTTCCCAACATGATAAGACACGGTCCTCTCTGTACTGGCTTAACCTAGATCCCCAGGTTTATCTCTTCTGCTCTCTCTGCCTCTCACTCTTCGATCAATATTGAGATTTTGCTTACAGTTTCCTCCACAAACAAAGTATTTCATGCCTCCCTGACTTCATTTGTGTTGTTCCTTTCACTTGGGTTGACCTTCCTCCACTTCTTCATGTGACTCCAGATCATCTTCAGAGTTCAGCTGACACATTAACATGGAAAGTCTCCCTGACCATCCCCTCGCCCTGCTGTCCAATTAAACATTCTTCTTTTATCACCATATGCCACTCTGAACAAGTATCTAACATAGCATATTTCAAATGATATTACAATTACCTTGTGATTTCATGTCTCTATCTCTCACTATGAACTCCTTATGGAGAGAGAGCTTATTGGGGTTTGACTATCTTTGAATATCTTTTGAACCCCACAAAGATATGTTGAAGCCCTAACCCTGTTACCTGTAAAGGTGACCTCCTTTGGAAATAGGGTTTTTGCAAGTAGAATTAAGATGCCCGTTAAGATGACCTAATGCTAGAGCAGGGCAGGCCCTTACTCCAATACGACAGGTGTCCTTATAAGAGAAGAAGAGACACAGAAACAGAGAAACGCAGGGGGAAGATGGTCAAGTGACCAATGGAGATTGGAGTGACACAGTTGCAAGCCAAGGGATGTCAAAGGTTGCAGGCAACCACCAGAAGTAGGAGGAGGCAAGGAATTGTTCTCCTCTAGAGCCTTCAGAGAGTGAGGCCCAGCCAGCATCTTGATTTCAGACTTCCAACCTCCAGAACTGTGAGAGAATACATTTTTTTTTAATTTACTTTTATTTTTATTTTTTTTTGGCAGTACCACGTGGCATGTGGGATCTTAGTTCCCAGACCAGGGATCGAACCTGCACCCCTTGCTTTGGAAGTGCGGAGTCTTAACCACCGGACTGCCAGGGAAGTCCCGAGAGAATACACTTCTGTTTAAGCCACCTGGTTTCTGGTAGTTTGTTATGGCACCCTAGGAAACTAACAGAGCTCACCTTATTTAATATCATATTTAAAGTGGCAACGTAAATCTTGCCTCTTAGTAGACATTCAAATGATTGTTTAATTGTTATTTAAACTAAACTAAAAACACCTAGAATGTCCCACTGCTTCCTTCACCCCAGTCACTTAAGTCCTGACCAGCCACAAAGGCTAAGTTGCTCTCACCCTTGGGAAACCTCCCATCAACACAGTCTTTTCTCCTCTGGATTATTAAGGCATTTTATTACTTATAATAATCTTAATCTTAGATATTCCGGTGAACCATAATGCATAGCTTGCCTTCTCGAAAGATTTCACAACACTTTGAAGCCTGGAAGAAACTCTATCTCAGTCGTGTAGTGTCACTTCTGTATGATCATTTCACGTTCAGCATGTAACATATTCATAACTACTTCCTACACTGTCCACATTTTCAAATGGTAGTGAGAAAAGGAAGGCTCAGATTAATGAAATCACTTGCCCCAGACATCAGGATAGGAAATGGCAGAGTTGGGATTTGCTCTTCCCACTTCGGCCTTTTAGAAAGACTTCACATCAGTAACCACTGACTTAAGTCCTCAACTGCCCTCGCTGTCACTGAAGAAGAAATCTGAGACTTCTGACCAGCACCAGGAGCTGAGCATACAGATATGTGGGACATGAAGACCCTGCCAGCCTAGAGAGCTAGAAACCAGAGCCAACAGCAAACACACACAAGAGTCCCTTGTAATCTCCTGACATGACGTCCAGTGTCTCCCAGCTTCCCATCGGATGGCTCACTCTGATCCAAATGCCCAAAATAGCAACTTAACTTTTAGTAAGTGCAGGCTGGGTTTCATTTGTAAACAGTAGCAGAAAAAAAATGACATTGAGGAAGCTACCAATAGATCATCTTTATCCTGTTTCTAGTCATTATTCTCTGATTCCTCCTTCCTTATTCCGGCAGACATAAGATTGGAGATGGGGACTTTCTTAATGAAAAGCAGGAATACCCAAGCTGTACAGAAAACACACAAAAGCTATCAATTTCTATCCTTCAAAAGTAATAAGACTATGTGCCAGAAAACATTCTGTAAACTTCTAAGAGCTACAGCAAGAGATATTGTCATTACTTTAGAAATAGGCACATGGCATTTCTTGATGACTTTTATAGAACCAATAGTGGTTTTTCCATTACCTTTATTTAATTAATTAATTATATTTTTTTATTATATAAGCTACAGATGTACAATATAGTGATACACAATTTTTATAGGTTATGCTCCATTTATAGTTATTATAAAATATTAGCTATATTCTCCCTGTTGTACAGTATATCCTTGTAGCTGATTTTATACACAATAGTTTGTAGTTCTTAATCCCCTACCTCTATCTTGCCACTCCCCCCTTCCCTCTCCCTACTGGTAATCACTAGTTTGTTCTCTACACCTGTGAGTCCGCTTCTTTTTTTGTTATATTCACTAGTTTGTTGTATTTTTTAGATTCCACATATAAGTGATGTCATACAGTACTTGCCTTTCTCTGTCTGACTTATTTCACTTAGCATAATACCCTCTAAGTCCATCCATGTTGCTGCAAATGGCAAGATTATTTAAAATCTATTTTTATTATGTCACTATTAGTTTTGTTAAAAGAGTGTCTTAGCCAGCTTGGGCTGCTATAACACAGTACCACAGACAGAGTGGCTCAAACAATAGACATATATTTTTCACAGTTCTGGAGGCTGGAACTCCAAGATCAAGGTGCTAGAAGATTTGGTTCCTGGTGAGAACATCTTCCTGGCTTACAGATGGCCTCCCTCTCATTGTATCATCACATCAGGGAGAAAGAGCGAGCTCTGGTCTCTTCCTCTTATTAAAAGGAAACTAATCCCAACATGAGGGCCCTGCCCTTATAACCTCATTTAAACCTAATTACCTCCCAAAGGCCCCACCTCTAAATACAATCACATTAAAGGTTAGGGTCTCCATATGTGAAGTTTGAGGCTGGGGACACAAACATTCAGTCCACAAAACATAGTATGTGATTTGAAACAATAACTTTTGCTCACCTAAGAAAATCCTAGGTATTCTATAACTTGAAGAGAAGATAATGCAGAATCTGTAATTCCGAATATTCACAGGAACATGAAATGTTTCATTATTCTAAAAGGCTTAAATATATTTTAAAAATCAATGTGGTGAGAACCCTATGTTATATTCCCGGCCCCAGCACTTAAACAATCGTGTGACTTTAAATAGGTCACTTAACCTCTTTGAAAGGGCAGCCAAATCTTGGGCACTTTGCAAGTATGTATAAATAATGATAGCAAAAGATTATAGCTCATTCAGTAAAATAGGAATACATGTGTCTCCAATGACATATATGAATAAATAAATGGGGAGAGACGAAAGCTCTGTGTTGCAGTAATATAATAAATATGGATGGGATGATAGAGTTTAAAATTATTCGATGATCATCACAGAAATAATTTGGGTGAGAAACATCGATGGATGCTAAAACTAAAGGATGGAAATGAGATGTAAAACAGAATTTTGCATAAACTCAAAGAATCACCTCGCAAGGTATCTATTAATTACAAAAGTAGTTATAAAGCAGAGAAAACTCGCCGATGCCAAGTGACCAATAATTAATGCCACCAGTAATGGAAAAGTTGGCATCCTGTGCCACTTGATGGAAGGCAGTGAGAACACAGCACCACTCCTGTGATATTCTAGCCAAAAATTCATGACCTGGGTCTAATCATGCGCAAACACTGGACAAACTCAAAAGGAAAGACATTCTATAAAATAATTGATTACTAATCTTCAAAAATGTCAAGGTCAAGAAAACCAAGAAAAGACTGAGCAACTTATGCAGGTTGAAGGAGATCAGAGATACACGACAACTGGGAACAACATGTAATACTAGATTGGATCCTTTTGCCATAAAGAATATTATTGGGACAACTGGTAAAATTTCATTGGGGTCTCTGAGTAAATGGAGACACAGCAATCCTTTGCACTAATCTTACAAAAATTTTTCTTTAGATTTGAAATTGTTTTCAATTAAAATTTTAAAAAAATAGAAAAAGATAACTTGAATTTTGGAAATAATTCTATTTTGTGACAGGAGGAAAACAAGTTCCAAATAGGATTTTGAACTGATAGATTTGAGATCAATTTGAGAAACTTCAGTTACCATTGTTCTTTTCCAGAATAGAGGAAGGTATTTTTTTTTCTTAATAGATTAATGCTAGTGCTTGAAAAAATATCTTAGAAACTTAAAATGATCTGTTGCTTTGATCTTCTAAATCGTAGTGTTATTTAGAGGAAGCTGGAAAGCAAATGAAATTTTATTCGATCATGTACATGGTGCATTTAATTATAGGCATTATTTAGGGGATACATGAAACATTCTGTTGGTATATTTTGTTTCTTCCATGATAAGAACAAGGGAATTGTTTTGTGCATGGGGGAGTGGATTTTTTTTTCCCCCAGAGGATAATGCATTTTAGAGGCTCTGTGTGTTTTAAGTGTTTCTCAGGGCTGATTAAAGCCTTGCACTTGGATTGGAAAGCTAGTGCTCATCTGTGTAATAAATGTCCTTTCACTGAATGAAAGAAAGACTTCTTCTTAAGTCAAAGTTAGAGTCATGACAGGATTACACAAGGACAGGTGGCAGAGTGTCTATGATTGGGGAAAAGTTAACAGGGAAAGGCTTGACATTTAGAGTTTAAGGGATATTTCCAGACTTACTGAAAATTAGATTTTCTTGTGCTTTAATCTATAAAATTAAATACTCCTTCTTTGAAATGTGTATATATTAATCTCCACTGTGTCCCAGTTACCTAGAGCAGCATCAACAAATAACTGATAAATGATTTGAAAACTGAATAAATGAATAACAATGGATGATTGGAATGAATGGTTATCTCCTCTTAGTGATTATCTGTTCTATGCTCTCATTCTGGACGCTACGGAGCAGAAATCAACAAACTACCACTCACAGGCCAAATTTGGTTTGCTGCCTATTTTTGTACATAAAGTTTTACTGGAACACAGCCATGCCCACCTATTTATCAATATGTATTGTCTATGGCTGCTTTCCTGGTGCAATAGCAGAGTTGAGTACTTACAACACAGACTGTACGAGCCATCACCCGTACAATGTTTACTATCTAACTCCTTACATACAAACATTTGCCGACTCCTATTCTAGAGAATGGTAAGTGCTTAGAATTTAAATGAGGGTAAAGCCCAAGAGATAGAGCCTGATAGGGTTTGCTCCTAGGATATGATTCATAATGATTACTTCAGCTTCTTAGAGGCCCTTGAAGACAACTTATAAGTAATAATCTTCCTGTTTGCTCTTCATATTCTGCATTAGGAAACCAGAATCCTCTCTGGGTATTACAAAATAAGGAACTGGAAACAGATAACTGCTGACAAAGGTGTTAGAAGGACTAGAAAGATAAAAATGAGATAGTCACAGGTTAGTAACTGCAGGAAACTAATAAAAAGAGAACTTGAACGGTTTCACTCGGAGCTCACCATTGCCTGCTACCAGCGTTGATGTTGTTGGAACCTAGCTGCCTGAGTGGGAGCCCAGGACTGCACATGCGCCAGCCAGCACAGTTGCTGCCACTGCTGGAGAGGCCACCAAAAGATGGGAAAAACATACTTTTTTTTCTTCACTCCTTCCAGACTCCCATGTGTGCCTCCCAACGGCATAAACTAACAAGAAGCCAGTTGGCAAGGGTGTCTGACAGATGTGGTTTATGAACTCCTAGCCCCAAGAGTAGAAAGGAGGGATAGGAACAGAGAATATGAGGATGAAGGACAACAGAGACTATTTGCCAAAGACTCATAGTATTTAACTAGCTTGATGGTCAAGTTCACCTTCTCATCAGAAGATCCTCTTCAGTAGTGGTCGTAGTAATGGTGAGAAGAGGTGCCATAACATGATGCAAGGAGAGGACAAAGTGTCTATAAAGTCAAAGAATTGATAAAGAATATAAGAGGATTTTATATACTTTGAAAACATATGGTGGGAAGAGAGGAACACTACTTGCAGAAGCTAGAGAGGTAAGCCTGGACAGGGGAAACATCACGAAGAACCCTATGCCTGATGTAAGAAGTGGCAGCACAAGCAACAGATAAACATCACTGTGGGATCTGACAAAGTTTTATCCATTCTAGGGATGACATTCTTCATTGGAGGAGTCAGATTCCAGATACCTAGGTCAAGGATTGGTGAAAGGAACCACAGGGAAGTTTCCATTTTTATGATGATTCAGATTGATTAGCCATGGCTGCCTTTAGATCTGAATTCTGAAGGATTCTCACCATCTCCAGGTTCATTGGGAAAGAGTGCCATGATGCCTGCCACCAGCACACTGTATCATATGTCTGCTACCATGATTGACAGTAATATGTATACCTGGGAATATTCTTTAATTTAGGAGATTCCAAAGACAGCAAAGGGATTTGTTGAGAATGAGTGCTATGACTAAGTAAGTCTTCAGTATATAGTTTTATAGGAAAAAAAAAACTGTCTGCAATAGATTCTCACATTAGTCTCCAATTGTTCTTAGTAAAAAAAAAAAATGGTGATAACATGAGTAAGTGTAGCTAAGGGAATAGGTTTTTGGCTGGTCTGACTCAGACATACTTCTGTGGGCTGCGCTGGTTCCATGGCTACTTGCCACAGTTAGATATGTTGCTTTAGAACATAAAAATTCTTCATACAGTGAACACTAATTTCAGTCCACAAAATCGTATGAGAAATAAATATACCTTTACTTCTTTATATATTAACTTAATTTCTATATTGTTTCAATTCCATATATAGTTGTAGATGGGAACACAAAACGAAATCAATTAAGATCATTGCCTCACATTTCCTCTGAGGTGGATTTGAGACTAACAGAGACCATGTAGTGTCTTATGGGGGCTGATCTTATCTGATATTTAATGAGTCTTCCATTGTTGCTGTGCTATCTACAAATCCTCTTTAGGTCTTGGGTGTACACAGTGAATTAACCGATTCGGCGCCATGCCGAGGTGTGGAAGATTTCTGGGAGGCTTTCAGGGGCTCTACACACACACACTCAGCTCTTTGCTTTCTCCTGGTCTCTTCTTGCCACCCTGGGGCCTCATCTGATCATCCTCACAGCTGTGCTTCCACACCCATCTTGGCCTTTCATCTGCTTTCACAGAGATGGTCAAGAAAATACAGAACCTCAGGGACCATCAACCTCTGCACTCTCATTAGTTCCCTCCAGCTCTTCTTCCCCTCCTTGGAAGCTGGGTAGTATTAACTCTGTGGGGTGGGGTGAGAGTAAGGGCAAAGGTAAGGAAGACCTTTAATTCAACAATATTCTCACTACGTTTGCTTCTGTGGTTACTCAAAAATAGCCTTTAATTATTGAACCTTATGTGTTAATGTAGGAACTGATGCAAAAAGCTGCAGGTCTGATGTCTGTATTTTCTCAGATCTCCCTGAGCATTCTCTCTTCTTTAGGAAATAGGTGTTTATTCTCTTATTTCCCACTTTGGTTCTCCTTCCACACACACACACACACAAGGAAATAAGTAAATGAATGACAGAGGCAGGTCCCACATTCTGTAGATGTGGAAGCAAATAAGCCAAATTGACCAAAAATTCACATAGCTGATTCATGGTAGAGTCAGTCAAGAACCAAGGCTTTCGACTGTGAGGTCAGGGCACTTACCTCCAGAGCTGTGCTTTTCCAAATGCGGTGAGCATGGAAAAAATGGGTCAAATGACTTGAACTGACATTTCGGAAAAGAAGATCTGCAAATAACCAGAAGTACATTATTAGCCATCAGGTTAATTAACTTTATTAGTCTCCATCGAAGTGAAAATAAAAACCACCATGTCATGCCACTCCATACTCACTAGTATGGCAAAAATCAAAAAGACTGTAAATACCAAATATTGCCAAGGATGTAGAACAACTGGAACTCTCATACACTGCTGGTAGGAACATGAGAACTCTTTGGCAGTATCATATAAATTTAAATATATACTTTCTATACGATCCACCATTTCTACTCCTAGATATTTATGCAAGAGAAATAAAAACATATGCCCACAAAAATAATATAAGGATGTTTATAACATCCTTATTCATAACAGCCCCAAACTTGAAACAATTATATGTCCATGAATAGGACAATGGATAAAAATTGTGATATACTCTGGAATACTATTCAAAGGAACAAACTACAGATACTATAGAAACATGACTGAATCTCAAAAATATGTGCAAATCACACACACACATACAGACACACTTACACATATACATTGTGTATAATTCCATTTATGTGGATCCCAAGAGCAGGAAAATATAACCTATGGTGATAGAAGTCAGAAAGGGGTTATCTCTGGACAGAGGTGGGGCACTAGGAAAAGACACGTGGAAACTTTCTCAGGTGACGAAAATGTTCCATATTTTGTTTTTGGTGGTGAGGGCCAGGTGTGTTCAGTTCAACTGAGTCAAATGAATAAATCGTACATCAGACTTAACATTTAGGATTTGTACATTTCACTTCGTATAAATTACACATACTGTAGTTAAAAACATATCAGAAATTAAGTAATAAGATAGTGTTGTTAAAAAATGTAAGGTTCTGCAGGAAAAAAGATGGCAGAGTAGAGAATGGACTTGAGGACACGGGGAGGGGGAAGAGTAAGCTGGGACGAAGTGAGAGAGTGGCATGGACATATATACACTACCAAACGTAAAATAGATAGCTAGTGGGAAGCAGCCGCATAGCACAGGGAGATCAGCTCGGTGCTTTGTGACCACCTAGAGGGGTAGGATAGGGAGGGTGGGAGGGAGACGCAAGAGGGAGGGGATACGGGGATAAATGTATACGTATAGCTGATCCACTTTGTTATACAGCAGAAACTAACACAACAATATAAAGCAATTATACTCTAATAAAGATGTTAAAAAATTTTTAAAAATGAACAAATCAACAACAACAAAAATGTAAGGTCCTGAAGCAAACTGGGAGAGACTTACAAATGGCTTCTTTAACGTGTCCAATCAGAGATTCTAATCAGATAAGTCTGAGCAGAGATGAGGAATCCGCCTGTTAATTAGCCTCCCCAGGTGATTCTGATGCAGGTGTTCAGAGGATCACACTTCGAGAACTACTACTACTCACTTTGCTGTCATGATACATTTTTTAACACTATTTTTAATGAGCTTTCCTTTGATTGCTAATTTTCCACTTCCACGTTTTTGGGTAACTTTTCTCCACATTTCAGCACTGATACTGGTTTAAAACAATCCTGTCTTGTAGTCTGAATATCTGGATTTGTTTCTCTGGCCTATTAATTAGGTTTGATTATGTGAACTCTCATAAAATACTGATATTTAAATCTCTTAATTAAAACACTAGTGGGAATCGGAGTTCCCTTTAAGGCAGAGATTTGCTTTCAGCTAGGAACCTATGTACATGTGCTACACATATTGTTTTTCCCTGCTTTTTTTGCTCTTCAGCTGGAAAGCATGAATAAGAAAACATTACCTTATAGGCACAATGACTGCCAAAGAATGTTGTTCTTAATAGGTGTTTGATAAATGGAGTTTGATAAATGGATGCTTGAATTGGAATGAATAGTTCAGGAAAAAGAAATAAATAAAGCAGCACTTTGAGAGAGACTGAGCTTGAAAAGATTTCACATAAATGAAGAAGACACTTGAGACTTTCTTTTATACCATGTATACCACTGTGTCTGCACAGTGTAGCTATTTTGTTTTCTCATTAAATCCCCATATGTACTTTGTAAAGTAGGTATATATTATCCCATTTTACAGATGAGGAAAGAGGCTTGAAGTGGTTTAGTGGCCAAGATCAACCAAATATTGCATTAGTCAGATTTTTTGAGTTTGTGAGGCAGAAATGAACAACCAAAACTATTTCAGAGGCTTATAACAACACACATTTACTTTTTGTGGATCAGCCTTGGCTTGTTTCATATGTCTGCATGGTCAGATATGGCTGAAAGAGCAGACTGAACAGAGCTTGGGAGAGGTCACAAGTCAACCACACCGGGGCTCTTAAATCTTTGCTAAGTCATCACACCTGCTCTCCTCCCACTGGCAATGAATGAGAATGTCTCAGCCTCTTAGAGGGAATGTAGACTGAACACCTAGTGTTATGGGCTGAATGTTTGTGTTCCTCTGAAATTCTTAAGTTGAATTATAATCTCTAGTGTGAGGGTATGGGGAGGTGAGGACTTCAGAAGGTAATTAGGTCATGAGGGTGGAGCCCTTATTGATGGGATTAGTGCCCTTATAAAAGAGACTCCAGAGAGCTCTCCTCACCCTCTTCATCTCCCAGATGAGGATACAAGGAGAAAACGGCAGTTTACAACCTGGAAGAGGGTCCTCACCAGAACCTGACCATGCTGGCACTGTGATCTCAGACTCTAGGTCCCAAAATATGAAAAATCATTCTCTGTTGTTTACAAGCTGCTCAGTCCATGATATGCTGTTATAGCAGCCTGAACTGGCTAAAACACTTAAAGAAAATACAATACAACCTACCAACAATGGTAACTGACAAAGCCAAAATTCAAATTCATATTTGTATGGTATTAAGGCCCTTTTTCCTTCCACTAAGATCATTCATTCACTCACTCATTCACTAATTTATTAATTCAATAATTATTTTTTGAGCTATTAGTAGCAGGTACTGGCTACTAAGAGGTAATTTGGCTCCAGAAAGAACTAATTGAATCCTCTCTCTCACTTATTAACTATGGAATAACTAAAATTATATTCTACCTCATAATGGGAGTGAAATTTTAAATATTTATCTTGAAAATAATGACATATGTACAAATTCCACTTGTGCAAGTGTGAGATCTTATATTCAAAGCCTGCTTCACATGGATCCCTGGAAGCTTTATTTATCTTTCTGACACTTTCTCTGGTTTATATGGATCCCAAAATTTTAGGATTCTGGAGATTAAGAACATGTTAACTAAGCAATTTTGGAAACTGATTTTATTTTGACATCTAAATATGTTAAACGAACCACCATCTACCAGAGCTACCATTTCACATCAAAAACAAAATAGGATGAACAACACATATAAAATTTTTCAGAATGCAGAAAAAAATTTTAAGAAGCAGCACGAAAATATATTTCACATACTGCCTTGCTTACAATTGTTTTCTTATTGCAAATTCTTCAGCTTGGAATGCTTCCTTTTATCATATTATTGTAAAAAATATTCACATAGGTATGATGATGCAGATTGAATTTAATTTCCTAGTACTGTTTCACTCAATTTGGAATATTATGGGAAAACTGAGAGAAGCCAAAAATATAACATCTTACTACCAACACTTCTCCCGTATACTGGTCCACAAAGAAAGCAGGTCCAATGTCTGGTGAGATTGCAAAAAAGTATGTGGGAGAGTGTTAGCATGTGGCCTAGATTCCCCAAAAATGCGCAGCCAGGAGTATGTCTGAGAGGTATGCTGGGATTTGAGAACATTTTGTCCCGGACTAAATTGATCTGAGGACAAGTGTATTAGAAGAGTATCCTGCTGAATTCAAGAGCTGAAGAAGTCACCAACTGGTGACAGTGGCTCAGATTGTCCTTAGAGCTGATTTATTTAATTCAAAATTTTTTATTGGGTGACTACTATGTGACATATAATAATTCTAGGCTCTGGGAATGTGACTGCACAAGACAAGAATCTGACCTTGTAGATTCTAGTGAAGGTGTTAATAGCCTCTGCTGAGCACCAGTGCTCGTATGTGACTTCTAAGACAGTTTTCTAATGATTCCGTGAAACACTGCAGCATAATACAACCATGATGTGGTCAACCTTCCTCTCCCTCTTCATTAATTTAGCAAAAGGCTAACTATTAGGCTATGGTAAGATGTTGCTAGTTTAAATCCTGCACTGTGACTTAATTGCATGTGACCAGCATAAAACTAACCCTGCTACTCATGTGTTAAGATCCTTCCCTTAGCAAAAAACACTGAACAAGGTTGATGAACAAGGCTCTGCAGGATCTGTCCTGTGACCAAACTTGCACAGTACCACTTAGCATGCTCCAGATACATTAGTCTTTTTTCCAGTTACTTCAACTCACCAAACATTTTCATGTTTCTGGATCACTGCCCATGTTCTTCTTTCTGTCTGCAATGCTTTTTCCTCCACTCTACACCTGGATAAACCCTATTCATCCTTTAGAGCTAAGCTAAATGCCACTGCTTTATTGCTGTCCTTCCTGACTCAATCTAAAATGAGATCCCCTTCCTCCAATTAGTTATTTTTTTACAGCATCGTCTATTTTTTTTTTTTTTTTCATTGTGCCCTGACTATAGGTAATGGGACTGAATTGAATTCTTTCCATGGAACACAGGCTCCTGGGTCTAATATAAAAAATTCCATATTAAAGAAAATTCAGCTTTGGATCATCAACATTAACTCACCATCAGCACTGTCATCATTATAATGACCAAAGCTAATATTACCAGAAGCTTTCTCCATGCCAGAAACTGGGACACATACATTAAGTGGATTATTTCAGTTAATCCCACAATGATCTTATAAAGTAAGTAGTATCACTATCCCCACTTTAAAAATAGGAAAACTGAGGTTCGGAGAATTTCATTAAGTTGTTCAATGCCTCAAAACTAGTAAGGGATGCAGCAAGGATTTGAAATCATGAGTCTGACACCAGCACCCGTGTTCTTTACTGTACTGACAGGTGGGTACTCAGCAGTCATGATGGAGACTCTGGGGTGTAGGTTTGACTTGTTCTTTAATCCCAAGTCTTTCTAAACAGGGAAACCGGGGCCCACCGATTGATTTATGGCTGGCCTTCTCTGGTTGGCTCAGCAACTGGAGAAGACTTAGGTCTACAAGAGAATTCATCTTTGAAAAAGTAGAATTGAAGCAAGAGAAGCAAGGCAAAAAATGACATGGTCAGGAGGCAATAGGTAAATACTCCCAACGATGGGGAAACCACAGACTCCAAAGCATCCCATTCCATCCTCTTACAGTGTGACCCTTGGGAAATTATTTCTTAGATAGAACCAGAATTTGTCTCCCTTTATTTTGTAGCCAGTGGCCATGAAAAGTGGTTTTCATCAGATTTCAGAGCAATCAAAATCTCTCTTTCTTAGTCTATCTTGAAGCTCCCATTGATGAAGAGAGTGTCCCTTTATTATTTCAATGTCAGTGATATTGGATTAATATTTAAATTGTTCAAAGCACTTTTCCCTGTATTCATGTATTTGATCCTCACAGTATTTACAGGGCAGGGCTTATTATCACCGCTTTTTAGATGAGAATACTGAAGACCCAAGATGGTTGATGCCTTGTACGAGTCAGTACAGCTAGTGAGCAGCAGAGTTAAGGCTCCCTCTCACTCCAAAATCATCCTGACCCTCCAAAGTGATCATTTTAAGGCTATTTCATCCTTATCTTATCTCTCTGGTTGCTTTTTGATACCTGGTGAGATATGCTCTGAATCTGATGGGATAGAGAGGCATTTGGGCTGGGGAGAGCAAGATTCTTCTCATCCACACAGCACTTACTATATATAAAACTGGCCTGGTTAGGCTGACAGGGCCAGGGTCATAGTTTCTCAGGAAAATGGCAGACTAATGGAAAAAAGGTCATAAATATCATCAAATACAAGGCCTGACATTTACCAAGGACAACGGTTTCATCATAAAAATCTCAGGCTTTTGGAGCCTTCAATTAAGCCCCCACAAGACATCCTGACTCCTTACCAAAGAGGAGGAAAGGAAAGAATAACAAAGTGTGTATATGTGTGTGGGATGGATGGGGGTGGGGAGTAGAGATGACAGATGAGGAGAGGAAGACCAAAGGGGACACTCCTGTGGTTTCAGGAGTAAACTGAGCTCCTAATTCTTTGTGACCAGTAGTAGGATTAAGAGTTCAGAAGGGCAGGTCAAACAAGGGCATAGGGTCAGGCTGGGTCTTGCAGGGATGTGACCCAGGAAATGCTGGCAGGCTGGGCCCTCATACCTCCCCCAGCAGGCCTCCAATTAGGATTTAATGGCCAAATGTGGAATGCATTAGGAGTTCTGAGCAGAAAGTCTGTGTTCAAAGGAGCCGGATCTTTCTAGCTAAGTAGAAAAACATTCCTCCATGGTCAGTTTCCTCCTGAGCCATGCTAATTCTGGGGACCTCGCTGACAGTGGTGCCTTGCAAAGATCATGTACAAGTGGCCTAGGCATAACCCCCGTTTTCCTTGAAGATGACACAAAGAATCAGCAGATCCACTGGCTCTACTCGGTATTGGGGGCAATGTGGGAAGTAGGAAGAATCATCTGACCTGGGATTCTTTGTGTTTGTGGATCTTGTAGATATGTATCCTACATACATAGGATACGTAGATAGAAAACGCATATACATCAGTAGTTATGGGTAGATGCAATATAGAGTTAAAATATTTGTATACTTCTGTGTGTGTGCCCGCTGTATGTATGTATGTATCTATCTATCTATCTATCTATATTTCTTGTTTAAAGTTTGCCTTTAAATGCTGTCTTGTCACAGAGGGGAATTCAAGCAACTGCCCAGGGTGTACTGTGCATGTGTGTGTATGAGTGTGTGCATGTGTGCACATGTATGTATGAGTATGTATGGGTGTACGTGTGTGTAAAAGAAAGAAGTGTGTAGTATACAAATGTGCATGTGCATGTATGTGAATCTGTGTATCCCTTACACCTCTGAGTGTGACTGAATATAGGCATTAGGGAA
Source organism: Balaenoptera borealis (assembly GCF_965194805.1). Lineage (NCBI taxonomy): Eukaryota > Metazoa > Chordata > Mammalia > Artiodactyla > Balaenopteridae > Balaenoptera > Balaenoptera borealis. The sequence goes on from NC_138876.1 coordinate 11,450,349, forward strand.
AATACGTTAGCATCTGTGAAAATGCTTCTGGAAGTGAGGATAACATAGCGGGTAAAAGATTAGCTCTGTGCCCATGAGTATGTGCAGTGGCATATTTTGCAAGTGTGAATGCATATACATATCAATGAATATCTCTGTGATGACAAATTTTGCTTTGCATGTGTTGCTTCATGTGAACATGAAAACATCGCATCATGTGCAGATACATGTAATATCTGTTGAAAGTGTATTTGGATGGGTATACATGGTACTTTTGCAGTCTGTATATTTGTGTGCAAGTATGCGATAATGTGTGAATACCTATGAATCAAACATAAACCTGGGTGTGCATATGTATGGTTATGTCTAATGAATGAATATATGTAAATTGTGGCTATGTGACTACATGAATATTTGCTTATATCTCTGGCAGGGCCTGAAGAGAAGGTGAGATTGTGGAAAATATGTCCAGTTTGGGGAACATGAGAGTATGTGTGGGTCTGTGCAGTGAGTGATAGGATGTGCCTATGCCTGTGTCTGTGGTTTTCCCCATCCTACAGCAGGTAAGCATGAGTATCTTAGACTTCAGCCAAAGCTGCTCCTGTTCTGGTCTAGTCCAGCTTCTCTTTTGGAGTTTGAATAAATGATATAAGAAAATATGTTCCATTTCTTCTAACAGTACTACATGGTGTTTGCACACACACACCCACACACACACCATACACTCTTTGGTATAAAGCAAGTGATCGAATAAATTTTATCTTGAGTATTTTAATGCTATCATATCAGCCCTGAATTTAGGGTGATCTCGGTCCTGGTTTTAGGACCGAAAGTCCCTCATCCTGAGACCTGCCCCCATCCTGTACAAACCTGGTCAGTTGGTAACAGATTGCAGAATAGGGAAACTGAGTCTGGACCATACCCAGGGAAGTGGCACAGAGCTATTATTTTGTTTCCCTTCACAGAGGAAAAAAAATTGACCTGCATCCTTCCATATAACTATATTTTCATGAGTGAAGTTACTTGCCTCTTAAGTACAGCATAAGCATAGAAATTTTCAGCTACCTGGATCTATTTGGAAATTGCATTGTGTCCCTTACAAGACGTGTGACTAATTTGGCTAATTTACTTAGGTTTCCTGAGTCTTGGCTTCCTCATCTGTAAAGCAAATGTAACAACTACTTCACAGGGTTATTTTATGGATTAAATGAGAACATATAGACACAAAGCACTAGTAACTGACTATATGTTGTAAATTCAATAAATGGTACACATCATTATCATTCACCCATTCCTATGACGTATTTATATATATTATATAGTACATATGTATATTACATATATTATACATATACAGGTATACATATGTCTATACATATACAGGTATACCTTGTTTTATTGCACTTTATTATACTTTGCAGATGTTGTGATTTTTACAAATTGAAGGTTTGTGGCAACCCTGCATTGAGCGAGTCTACTGGCACCATTTTTCCAACAGCATTTGATCACTTCTTGTCTTTCTGTCACATGTTGGTAATTCTTGCAATATTTCAAACCTTTTCTTTATTGTCATATGTTATAGTGATCCGTGATCTTTGATGTTACTACTACGGCTCACTACAGGCTCAGATGATGGTTAACACATTTTAACAAAAGAGTATTTTTAAATTAAGCTATGTACATTGTTTTTTAGACATAATGCTATTGCATATTTAAGAGACTACAGTATAGTGTATACATAACCTTTATATGCACTGGGAAACCAAACACTTCGTGTGATTTGCTTTATAGGATATTCGCTTTATTGCGGTGGTCTGGACCCGAACCTGTAGTATCTCCAAGGTATGCCCATTTATGTATATATATACACACACACACATATATGTGTGTGTGTATATATATATATATATATATATATATATTACAAAAGGGTGCTAGTTATATACTCCCAGCAATTTTAACGACAAGTCCTTGTCATCTTCCCAAAGCAATAGCTGTTCCTTGAGATCTCGCTGTGGGCTATGCAGCGGGCTGTGTGACAGTGGACACTACACAGAGCAAAGCAACCCTTTTATGGAAAGACTGCCTCTAAAGAATAGGGCAGGACAGGTGGCCAAGGAATGTTCTGGAACCTAAACCCAAGAGGGAGGGGGTGGCGGGTGCACAGCCAGTGCAGCCAGAACGATGTCTAATTCATGCAGCATGAAGCCGGGCACTGCTAAGGAGCTCAGTACCCGCGCCTAGAGCCTTGCTCTGTACTAGCACCGACAGGAGAGAAAGTGGGGTCCCTCCTGTCAAGGTGGTCACAAGGCTTTGGAAACACAGATGTTCACACAAATAATTATAATCCAAGGCCAAGGCGATGCTCTAATTAAAGCAAAGAAAGTGGAACGAACTAACCTCTTGAGCGTTGTTAAGAGGTATGTCAGAGCGAAGGCAGTAACAACTTAAATTTGCCTTATAGGATGGATTCACCAGGCAGAAAGTTGGGGTGTGTGTGTGTGTGTGCGTGTGCGTGTGCGCGCATGTAGGGTGCAGGAGACATCCTAGACAATGGGAATAATATAAACACACACAGAGTTTGGGGAAGGAGGAACCTCCCGCAGTGGCCAGAATATAAAATTCAGGATATCTGAAACCCCTTTCCAGACTGGACAGTCCTTGTGCATCAGACCTCGTCATGTGCTTCTCCCTGGTACTGCACAGCAGCCCATAGGCATTCAGTAAATGTTAGTTTAGTGGATGAAGGGATAACACAGAGAGCGGGCAAGTTATGAATGGTATATTTGCCCTGCTGAGGATTCTGCACTTTACCCTGGAAGTACTGGAAAACCACCAAAGAATTTTAAGGAGGAAAATGGTGTGATTCAAATTTATATTTTTAGTAGTGTCACTCTGGCCACAGCAGGGCATCGCTGGGTTGTCAGAGATATGGGGAGCAAAACCTGAGGCAGGGAGACTGGTTAGGAGATGCCTGAAGTGGTCCTGATACCACATGCTGTAGGCCTGGATGCAGACGGTGGCAGGAGCTCTGGAGATGAGGCAGCTGAGCAGCAGACGGGAATCTCAACAACCACTAATTCCTCAGCTCTCCATTCATATATGAACATTTCTCTCTTTTTCTCCAATCTAAGAGCACAATTCGAGATCTCTGAAAGAACTGTCATGCTTCTGAGCACACCTGATTCATTCACAGGATCACAGTAATGAGGTGCTATAGGGCACTGTAGGAAAAAATAAAACCACTTTTTTTTTTTGGCCATGTCGCACAGCATGCGGGATCTTAGTTCCCTGACCAGGGATCCAACCTGTGCCCCCCTGCAGTGGAAGCGCGGAGTCTTAACCACTGGACCGCCAGGGAAGTCCCAGAAAAAAAAATAAACAAAACAGTGGGTCTTGGTGCAGCGTATCTGAGTACTATTCCCAGTTCCCAGCTCTTCCACTTAGTAGCAGCCTGACTTTGCCCGAGTCCCTTATCCTGGTTTCTTGTTGTGTAAAATGGAAACAGTAATACTAGCATCATGGTGTTGTCGCGGATTTACTGAGGAAAATATACGTGAGAGTTTCTTTAAAATCTTCAAACGACTATGCAAACACCAGGTATTAATTATGCAGAGACTCTGGGTGCGGACTGACTTCAACAGTTACCAAGTGAAACAAAAGGCTGCCTTGATTTTCAGATCAGCTGGGTGGAGAGGTATTTTCTTTAAACCTTTATCCTCAGGACTCCTGAATTCTCTCCCTGTCTTCCCCAGGACAGCTTTATATCTACAGAATGCTCTCCCCCAGCATGCTGCTTTAAAAGAGAACAGGAATTAAGTCAGAAAACAAGCAGGCGGACTTCTCTACATCAGTGCTCTTTCTGGAGGGAGACATTTTCTGGAAGGGGCCCCTCTGGGCATCCTGAGGAGAAAGGCCTGGAGGCACACAGCCTATAAAATACCCCAGGCCAACACCTCTCTGTTTACTGCTCCTCTCACATGTGTATGACCCTTCATCACCCTTTGCACGCTTTATTTCAATTAACATTTCACAGTCCCTCTGTCCCCGTGTTTCTTCGACTATCCAAGCATGGACTTATTCTCATCTCAGTAGCTCAGGGAGCACTTGAAATCAGCAGACATATGTCCTTGATTAACAAGAAAGACAAAGGGTGGCGAGGGTCGTGGACACAGTTTAGATACATCAAGCATCTTAAACGCCTGAAAACAGAAAGGCTTTGTCCAGAGCCTTGGGTTTTCGTTTAATTGTGAGTAGATGGTACACAGGCATGACATGACACAGCCAGCTCACTGTCATTGGGAGAAGTGGAGGGGCAGAGAGTCAGCATCACAGAAACCTACTGTTTGGGTGAGACTGTCAAACCATCCAGTACAGCAGCTATGAAGTGCCTTTTTTCAACACACGCTTGTAGAAACCTGTCTGTTAATTCCAGAAACTTTACTATTTGCTGGGCCCATAATAATGAAGGCTTGGTCCCCAGTCTCCAAGAGGGGGGGGACAGGTAAATTTATTCATTTCATTTCTTCCTTCATTCATTTATTCATTCCATAAACATTCATGTGACACTTAATATGTAACAAGCACTACGGTAGATGATAAGGATAAAATAATAAAATGTGGACTCTGTGCTCACAGAACTAACAGTCAAATGGGAGAGACAGACACTTTAAAATAGTAATACAAGAAATACGCCTCTAAAATGACAAACTATGGTAAATCTATGAAGGAAAGGGGACCCTCATCTAGTCTTTAGGATCAGGAAACGCCTTTTTTTAGGAAGTAATACTTGGGCTAAGATATGAAGAATGAGTGAAAGTCAACTAGCCAATAGGGTGAGGGTTAGGAAAAGTATTCCAGGTAGAGGGAACAGACTGAGTAAAGGCTCTGGAGTCAGGAGGAAATGAGAAGAGGTCAGTGTGGCTGGAGTTTGAGGAATAAGAAGAAAGTAGAGTGAGATAAGCCTGGAGGAGACTCAGAAGTCATGCTGAGATTTTGTTAGCTACCTCAAGAACAGTGGGAGGACATTAAAAGACGGTAAGCTAGCGGACATGAGACTATATTTGCCATGTGAGATTACTCTGTGTGCATACAGATCAGAGGGGGCAAAGGTGGACACATTTTTCTTGGTGTAGGAGGGTTTTGATATATTATAGTTCAAGCCAGAGGTGGCAGTGGTTGGACCATGGTAGAGACCATGGATATGGACACGGCTCACCCAGCTGGAAAGAACGAATACAATGTAAAATGACAGGTGCTACAGTAAAGATGAGCTCCCAGTTCTCAAAGTGCTCCAGGGAGGGTGGTTACAGATGAGGGGAACAAAGCTCACAAAACAGTGATTTGCCTAAGATCACCCAGCCAGTGGGTTGTAAAAGTCACTGTTTCATCTGCTCATTCCTGTTTGTCTGCCTCCCAGCCCTCTGTGCAATTTAACCACAACTCTGCTGTTCACTGCCCTTCCAGCGCCAGCCTTTCTTGACCACAACAATCCACCTCTTCTCAGGGCTCTTGAGTGGCACTGAGAGCCCTGACTGACCCACAAAGTCTGAAACACATCTTTCTCACAACCCCTGGGTCCATGTGAGGCTCAGGTGAAAATGAAGAGAATCAACGTATTCTTGGGACTAAGCTGATCTACCCTGTGAGGACTAAAGCAGTGGGAAACGAAACAAAACAAAACAAAAAAACCTTTCAGATCGCACAATAGAAAGCAATAGCTGAGGAAACAATTTCAAGCATTTCCCAGGACAACATACACTGAGACTTCATTCAGCCATTGCTCCAAAGGCACCACCAGTGCCAGGTGCCAGGCAGTGTGCTTTGGGCATGCATTTTCCTTGAATCTTAATAAGCTTCTCTATGAGGTAGGTATGATTAGTTTCAATTTTTTTCAAAGAGAAAAACTGAGCATTTCTCTCTTCCACTAGGTCATAAATCCATGAAGGCATGGATGTGATCCCTGTGTTCATCCCAGAGAAATATTATCTCTAGCACAAAATAGGTGCTCAATTTATAGTTTTGAATAAATGAATAAGAATAGGCCAAGTAAATAAACTGCTCAAGACTATAAAGCTCTTAAGTGAGGGTAGGAAAGAGGGTGCTGGGATTCACACCTAGGTCTGTTTGACCCCAAACTCCACAGTCCTTCCATTATACTACACTATCTCATACTAGAGGCAGTGAGAGACCCACTGGAATATCTAGTCCCAGCCCTCCTTAGTTTACTGTGATGAAATTGAGACCCAGACAGGAAGTGTCTTATTCAAGGTGTCCTAGGACACTAATACCAGATCTGGCCTGACAAGCCAGGCCTCCTGGCTCTAGTCTCCTTGTCCTTTCTTGCACCCGACCTCTTAGGAAAGATGGAGAAGGCCAGGAGGTACTCTAATCATGAGCAAAACTCCCAAAGTCAGACAGACACAAGCTACAATCCAAGCATCTCTCTTTTGAAGTCTGTGATCTTGGACAGGATGTTTCTTAAGACTCAAGTTTCTAATCTGTATAATTGGATTCATTAATAAGACTTTACACCAAATAAATCTCTTGTGAAAATTCTATGAGATAATCTAATCTACAGAAAGCACTCAGTAAATGCTAGCAACCTTTTGTTTATGGTTAAAATGGTATAATTACTTTTCCAAGCCTTGGTTTTCCCAAATGATAATTGGAGATAATAATAGTACCTACCTCAAAGTTGTTTTTATGAAGATCAGATGACATTGTAGTGCTTAAAATGGTACCTGGAAAATAGCAAGCACCAAATAAATGTAAGTTACTATTATTATTATTACTATTACTATTATGATGACGATGATAATGATTATATTTCTCTTGGCATTTCAGCAATAGACACCTTAGAGTGAGTGGGCAGTGTTCTGAGTGACATAAACCAGAGATTTGTCCTTCTGTTCAGGTGGAAATGCTGAGAAGCATGGGAGAGTATCAGTCTCTCACCAGGCCAGACCTCCATCAGCCCAAGTAACTATTGACACAAATCCTCCTTCAGAAGGAGCCATAAGAAATCAGGTTCTAACAATGCTCAGATCAGAAAGGGTGTGGGTCCTGGCTTATAAACCTTGGTATCTTTTACATTTTGCTTCTTTAGGGGTTTTTCTTTCCTTACATTTTCCCTTATCATGATGATTTAGCCTCTTTTTGAAAATGGCAGCCTGCTCAGCAGTGTCCAAGGACTTGTTTCAATCCTGTGACTAAACACTTAAGGAAAGCCTTGTGTGCTTTCTTAGTATCTGACAGTCATCTTAGTATAATAAACATAATAGCTACTGTTTCCGAAATGCCCTGTGGATATGAGGCATTTTACTTAGTATGATGGTTGATTTTATGTGTCAACTTGACTGGGCCATGGGGTGTCTGGCTACTTGGTCATACATTACTCTGGGTGTTTCTGTGAGAGTGTTTCTGGATGAGATTAACTTTGAAATCAGTACACTGAGCAGAGCAGACTGCCCTCCCTAATATGGGTGGGCCTCATTCAATCAGTGAAGGTCTGAATAAAACAAAAAAGCTGACCCTCCCCTGAGTGAGAGGGGATTCTCCCTGCCTGTCTGTCTTTGAACTGGGATATTGGTTTTTTCCCTGCCTTTGGACTCAAAACTGAAACACTGGGACTTCCTAGCTCTTGGACCTGCCGATCCTTGGACAGAATCTCCCATCAGTTCTCCAGGTTCTCAGATCTTTGAACCCAGACTGGAACTTTCATCATCAGCTCTCCGAGGTCTCCACCTTCCAGCTCACCCTGCAGATCATTAAATTTTTTTCCTGAGATAGCTCTAACTACCTAATGGGCCATTTTTCCAAAGCACAGAGTGCCTCCTCCTGGTTTTTGTTCTGAATTCCTCTCAGGGTGTACTGTCAGTCAGCAGTTGCAAGGGCTAATGATTTCATCCTTGTAAAACTGGACGGTGAGCAACATTCTTTGCTTTACACATGATTGATTCAATCCTTGGCCATGGGCAACTGATGGGGTGATTTATTAGACCTTCAGCCCTTTCTCCTCCCCAGAGATTAAGGGGATGAGACTGAAAGTTTTCAACCCTCTGAACATCTGGTCGTTTCCTCTGGTGACCAGCTCCCCCATCCTTAGTTGAACTAGGGTGACTTTTGAATCACCTCATTAACATAACACAAGACACCTTTATTGCTCTCACCACCTAGGAAATTCCAAAGGTTTTAGCAGCTCTGGTTCCAGAAGCAGGGGTGGAGACCACATATATATTTCTTATTATAAGGCACAATATCACACACTCCAAAGTAGTGTTGTTTTGTTTCTGATGAGGGTTCATGCTTTACTCTGTTCTACAAAGTGGAGAGACCAGGAGTGTTATGTCAAATGATCTCCCTACAAATGGAAGGAAATGGGAGAAGCATCTTCCCCCAAACGTCTCAAATGCACATCTGGAACACACATTAAGTAATTCTGTCTTCATTCCAGTATTAGTCGTGTGTATACAAATTGCTTCCCAACATAGATCATGAGCTGCTATAAGGCAGAAGATTATTAATTGCCCCAGCGCATCCAGGCATGGTACACAACTAGCAGACAGCATTACATAATGTAGAGCACTCGACCCTGGAGTCAAATGCAAGGATTTGCATCTGATCTCTCCCATTTACTAGATTTCTAATTTTGATCTGCTTAATCTGTCCAGACTTCAGTTTTCTCACCTGGGGAGTAAGATTATATATTTTCTGAGCTGCTCTGAGTACCAAGTGACACCACCTTCTGTAAAATGTCTGGAACATAGTAATTGTTAATTTAATATCAGTTCCCTTTTGCTCTTTCTCTTCCATTTCAAAAAATACTTCCTCATGTGGAGGTCTCCTGCTGTTAAATAGCTAAGCCACGGTCTCCTCACCGTGGTTCTAAAATTTGTCAAGCCAAGTAAAAAGAGGAATGTGTAAAGCTCTTAGCAAAGTGCCTGGTACAACAACAGGGAGCAGGAAAATTCTTTGCGGTAATAGTGGTTAGATACTGAGGTTTTGTTGTTGTTGCCCTGGTGCTTGTTATTAGTCTAGAGAATAGGGGGGAAAGCTGTTTGCCTAAAAGAGCCTCATGTCTGTAGACCTTAACATTCAGTTAATCCAAAGCAGTATGAGTGATTTTGCCTGTAAGGTACAGAGTACACGCCCCTTTAATCACATCTGCTTCTTAATGTCCTAATGGGCAGACTATCTGGGATCATTAATGTCTGCAATGTATTTTATGTTCATGTTAGGAGAGGCCAAATGTGAGTGCATTTTTAACAAACTCAATCAACAAATATAATCATATCCACTCCAGAAATGTCCAAGCCATTTTCCTGTTAAAAAACGATAAAACAGAATGTCATGCCTCAGAGAGTCAGAAGGTAAAAATTTGGGCTGCTGTCTCATTAGCAAAAGAGAAGGTTGTGCATTTACAGTTCATGACTTGCAAAGAAACTTTCTCCTGCAGAAACATGTAGCAAAAAAGTCACCTCAACTTTTGGAGCAATTGAAATATAAATGCAGACTCATATTTTTATACTTTGGGGAGATAGAGGAAGCCCACAATGTAAAAACATGATCCTTTTAGACAAAGTATATAAAATGGAAGAGGAATTTCTCCTGAGAGCATTTAGGCTGATGGCTTTTCCAAATACTCTATAGCAAAGGCTGGCAATGCATTTGACCAGCAGATCTTTAAAAGATCAAGATGATTCCACAAAGTGTATTTATATCAATTTAGGATGTAAAAGCCAGTTTGGGAGACAAAGCTAAACTATATTGATGGTTCAGGGGAAAAATATACTTGGCTCTTTGAAGTCAGAATTCTCCAGAAAATATTGGCTATGAAATCATTCCACTGGGCATGGCCAACTGACAACAATGTTGATAATACAGGTCAAAATCCCCAATCACAATTCAAAATTCAAAAGGTTGTGAAAACAAAGTATTTTTGTAATTTAATGCAGACTCTTTTGATAACTAAATCTGACTTGAGGCTACTTATAATATTTCTTACTCTCACTTAAGAGTGAATCTTTATGCATTTCACTGAAGAAAAATTAACATATTTGGTTACAGAGAGCTGCCCCAGATCCCTCTGGGATAGTTAAAACAAACACACACACACACACACACACACACACAAATTTGAATTATATTACCTTCCTAAACAATTCACAATCTCTGAATTCAAAGAAAAATCTGGTCCTATGGGCTTCAGATAAAGAACTGTGGTCCTGAAACAACATCTGTTCATGTGTGCTCATATGGTATGTGTTCAAAAATTGGTTATTTTCTTATTGTGTAGATTACCTTGTTTAATACTCACAGCCAGCCATTTGAAGTTGTTAGTTATTTAGCCCCACTTGCACATGTGGAAACTGGGGCTCAGAGCTCATAAACAACCTCTAAAAAGAGATTCTTAGTTCAAATGCCATGTTCTTTACCTTTATCTCCTATTGCATACATGCCTTTTAGAGGCACTATATGAAACCCAACTTAAGAAATAACTTTCTTCGGATATACGCCCAGGAGAGAGATTGCTGGATCATATGGTAGTTCTATTTTTGGTTTTTAAGGAACCTCCATACTGATCTCCACAGTGGCTGTACCACTTTACATTCCTACCAACAGTGTAGGAGGGTTCCCTTTTCTCCACACCCTCTCCAGCATTTGTTGTTTGTAGATTTTTTTGATGATGGCCATTCCGACCAGTGTGAAGTGATACCTCATTGTAGTTTTGATTTGCATTTCTCTAAGAATTAGTGTTGTTGAGCAGCTTTTCATGTGCCTCTTGGTCATCTGTATATCTTCTTTGGAGAAATGTCTATTTAGATCTTCCATCCATTTTTTTGATTGGGTTGTTTTTTTGATATTGAGCTGCATGAGCTATTTGTATACTTTGGAGATTAATCCCTTGTCGGTCGCTTCATTTGCAAATATTTTCTCCCATTCTGTGGGTTGTCTTTTCATTTTGTTTATGGACATCATTGCTGTGCAAAAGCTTTTAAGTTTAGTTAGATCCCATTTGTTTTTGTTTTTATTTTCATTACTCGAGGAGATGGATCAAAAGAGATCTTGCTGAGACTTACTACCCTTATTAGAAAAGATACATGTATCCCAGTGTTCACAGCAGCACCACTGACAATAGCCAGGACATGGAAGCAACCTAAATGTTCATCAATGGAGGAATGGATAAAGAGGATGTGGTACATATATACAGCAGAATATTACTCAGCCATAAAAAGGAAAAAAAATTGGGTCATCTGTAGAGACATGGATGAATCCAGAGACTGTCATACAGAGTGAAGTAAGTCAGAAAGAGAAAAACAAATATCGTATATTAACGCATGTATGTGGAACCTAGAAAAATGGTACAGATGAGCCGGTTTGCAGGGCAGAAGTTGAGACACAGATGTAGAGAACAAATGTATGGACACCAAGGGGGGAAAGTGGCGGGGGGTGGGGGTGGTGGGATGAAGTGGGAGATTGGGATTGACATGTACACACTGATGTGTATAAAATGGATGACTAATAAGAACCTGCTGTATAAAAAAATAAATAAAATTCTAAAAAAAAAAATGAAATAATGCCATTTGCAGCAACACGTATGGACCTGGAGATTGTCATACTGAGGGACGTAAGTCAGACAGAGAAAGACAAATATCATATGATATTGCTTATATGTGGAATCTAAAAAAATGGTACAAATGAACCTATTTACAAAACAGAAATAGAGTCACAGATGTAGAAAACAAACTTATGGTTACCAAGGGGGAAGTGGGAGAGGAATAAATTGGGAGATTGGGATTGACATATACACACTACTATATATAATATAGATAACTGATAAGAACCTACCGTATAGCACTGGGAACTCTACTCAGTACTCTGCAATGCCCTATATGGGAATAGAATCTAAAAATGAGGGGATATATGTATAACAGATTCACTTTGCTGTACAGCAGAAACACAACACTGTAAATCAACTATACTCCAGTAAAAAATTAATTTAAAAAAAAGAAATAACCTTCTTCCCTTTCTCTTTCCCTGAACTGTTAGTCTTACCTGTATCAGTCTTTTTTTGTTTTTTGTTTTTTTGTTTTAGCTGCAGCTACTAAAGATTTGCAATCAGTAAAGGGTTATTTAAAAATGAAAGCTGGTGCCTGGGGCTTAAAACTAGGCAGTGGTGTGGTGGGTAACTGGCTAACTTTGGTGAGGTTGGGGAGACCCTGATTTCCAGTGCTTGTTAATTTCTGGGATGTAAATGCTCCTCCTATGGCCAATTTCAAGCTACCAAGATGTTAACAACTGGCTCACAAAATTCCTTGATATTTAAGAGTTACAGTATATTTATACAGATTAGCGTTTGTATATCTGGTTTCTGCTTATTCCTTTCTTCAACCATATAAGGCTTCTTGACTTCCCAGGTATTATCCAAGTAGACCCCTCTGGAAATCCAAAACTATATAAACCCTGTTTGATGACCAGCAGGGAGACTGTCCTGGGCTCTCACGCCCACCTTTAATTTCCCAGTTCATGCCATTGGACGGACTGTACCTATCTGCATGCCCTCTGGGGGCATCATGATTTAGTTCCTCCTAGGAGAAAAGCAGTAGGGCAGCCTTATCATCAGGTGAGTTCTCTTACTACTGGCCTTGCCATTCCTAGTTGAATTACCCTATCTGCCCTTTGGGGGAAATATAGGAGACATTATAGAAGCAAGGCAAAGTATAAACACATGTTGCCCTCCCCTCTCCCATCATTTACTCAGTAAGAGTTAACTGAGCACCTATCATGTCCTAGACACCATGCCAGGCTCTTGGGACACAAAGCTGCATATTACCTTGCCTGTGGCTCAAGGAATGCACATTCTGTCTGGAAGACAGTAAGTAAATAATTGCTAAAGGGATTGTAAGTGTGTTGATGGAGATATTGCCCAGATTGGAGCACAGAACAGGAGCACTTAGGGGGATAGTCAAGGCTTCAAAAAGATAGGAGTTGCTTGACCTTGATTTTGAATGAAGAGACATAGTCCTTTCTGTGGATGACGGTGGGGGACAGCATGGAGAGGTAGGACCATGGAGATGCGAGAGCTCAGGAAGCTGTTAATAGAATAGACTGTGTGAATAGACTGTTATAAGAACAGGGAAACTTAATGTTTTATGTTTTAAAAGTCTGTATTTAAATAGTCTCAGACTATTGAGACTTAGTGAAATTTGGGCATATTTCTATCTCAGCATCTGGCATGCTGCCTGGCATAGTTTTCAATAATTATTGAATTGAATAAAAAATCATAAAAAAAAGATGTTCTGTGTCCCAACAAATCAGGGAAATTTTAAAAAGTAAATGGGATATGAAAAATCACTCGATCCCAGGCCTAAAAGAAAATATGAATACTTCTGAAAAGAAGCAGTATTTGATTATGAGATCAACTGTATGCCTGGAGCCTGAAAATTATAATTTAGACTCCCACATTCCTTATTTGGGCAGAAATTGCTTTATTTCCTAGGAAGGTCATGATGAATTTATAGAAAATTTTGTGATCTCTTTGGAGAAAATAAAACAAATCTAAATAATGGAAAAAAAACATATTGTTATGTGTGCTAATTTTGAAAAAGTGACTGCAACTTGGGTAAGAATACATACCAGTTTTCCTGGGATAATCCTGGTTTATAGCAGTTATCTATACTGATACAAATATTAGTAGTATCACCTTTCCCAATCAGATATTTCACATTTCTAATAATAAACTCCTTGCTAAACTTTCAATTAATGGGAACATTTAAAAGAAATGCAGTACGCACAGCTCAATGTAGAAGGCTGTTCCTTAGAGTATTATTTACAATATTTGAAAGGGAGAAGCAGCATAAATGTTCAGCAATGAAGAACTGCCTAAATTAATAACAGGCAACCCACGTGTGAATATTATGCCATCATGAAAAATAATGATTTAGATCTATATTTACCTACATGGAAAGATGCATATGAAACATCGTTAAACACTGAGAAAGGCAGCTTTCATAATAGCATGTGTCATTATTTTATTCTTCTAAATGAAAAAGAGAAAGGGAGAGAGAGAAAAAGAGAGATTTGAAGGCAGTCACAGCTGTATTTAAATCTCTGCTCTGCTATTTCAGAGTTGAAGAGACCAACCCAAGTCATTTAGCCTTTCTGATCATCAGTTTCCTTTGCTGTAAAATGAAGTAAAAATAGAAGTTACTTCTTGGTGCTGTTCCGATGGAATGGTATATTTAATGCATTTTTAAGCTGGTAGTTTTCAACCAGCGCCAATTTTGGTCCCCAGAGGACATCTGGCAATGTCTAGGGATGTGACTGGTTGTTAGAGCTGGTGGTGGAGAGGGGGTGGTGCTACTGACATCTAATGGGGGGGAAGCTTGGGATGCTGTTAAACATCCTGCGATGCACAGGACGGTCCCCACAACAAAGAATTTCTGGCCCGAAGTAGCAGTCGTGCTGAAACTGAAAAACTATTTTAGACAAAATAAGCACTCAATAATGTATATGAATGCCGCTATTTATAAACATGCTAAGAATGTTGATCTTTCTATGGTGGGATTCTGTGTGTGTGTGTGCGTGTGTATTGTACTTTACGTTATATTATTGTCTGTGTTGAATACAGACTACTTGAGTACTAAAAAATAAATAAAATTAACACTTCGACACTAATTTTCAAAGTCAATCTTTTACATGGCAAGAACCACGGATAATATAACTGAAAGCTCCTTGAAGTCAGAGATCAAATCTCATCTGCATAGGGCAGGGTCTAGCATACAACAGTGCCTGCTGAGCTGAACTGAAATACGCAAAGCAGTAGTGCTAAGAAAGGGAGAGGGAGCTAAGTTGTAGGACTAGATAAATTCCGTTAGCGCTCTAACAAAGTGGATAGACTAATCTGTAATCAGTCCATCACAAATATGTAAATTACACTGCAAACACCCTGTCCGGAAACAGTTTGTCAGCCAAACATTAGTCTTCTGTGACATGTTCTCACCAACCGCCACACCCATGTACCAAATAATTACACACATAATTTTTAAAGGCTGTAAAAGTTAAAATGTCTCCCAATAATAAACATCTTGAAGGTATAGAGTGTTTCTTTTGAATTTTTCCCCTTATTCTACAGTTTGTATTACTCTGCTGTGTAGTGGTTTGATATGATTTCGAATCCACTTGTTTATGACAAATTGATGTCGTATTTAGAAGTTGTTTTGATATAAAAGTAAAATTGCGTGTGTCTGTAGCTCAGCTGCTGAGTGGCCCTGCTGGGGGCTTATCAGTAAGAACATATGAAGAAGCAACTATCGCCAGGGGATATTTAGACTGTAAATGCCCAGAGTTTGTAAGGACTAACCAAGAGTGTTTGGTCTGGGCAAGGCGACTCTTTGCTGATCAAAACAGCTCTCTGAAGACCTTGGGGCATTAGCTCCTGCCTGCGCACAGCGACTCTGCTCCGGCAGTGGTGAAAACCGTGCAGTGGTCCCTCCAAGGAGATCATCTTGCCCGCCAACACCAGAGCCTCTGTTCCCTAGCAACGTCTCTAGCAACAAGGGACTTTCGTTTTTGTACCAGCAGCTGGACATCAGCTCTAGGATGGCTAGGCAGTCTCTCCTGAGAATCAACTCATAGAAAGGTACGAGACCATAGTCAAATTACATTCAGACTTTATTCCTTTCATCTCCTCTTGCCTGGAAAAATAGTGTAATTAATCTATCTTTGGTTTGGAGTATGATTTCTCTTTATTGGCTTATCTAGGGACACTATACTGTATGCAATTGGCTTGTGAAATTATCATCATTCCTTTAGTGAACCTGTGTTAAATAAAATATTGGCAAAGACAATCTCAGTCTCTGAGCATAATTTGCCCCCAAACAAAACACCCTTTCTAGTTCAACAATGTTGTTCCATTTTCTTGCTGAATTATCTGCCCCAAAATATTAAAAAAAAAAAAAAAAAAAAAAAAAGAGAGAGACTCTGTTCTTATCCTGGAGAGTCCTTGAGAAATAGTGTTAACTTGTGAAAAGTTACGTGCTATTGAACAACACCTCTGAAGCTCCATGTCCTTATCTGTAAAATGAGGAGCGCAACACTTACGCTATGGGATTGCTCCGATGATCAAATGAGATAATAATATATAAAGAGCAATACACATCACTGAGAGTCAGTGAGAGGCAGTAGTTGTCATCCTTTCCAAAAGATGGTCACTTTGCAAAATGCTGTAGTTTCACTGACAATCAATTTCTCTTTTGGTCCTGTATTGGGAAGGAACTGCGAACACACACATGATATCGTTCACTAAGAGACACCATGGTGTTATGGGTCTATGGTCACCAAAGAGCAAAACCAAATTTTGTCAGTGTTATCATTCAGTGTTCCTTAAATGTGTTAATATGCATCATTCCCTTTAAAGCAGAAAACACAATCAAAGCCATATTTAGTGTTAGTTGAAATATGAAAAATAATTAAATGCCACAGCCAACTTGGTGGTGAGGTAAAGCTGTTCCTGTAAGTTATCTTTCCAAACTCCTCATACTCCCCTCCACCCCTACTCCAGAGACTTTTTAATGTGTCTCTCCTCACGCATCACTGAGAACCATACTTTGAATAACACCAGAATACTTAGGTGGTCCCAAGGAATCTTTTGCCTGGTTTCACAAGGTCGATCAAAGGAAACCTTCACGGTTCCATCACTGGATAATCAATCAAGTCAAAAACAATTGATCTGCTCCAAGCCCATCACCAACATATTGACCCACCCACTGAGCTCTGCTCAAAGACAGTGAAGGTGATGAAAGCCATGACTGCATTGAGAAATGAACAAATGAAGGACCCTGTGCAGACAGGTTCCCCTCTCTCTTAATTATCTTGTTATTTTGTAAATTGATTTTAAGGCTGTTAACACGTGAAACTGTATGCACCATGACATAGTGGAAAGAACTGGGTCAAAATTTTCTTTTGGCCACTTGTTGCCTGTGTGAGCATAAACATACCTCTTCACCTCTAGTGATTTTATTCATAAAACAGGAATCATTCTGAGACTTTCCATGCAGAGGCTCATTGGGCCTATGCAGGAGCCAATGTAAAGCAATAGTTAATAGCAAAGGCCTTGGAGTCAGATGACCTTGATAGAGATCCCAGAGACCTGCGGTGTCATTGCTGTCACATCTTGGGCAATTGACTTAATTTGCTTATATCCTAGTGTCCTTACTTATAAAACTGTTACAAAAACAGTAACTACCTCATAGGACCTTTATAAGCGATAGAGTAAAAACCCATAAAGCACTTATTTTAGAGCAACATTCTTTGAAAGCATTCAGTAAAAACTAGCTTTATTATTTCTGCCTTTTGAAATTCCTTTCAGTGTCGCCTTTTCCATTTCATTTCATACATGCTGAGCAGCTACACTGGATGAGGCAGTCACTCCTGGTTGTCCAGCAAAATCTAAACCCCAAGACTTCCCACTTATAAAACTTCCTAGTGTTGACTGGGTATGTGGTTTCCCAATTTTAGACTGAATTTCTAAGTCTCCCCTGTAGATAGATGTGGTGATGTAAGTTCCACCTAACTGATGTAAGAAATGGCGTGGTCACTCTCAGGAAGTATCTGTAAGGGAATAAGGTGTGTTCTTTTCTGCCCCTTTCCTCCTTCATAATATCGTATGAATATTTTGTGAATATTCATGTGAATATTTCAGCTGAAACTGAACCATGAGCTTGAAGATGAAGTTGAAAAGCTTGATCTATAAGTTGGAAAATGGGAGCGAAGGATGGCAGAACAGAACAACAGGATGATTCTGGGACTTAATGATTATGGAGTCACCAGAGCAGGCCTGGATCTTGTATGAGGATTCATGGCCGAGAATGAGAAACATAGCTATGTTTTATTGAAGTCACTGCTAACTGGCGTTGAGGAAAAGTCATATGATCATGCTAAGAGGTATCACCTTGGCATCATGGAGTCAAGTGATCTCCACCGTGCTGGCTAAGAAAATGCCTGTAGATAATAAATGAACAGGATAATAATCTATTTGCATGGGCACAAGACTATCTTTATCCCTTGTTCTTTAAGTCCACTGAATAAATAAATGAAAAAAATAGAAAAAGTGAATGAACTTATTATACTCCAGCTCTCAGTCTATAACAAAACAATATAATTCAGCTTTTCTCCCAGGAGTCTCAGAAAATTAAACGTAAGTCATGTATGTTTTGGCAACATAGAGGGTTAGATAAAACACAGGGCTGAGAATCAAGGGACCTGGATTCTGCTCTGCTCCTTCTTGAATGAACTGTGTGACTTTGAGAATTCATTTCTTTCTGAGCTTTAGTTTATTTCTCTGTACTATGTCCACCATAGCATCAACGCAGGTTGCATGAAAGGGCTGTTTACAGGGTCATAAATATGTAAGTTTCTTGAAACCTTAAAACGTGGAACATTTGTAAGGCATTATTATAACTAGTCCCGTTGATGATTGATGTTGACTCAGAGGTTCCATGGAAAAGAACCACCAAGGGGAGTTTCGGAAACTAAAAGTCTGTTGATGTACCAGTTGGCGGTACATCCTACCGGGATTGAGAATATGCATTTACGCACTAAGGTCTGCCGTGCACACCTGCCCCCAGCCCGATCCCTGCCCTCTGTGAGGAGACACAAGCCTGCTATTCATCACAGTCTTTGCACGCCATCAAGAATGTGCTGCTGCTCCAGCCCACTGGAACAGGAGGTTGGTTGGCAAAGCCATCAGACACCTGTTGAGGCTGAGTCATCCCTATTCACAGGATGTGCCTCACTGCCTGGGTGTAGAGTGTTCAGTGAAGGCTGAGATCCCTGGCTAGCACACACTGGTGCAGCTGATGCTCTCATTCACTGGCAGCTTTTAGGGGAAACCAGAGAGCCATGGTCTAATTTCACTTGCTCCTCATCTTCTGACAGATGGATGTTCGCAGTGGAGTGGTCATGCACATTCGTTCAGGCTCAGGAGCCTTACAAGGAATTATGCTGGGCTTGAAGGAAATCCACTGTTTCATGGAAATTAAAGTGAGTGGTGCTGGCATTGATACGGTATCTCCTTGGTTCCCTGACACTTTCTTCCAGCATACCCAGCTTTGCTAGCACAACTACTTAAGCAAAAGTCCAGGCCACTATGTCAATTCCAGAACCAGCAGGTCTTGTAGATTAAATTCATTCCTTAGTCAATAAACTCTTGATCCTAACTGGCACTTTTGTGTTTGTTAAACAAATCCACAGGTATTGAAGGGTTTATAGAAACTGACTGGTCATCAGTATTGGGGTTTCTAGGACACTCTACATAGTTAAGCCTGTCTCCCAATTGTCTCACCAAAATTTCCATTTAGAAGGAGTTTAGGAGCTACAACACACATGGGAGGAGAGGGTAAGATTCTTGAAAATAGTTTCCGTTGAGTTTTACATAATACTGAGACAGATGAATTTCTAAAAATGGTGACTGTCTGATGATGACCCAAGTCCTTACTTTACTACTGGCATTGTCTTTCTCTCTTTGGATGCTGAATTTACTGAAACACAGAAGTACAAATAAAACAAGAATTGACAAATTCGCCTTGTTCCTGACCAAGCAAGGTTAGAATATGCAGTATGGCTTGGCACTGTATACAAAATGAATCTTTCTTCTTTCCTGCTGAATTAAACTCACCAATCCAGTCACAGATACAGTGGTGGAACTTGCAGGGTGTTCCTCACAGAGGTGCAGTCAGTCTACAGTGGTCAGAGCTTACCTCAGGCAGGAGAGTGTCCGGCCTGCAGGCAGGCAGGTAGGTCCCATAAAAGAGATCCAAAAGAAGTCACAACGTGATTCTTTTCAAAGTCTCTAATTTGTCTTATGGAGGGCAGTGCATCAGAGGTAAAGAAAAAGGCAAAAGTTCTTGACTCAATATTTGAAATAGAGCAGAAATATGGGTCAGTGACATTGCTGGGGGAAAAAAAAAATACAGCTCCTTCCTACATTGCCCAGGATTAAATAAAACGGCAGGCATGGTATGAGAGAGTGAGAAAAGCCTTGGATTTGGAACGAGATGAGACTAAAGTTGAATCCTACTTCTATCATTTACTGGCTTTGGAGCAATCACTTTATCTCTGTGTGGCTTATATTCTTTTTCTTCCCCCTAAAGAACCGAGGGTGCTGAGATTCCTAGGTCTGTGGTTGAGTTGAGATGCTGTGTGGTTGGGAGTCCTGGCTCTGGAGCAGGAAGGACCTAATTTGGTGAATCCTGCTTTCAGTGTTTTCTGAGCACCAAATTTTACATTTGCAAAATAGAGAATATGCGGGAAGAACTTAAGGCGTAATAACTGCTAAATAAATAATTGTCACCAAAAACACCAAAGAACTGCTGTTTAATCTTACTTAATCATTGCCAAGTTATGGAGTTTAGAGGGTGTGATATTGTGATTTGTAATAAGAAATGTATATTTGGTCTCTTTCTAGCACAGAGCACTTAAAACCCTTGCGATTTCTTAAGTGATGAGAGTGATAAATGTATCTTTTGTTAAGCTAATGAGGTGACATTTGGGATGCCCCTAGACACCTAAGGATGGGGGTTGGTCACCAGAGGAACCAACGCTCTGTTTAGCAGGTTGGAACTTGCAGTCCCATTCCCCTAACCTCTGGGGAGGGGAGAGGGGCTGGAGGTTGAATCGATCGCCACTGACCAATGATTAATCAATCATGCCATGTCATGTAATTAAAGCCTCCATAAAACCCCCAAAAAACAGAGTTCAAAGACCTTCTGGGTTGGTGAACACACGGAGAGGCAGGGAGAGTGGCACACCTGGAAGGAAGCATCGTTTCTACAAGGCCATCACACACTCTATTAGCAAAGGAAGTCACAAAAACTTGACCAGATTCAAGGTCAGGAAACAAAGACTCTACCTGGGGGAGTGGCAAGGGTCTAGAAGAGCATGAAAATACTGTTACAACCATTTTTGGAAAATACACTGTGCCATATATGCATATCAGAAGACAAGGGCACTATCATTCTTTCGGGTAGTTGTTCAAGCCCCAAATCAAAATATTATCCTGGGTCTCTGTCTCTTATTTTCACAATCACATTCAATTAATCAGAAAATCCTGTCAACTCAAAACACATTACAGACCTGTCTTCATCTTTAGGACAACCATCCTCGTTCAAGCTGCCATTATGTCCCTCCCTAGATAGCTTTAGTAGCTTCCATCTCCCCTTCTTTTGTTCCTACATTCCATCCTTCGTAAAGCAGCCAGGATAATCATTTCAAGACATGATTCAGATTATATCCCTCCCTGCTGCCAAAATCTCCAATGACAAAGTGGGTCACAGTCTAGTGATAAACGGAGCAATTCACCAGGAAGATATAAAAATTCTAAATGTCAATGAATCTAATATCATCAGCACAAAACATGGAAAGCAAATACTGACAAAATTGATTTGACAATTCTATGCTTACAAATGGAGATTTTTTTCATAGCCCTTTCAGTAATTGGCAGATTGGGCAGAGGGCAAGTATTAATGGCACTTGCCTTAATGGGTTACAGGTAGGCTGAGATGCTCATCCTCCTAGCCAGATGGGCTGTCTCACCTGAACTGTTATAAGTATTTGTAAGCATATTGAAAAAGACTGGGAAGCACTGCCTTAGACCACCTCTCAAACAATGACATGTACCAGAATGTTCACTACAATATTTTGGGAGGGCGAACATTTTGAAATAACTAATCTATCCATTGGCAGTAGAATGGAAAAAAAAAAGTTGTATGTCTACACAATGGATTACATATGTGTATTAACATAGATAAATCTTATAAACATAACATTGAGAAAGAAACAGTTGCAGGAAACATGCAATATGATGTTATATATGAAAATGTTAAAAATTCACCACACAATATTGTAATTATTCAAGGATTCATACATATGCTTTAAAAATATAAAGAAAAAAGTAAAGACAAGCATGACAGTAAAAGTCACCAAATTCATGCTAGGAATTATGTATTAGAAGGCTGGAAGTAGAGATGAGAGGAAGAAAATTGTAGTAATGAGATCATGAGGGAAATAGAATGGATTTAGATTATTTTTTAATGTTTTATCTCTTAAGGGGCAATGGTACATAGGTTCTTATTTTACTGTTATTTTTACATATGAATAATAAAAAGAAAGGAAAGTTTTAGCTCAGAGCTTATAAGCTTTTATAAAAGCACATGCACATATACACAAGCATACATGCATACCTCTTTAGTGGTTTCCCATCAAACTCTTTACTCTGGTTTCCAAAGCACACATTATATGACCTCCGACTTCCTTTCAGACTCAGTATCATATCACTCTCCCCATGCCAGCTTATTCAGGTGCTCTAATAGGTCAAGTTCATTCCTGCCTTTGAACATACTTGCTTTCCCTGGTAACTGTCTGCCTGATACCTTACCATTTAGAATTCAGCTTCAATGTCACCTAATTAAACAGCCTCCCTTGAACACGCAAGCCTCCCCTGAACACCCTTGAACACCAAGCTTACCCAAGCTAAGGTAGTTGCTGCCATTCTCATCACTTTACCCTAGTTTACTTCTCCTCATAGTCTATATATTTACTGGAAATGTTTTACTTATTTGGTTCCTTCTTGCTTTAACTCCCCTTGTCTAGAACATGAGTTCTATGAGAGCAGGGACCTTATCTGCTTGCATCCAACTGATCTCCAAGTACCTGGAAGAGGTCTCAGCCATTGAAAGCAAACAATAAGTGAGTACTGAACTGCTAAATGAATGAAGGTTAGAAAACCACAGGGAAAAAATTCAGCGTGCTAGTATTATGTAGTTAGTGTTAGTTTCATATTAAGAAAATTGAAATATTATTTTATTTTAAATTTTAAAAAAGTTTAAATTCTAGTTGACTGTCTTGGCACTGAGATTTTATAAAAAGTGGCTTTAGTTCTGTGAACTTTTATATGTAAATTTGTTGACTTAAAAGACATAGCAGCATGATAAATATGATTAATACTGCTGTATGTTATATATGATTGTTAAGAGAGTAAATCCTAAGAGTTCTCATCACAAGGAAGAGATTTTTTAAATTTTTATTTTATATCTGTATGAGATGGTGAATGTTCACTAAACTTAGTGTGATAATCATTTCATGATGGATGTAAGGCAGATCATTATGCTGTGCACGTTAAACTTATATAATACTGTATGCCAATTATATATCAATAAAACTGGAAGGAAAAAAATTTTAATTTTAACCTGTTTTCAGTATTCACACCATTGTTAATGATATTGATATATATAAATGCAAATGTTGAGAGACAATGAAAATAAGTAATGATGTTAATGACATTTGAAGTCAAAATTCTCAGTCTATATTCTCAAATTTTTCATTTTGTCCTACCAGAAAGTAGGTAAGCTTTCAAAGACTACTGGGGCCATGCCAAAACAACACAAGGGCCATATTAAAAAGTTTGTCACCGGGGTACATTGTATCCAAATATGGGACAATTTTAGTAAAAGTAAGAATAATAACTGAGCTATACTGAAATACATCTAATATATCAAAATTCATGAGTTCATAATGATACTAAGAAGAAAAAAAATCAGTTGTTACCTTTGGAAATGTTACAGCCATATTATGAAAGCTGGCAAATAAAGGGAAAGACAAACATTTAATCTGTCCTTCTTGTATGAAACATATTTTAGAGCAACTAAATACTTAATAAAGGAAAATTTTTCTTTCCATGTAAAAAAAAAAAAAAAAAAAAAAAAGACACACAAAATAATAGTTGTGAGTTTCAGTTTTACTCAGGGTCTTACTGAGGACTATAGCCTGGAAGACAGCCACTCGGTTACCTCCGAGGAAACTGCTCTAAAGAGGCAGGGAAAAAGTCCTTTTACATATGATTTTTGGCTAAGGAGTACATGCATTCAAGCATACATCTTAGTGAAACTTACTGCTAATCACAAAGAACAGATATCTCAAGTTAATGCTTTTAGTGCTTTCCTAGGAATGGGAAGATGCAAGAATCTGGGTTTATTAAAACTGTTCCTGAGATACACCTCTAACCAGCTAAGGGGCTGCTTAGTCAAGGCACAGTGTGCCCCATCCTGTTCTTCATCCTGAACCTCCCCCCTCAGGCAACTGCAGTGGCTTATGACTTAACCCTAGTAGAACTGGGGGGTTCTTTGTCCTTCTTTGTTCACACATTATAGAAGGCACTCAACCAGGGCCATCCCAGTCCCCAACCGAGATACATGCACATTGTCCTCGAGAAACACTCATTAGAAAACTATCTGGTACTCAGACCATCCACCCTCTTTATCTTTGGGGAATGAGCCTCTGGTTACTTTTATTTCTCAATGTTTAACAAAGGTAACTCCTACATGAAATATGGAGGTTTTACCTTCAGGAAGGACTCTGTACTGTAAAATTTGGGGTCCTTAATCTCTACAAAAACACAGACCTACAAGGAGAAAGTAAATGTGTATTACAACTGTATTCCTCTGCCTCCAAGCCACACTTGCAGCCAAGTTATCTAAGAATGATGGTTTATTTTAGCCTCCAAACTGTGTTGAAGATTGGATAATCCTACATCCTGAGAGAATGAGAGCCACTATCCTATAATAAGTTTTTAGTTAAATAATTTCTCCCTAAAAGCTAACCTCAGTCTTTCAAGTTAGTATTACTCAGCCTCTGTGGACAAACTTCCTGGGTTTAGAAATTGCTCTTCCTATTAGTAGCCGTGTGAGTTTAAGCAAGTTCCTTAACCTCTCTGTGCAAAATGGAGATAGTAATGCTAGTATCCACACCACAGGATTATTATGAAGATTAAAAGAACTACTGTACATAGAGCACTTAGATCAGTGCCCAGAGCACAGTAAACACCACGTAAATGTCAGCAATAAACATTCTTCTCCTATTAACTTTGGGACATTGGCTTTGACCTTTGTGGTAATAAGCAAGAGTTGGTCACCTTCACTCACAGTTTACGTAAGATTCTAAACAACTTGACTAAATCTCTTCTGGCTTTTCTGTCGGTGAACTTGTGGAGATGTGGGGAGAGTGGCATTCTCTGAAAGAGTATAGAAGTTCTGTGTCCTTTCCCCACACCTTGCCCTAGGTATCTCTTATCTGGCTGTTCCTGAGTTATATCCTTTTATAATAAACCAGTAATCTAGTGAGTAAATGGGTTTTCTGAGTTCAATGAGCTGCCCTAGCAAATTAACTGAACCCTAGGAGAAGATCATGGAAACTTCTGATTTATAGCCAGTTGGTCAGAAGCACAGGTAATAGCCTGGACTCGCAACTGGGGTCTGAAGTGGTGGGAGGTGGGCAGTCTTGTAGGACTGAACCCTTAACCTGTGGAATCTGAGGCTGTCTACAAGTAGATAATGTGTCAGAACTGTGTTGAATTATACGACACTCAGCTGGTGTCCTGAGAATTGCTTGGTGGTGTGGGAATGCCCACCCACCCCCCTACACACACACACACACACACACACACACACACACACACACACACACACACACACACACACACACACACACACACTGAAATTGGGTCCAGAAAACCAGAAAACCAGCCTTAGGGTATTTCTTCATGGTGTCAACAATAATACTTGAGCACTAACTGTGACTGCATACTTTGTGGTAAATAATTCCTTTTATATAACTTTTCCAGTGCATCTTCAATTACTTCGACTAGGGTGGCTAGGGGTACTATACATCTGGTTCTAAACTACCTCTCTACTCTCTCCCCTTCTCACTTCTCCCCTTATACTCTGTGCAATTGAACTGTCCTCGGAAAATAATGTTTCCAGATCATGGGAATTCCCTAATAAAGTTGTATTGAACTGAATTGAAATGCTGAAATGATTATGATATCATACAATTGGGTTTTATTATATAAGCCCAACCACTTCTTTTTTTTTTGTTTTTTTTTTTTTACTAATAAGTCCATCATTTTATTGCTTTTTATTTTATTTTTTTTATGTTTGGCCGCACCTCGTGGCTTGCCGGCGGGCTCTTGGTTCCCTGACCGGGGATCAAACCTGCGTTCTCCGCAGTAAAAGTACAGAGTCCTAACCACTGGACCGCCAGGGAATTCCCTAAGCCCAACCACCTCTGATCTCTGAATCTTTACTAAGCTTTCCCTTTAATTCCAAAGCATTTTTATCTCTAAAACCAGATATGGATGGCAGTTGGAATAGAGAAATTTCTCATGGCTCTGTCCTATTATCATGCATTCTCAAGTTTTTGCAGTTTTAATTAATTACTCACATACTAAACAGTGAACCTTTATTTTGTGCCAGTCTTCAGGTGTACCAGTTCGGAAAGAAAAGTCTTCTCTCTCCTGAGGGATTTCAAAATCTAGTGGAAGAGACAGATATATGAAGAGAGAGAGAGTGAAAAGAAGATTTTAATGTAGGAAAATAAGTGCTATGGCAGAGATAAACGTAAGGAGTTCATACATCGAGTTCAGAGATCCAGAGGAGGGGCAAATAATCCAGTTTTGGGTTAAAGTAAGATTAGGCTACCACAGAATACAGAAAGCTTCCCAGTAAAGGTGACACATGCTGAATGTCAAGGATATGGGTAGAAGTAGTCCATACCAATAGAGGTAACATTTCAGACAAGATGAGTTATATGTGAGAAGGCAACTCACTTGGGATCTGCAATAGTTGAAGGATGGATCATTCTATTTCCCTTTTCCAAAGGAGAAAAAAATAGCTCTTTATCCATGACAGAGAAGTAACATTCTGAAAATCCATCTGGTTCAAATGCCTAGATTAACAAGCGAACCATAGCCAGTCCCAGAGAAAGAAACTGATTTGCCATTGTAATGCCCCCACTTGGTTCCCTACCCAGACTTCCAAACAGAAGCCATTTAACTTCCTCCAACAGGAGACATTCAGTGAGATGATCTGGCTTCACTTCCTTTCCAGGGATAACTTCGGGACCTGGCATAAGAGGAGCCTGGAAGTTCTGCAGTAAGTCGATTTGGCTGATGGTTCTGTGTAATCAGGTCATTAAGCTTTAGTAACCGGACTCTTACCACAAACCCAGGACCATGCCTCAGTCTCAATTTATAGTGCAGCTTTCCTTCATTCAATTGTTTATTCCACAAATATTTTTTGTCACCATTGATATGCCAGGTACTCTAGTAGGCATGATAGCTAGTGATAACTAAGTTTTGTTCCCTCTCATTTAGGAAATCACAGTCTCTCTTTGATTCCTCTGAACCTGATGCCTTGTCTTAGTTTCCTAGGCAGTTTCTCTGCAAACTTTTCCAGGCTCTGTTGAGACCTTCTTGAGCTCTCAAATGCCATTCTAGGATTGTGGTTCCTATGGCTAGATCTCTTCGACCTTCTGCCAGCGCTCTAACATTGCATTTCACCCATTTATTGCTGATCTTTTCTCTAAGCAATCTGAATTTCCTCTTTTTGTATTTATCCTAGAGGACTTGTCTAGCTTTCAAGTCATGGTCCTCTTCAGGTTATCCCCTCCTACCACAGATCAATACCTGGTCTTGGGGCTCAAGGTCATTGGGTGAGTTAATGAAGATTTGGCATTATTATTTCATTTAACATCTATTTACTGAGCACCTGGTGCGTGACAGGTGTTTGTTACATGCAAACTTCAGTTTCTCCAGATGGAATATTAACATCTGTCTCTTAGGTTGTTATAAGAATTAAATAAGATTATATACTCCTGTTAGGTCAGGTCCCCTAGAAGCAGAGCCTGAGACAGGGATTCATATACAAGTGATTGATTGATGGAGTGCTCTCTGGTAAGAGAATGAAGAAAGCAGGATAGAGAAGGGAAAGGAGCTATACAGAAAGTAGTTTCAGATGAGGTCTAACTATGGCCTAATCTTTTAAGGAGATCAAGAGCATAACCTGCACCACAAAATCTGTCTTGGACTCTTTCCTCAAGTCAGGACTTGAAGGCAAGTGGTGATGGGGGAGATCATAACCTCAGGATCTCCAAGAAGTAGCTGCAGGTAGAGAAAGCTGTAGGTGAAAGCTATGAGCTGAAACTCCCACAACACCTGGGGGATGGGTACACCAATCCAACAGGTAAAAGGGATCCCAGGGAACCTGGGTAGGGTACCAACATGATTTGTGATAATAATCTTACAGTGGAGACAGAGAAGGAAACAGGTTATTGTAAATTGGTGGAACTGATAGACATAAGCATAAAAGTGGGAGCTTTCAATGCTATCTGCCAACCAAAGGCGAAGAGCAGCTTCTTGGAGGATGATGTAACTGAATGGAGCTTTGAAGGATAAACAGGAGGTAGCAAGGCAAAATCAAGTGCCACATGTGGTCCTTAAAGGTTTTGACCAAAACCATCATCCAAAATTGACTCCTTTATTTCATAGCCCTACCTGACAGCGAGACAGGTTTCTGTTGTTAAAAATCCAGAACTTGCCTTCCGAGTGTCATTAGGGTGCAGCATGACAAATCAAGATTTGATGTTGTGAAACCAGGGTGAAGTTCACTTCTTCCCAGGCAGTCATCCAAACACTCTGTTCATGCTAACACTCTTCCAGCAGGGCCCAAGAAGGGCATACCACAAATGCGTAGATTGATATCAGCATGTGCTGGGAACAGCTCCAAGCTCAGCTTTCAGCAGTTTGTAAAGATGTCCACGAGGCACAAAGCAAAAGATATAGATTGGCTTGACCCTGGAAGAGGGAACAAACATACTGTTCTTGTAGGGTGTTGCCATTTGATTTTGTTTAGGGGCCTCTTGGGCAAATGCAAGGACTGAGAGCATCTCATGATTCAAAAGGTAGGAATCAGAGTGAGGATATCTTTTTAAAACCCCAGCTATTCTATGGATAAATTTATGGCACTTTAAAAATGAGAGCAAGAAGCAGAGAGATTAAGCTCAATCTCCAGTGCTTCCGACTGGGGAAAAGGCATTGATTCACCCATGAGATTGCTAATAGCAGGTGTCTTGTGTGACTTATGCCAACAAACAAAGTTGTTTGGGCCCTAATCCTTTTCCATCTGTTCCATAACAGGGAGAGGAAACAGGAGAGGTTGTGAATAATTCTAGAACTTCAGGATCCTTTTCACCCTGGAATGTGGAAGTCCCACTTCCCCCTCACTGACTTGGTGATCTCTCGAAGATGGTGGGGCTTTCTGGGGAGGCAGGTTACTCCTCAGATGTGGATTCTTTCTCATCTCCTGTGATCTATGCTGATGAAGCTTCCCAGACTTGAAAGGAGACAGGGGGGTGCTAAGCATTGCTCTCAGTAGGGACACAATGGAAAAATCCTTCTGTTCCTCCTTTCCTCTGCTTACATGGAGTTGTGCCCAGGTTTCCTCCTGAAAGAAGCTTCCTGTACCAGCCTGGGCAGAAGTTTTGGGAAGAGCAGAGCTGGAGGACTGCGGCAGAGAGAACAGTAACTTCAGCACACCTACTCTATAGGCATTTTCCGAGTACATTAGTATTTGCCAGACCTGGTGCTTTTTCATGAGTCTGAACTTCCAAGCATATTCCAGAACTTGGGAAGGGACCATTGGTTAAAAATCCATTTAAAAAAAGTATTTTGACTGCTTACACTGTGCCCGCTATTAGCTGAGAAGGGGCTCTAGAAGATTAGGTCTTCTTGATGGGAAAGACTGCCAAAGGTAGTAGGAAGAATACCAAACCCAAATCCATAGTAGGTGTCCAAAGCCCATAGCACTTCCTCTGCCCGCGATCTGCCCATGGATATAAACTGGCTATGAGTCCCTAGGTGGGTTGTTCAACTTCTCTGACCATCAGTTTCTTCACTTGTAGGACAAAGATAATGATATTTGTGCTTCCACCTCTACAAGATTGCTGTATCATATTAGACAACTTTGAAAGTGTGACATAAATGTTGTTTTATTCTTATTATTATGCAAAAAACCATACAAAATACAAGGAGACATACATATTCTAAGTGGTACTTGGTTCTTCAGCAGGTAGGTTACTATGAACTGAGCTCCTGGCGTACTATTTGAGCTGATCCTTGAAGAAGAGAGAGACTGTCAGCAGGTAAAGATAAGAGATAAATGTAGCTCAAGTGAAAGGAAGTATGCGTGTTAGTTTCCTAGGCTGCCTTCTAAAAAAAGTACCACAAAATGAGTGGCTGAAAACAATAGTGATTTATTTGCCCACATTTCAGGAGCTTCCAAGTCCCAAGCCAAGGCACCAGCCAAACTATGTTGACTCAAGGTTTTAGTTGAGTTGCTGGCAATTCTTGACCATCCTCGGCTTGTAGATGCCACACTCCGGTCTTTGCCTCCACCAACACGTGGTGTTTCCTTGTGCGTCTGTGTTCAAATTTCCCTCATCTTATAAGAGCGCCAGTCATTGGATCAGGGGCCACCCTAATCTTGTATGACCTTATCTTAACTTATTTACATCTCCAAAGACCCTAAGTAAGGTCACATTCATAGGTATCAGAGGTTAGGATTTGAACATATTTGGCAGGGGGCACAACTCAACTTGCAACATTATGTGAACAGAATTCAAAAAGAGGGAGGCACAAGATGCATTCAGAGGAACAGTGAGTAAATTAGGAAAAGAGCAGAAAATGTGTCGGATGAGTGCGGAGCGACAGTTCCAGAACTGAATTGCAGTCAACAAACAAGTACCACACTAGGAGCTGGGAGCATCAAGATGAATAAGACCATATCCTTAGAGACATTTTATGTAGCATGGAACACCTTCCTATATAGAGATAACTATACTCCAGGTGGTCAGGGCTCTCATGGATTGTGACACAGGAGATATATGCTCTGGGAACATAGATTATGCCTCTTCTCTCTTACTCATGATTGAATGTCTAGAACCTAGTTTCTGATACACAGTGGGCACTAAATAAATACTGTTGAATAAATGAATGGACATCTGCTTTTATAGATGAAGAAACCAATTAAGAGAGTAACTTGTTGAAGGAAGCAGATAATGATAGTAAAGCTGGCATAAAACCTGGCCTAATTGGCTTCAGAATCCATGTTCTATTGACTATTTTGCTGTCTGTTTGAATACCTTCTTAGCTCAGGAAAGTTTATCGGCCTGGCCATTGTTGTCTATTTTCCACTGTATGTTGAGGTCAGATAATACATGGTATCTTGACTTCCTGAGACCACAGGCCAGGTTGTTCATCAGGCATGCCATTTGACAGAGCAGTGGCCTTGATCTGGCTCCACTCCCTCAAATGACATGCTCACTTTCTCCCACAGATGTTAGGCAGAGCCTAGAGGACACAGTGACATTTGGCATCTGCAAAAGGCCATTGTAATTCCTCCGTCACAGGCACTGTCTTTCATCCTTTTAATATCCATTCAGAATAGTGCCATATCCTGACCCTGTGCCGCTGGAGATAAACAGTGTTCAGCAAGATAGGTTTGCCCCCAGGTATTCATTACTGAGTTGGGAGATAAAATGGAATTCAGGTTCATTAGGTAACAAAATCTCAGGATCACAAAGAAACTTAAAGTTCATCTGATTTTATCTGTTTTAAACAATGCTTGAAGCACCACTCCCCCATTACCACTGAACAAACACACGCACATGCACACAGACACAGACAGACAGGCACACACACACACACAAATACACATAGGACTGTCTGCAAGACTCTTCCAAATACTTAGCCCACAGACATAACCACACACAGAATCTTGGCCTTTTCCCTTTGAAGACAAGAATAGAATTCTTCTTGACCTAATAAGAGTAGTTATTATGAGGAGGGAAATTTAATATTCTAAAAAAAAATTTGAACAATAGGCAGATTTACCCAGATTTAGCAGAGGCAGCCAGGAAAAAGAAAAAGGCAAAAAAAACAACAGAGCTTGTTCAGCATAGATAGTGAAAGAGACAAATTAAGAAGAAAGAAATGGTCATTACTTCCAAATACTAAAGAGACATCAAATAAGATTAGGAAGAAAAAGAGAAGAAGAGGAAGGAAGATGTTAGTGTGAATAAACACTCATCCGAACCTGCTCCTTCCTTGGTGAACCTCGTCTTAGCTAATGGTGACTCCATTTAACCCCAGCTCATGCCCCCAGTTAGGAAATCATCCGTAACTCCTGTATTTTCCTTACATCTGTAATGCGATCAGTCAGGAAATCTTGTTTTCTCTAACTTCAATATACCGTACACTCATCACCCAAACCCCTCTCGCCACCCACACGGCCACAGTCCTCCCCAGACTCCCCATCCTCTCCTTCCTAGACCAGGCAGCAGTCTCCCCACTGGGCTCCAGCCTTCCGTTCTGACTCAGCTGCAGCCTGTTTTATACAGCGCAGCCAAGCCAGTCCTTGAAAACGCAGATGTTAATATATCACACCTTTACTCAGAACTCCCAACGGTTTTCCAGCACAATTAGAACCGGGTCCATCATTCAAGGCAAGGCCGACAACACTCCATAATGTGCTCTGGCCCTTGTGTTCCCCCCATTCCGCTTTCCTCCCTGGTCCCCCTGCACCGCCCACTGTGGCTTCCACCAATGAACACACTGCTCTCACCCTCCTCCATCGGGACCCTGGGGCTTGTGTTGTCCATGCTAAATCACACCTCTCCCACGTATCCAAATGGTTCACTCCCACACTGTGTTCAGATCTTAATAATCATGTCATCGCAAACCTCCCCTAAGCACTGAAAAAAGAAAAAATAAGAGAGTCTTTCCCCCATCATTCTCTATTTCCTTATTTTGCTTTATCTTTCATCATAGCACTGATCAGTACCTGCATACATATTTGTATGTAATCTCACACAATTAGGATATCAGCTTATGAGGACAGGTATGATATCCATTTCGTGTTCACTCATGAAACTCCATTGCCCAGGACCTGCTTGGCAATAATTAGCACAGAGCGATTGCTTAGTGAAATGAAGAGCGTTTAGGAGCCAACATGCAGTTCTTGACTCTTTTTTTGTTTGTTTTAACATCTTTATTGGAGTATAATTGCTTTACAATGGTGTGTTCGTTTCTGCTTTATAACAAAGTGAAGCAGCTATACATATACATGTATCCCCATATCTCCTCCCTCTTGCGTCTCCCTCCCACCCTCCCTATCCCACCCCTCTAGGTGGTCACAAAGCACCGAGCTGATCTTCCTGTGCTATGCGGCTGCTTCCCACTAGCTATCTATTTTACATTTGGTAGTGTATATATGTCCATGCCACTCTCTCACTTTGTCCCTGCTTACCTTTCCCCCCTCCCCGTGTCCTCAAGTCCATTCTCTAGTAGGTCTGTGTCTTTATTCCCGTCCTTCCCCTAGGTTCTTCATGACCTTTTTCTTTTTTTTTTTTTTTAGATTCCATATATATGTGTTAGCATACGGTATTTGTTGACTCTTTAACTTCGATCTTAGGTGAGCTTTTCTCTTTCGATGGTGAGAATGTCCCCAGAAGTTACAGAGCTATTTCCTTCCTTTCTAAGAAACTCAGTGGAAAAAAAAGATGTCTTTTTTTTCCCATTTTTTCCAATGTTTGAGTACCATTGGACTAATGGGCCATTTGCTTAGTCCGGAAACAATCTCTGTGGTCAACAGATGAAATTAACTGATTGGTTAGACCAGATCCTGCTTTCACCACTGGAGTTGGGATTGGTCAATCCCCAAGCCACATGGACTTAGGGAATGGGAGCGCTGTGACTCCCCAAAAGAAAACAGAGATGTTGCTACCAAGGGGAGATCCAGGTTCTATGAGGTCTAAAACTTAAATTAAGAAAATGAGTATAAAACTGCAAATGCAATATTAATCATAGGGCACTGGAAGTGGCCTGTGTGTGTGTAACAGGCCCCGAAACTGAAAACTGTAGCATCACGGCAAGTCTATTTTTGGGAAAGAAAAAGTAAAAAAGAAAACAGATGTCTTCACAAGGAGACTGAAAGGGAAGAAAAAATGTGGACCAGCCAGACAGACCATGCGAGAGGAGGGCTTGATTAGAGACAAAAGAAGGACAACTGTCAATTAGATATGACAAAGCTTCCCTCTCTTCAGCCGAACACTTTTCCTGCTCAATGCAGGAACTTTCAGAGCGATTTCCAGCCAGGAAGAGAGGAATGCGGAATTTGGTCTTAAGCTGTCTGTTCTTACCATTGTCTGCAGCTTGCTCTGAAGTGACTTGTGGAAAGAACAGCTGTGTGTCCCTAGTACAGCTAATCCTTTTGGAAAAAAAAAATAAGTTACATAACATAAATGTGTTTAGCTCAATCTCCGCCTCCCCCGTAATTTAAAACACCCCGCAGGATGTCATGTTTGGGTAAGGTGTGAATATTAATGGTGAGTCCTAGCACTAAACATCCAGTATCTCAACACACGGGGAGAGGGGTCTCGCTTCCTGGGTCATGGATGCTTATCCTGCAATTCTGGGGGAATTGGTGGAGCTGAACATGTACCTAGAAACACAAATGGACTCGGCGCTCAAAGTCTGAGCAGTTCTGTCCTGGTGAGTTCACAAAGTGTTACATTGGTGAACTTGTGTAGTCTGTGAACGTTGTCCTACAGGGGTTGGGTGAGGCTGCAAGGGTACTGATAGGGACCTGGGGGAGAAAGCAAGGAAAAGAACGTGCGTGGGCCAAGTGTGAGGGCTGCACTAAGAACTGGCCCCTGCAATAATGCCTGATGACAAGCACCTTCTACATTTGCTGTGTTTTTCTGAGCTCTTTCAGATTACAGACATTAACGTCACACACTCACGAACAAATAGAGCTCAGAGATCATGTGGGTCAACTTCTTTATGCAATCAAGAATAATCTGAGGTGTCGTGATGGTGGTCCCATGTATGAAGTGTCTGCAATATGCCAGGCAATATGCTCAGTGCTTTCCATGAAATATTTCTAATCCTCAAAACAACCCTCCCCCTAAGATATTATGATGCCACTGTATAGCAAGCAAGCAAGCAAACAAAAATCTGTCCAGAAGTCACAGGGAGAGTAAATAGTTGACACAGAGTTCAACCTCTCATCTAACCCCAAAGCTCCTGATTTCCATGAGTAATAGATCCTAATAATAGCTTTATTATTATGATTATTATCACTATCTATAATTAGTGAGCTCCACTGTATGCCAGATACTGTGCTAAATGCAATGTGTGTGTGTGTGTGTGTGTGTGTGTGTGTGTGTGTGTGTATTTACACATGAGAAGACTGTGACTTTGATAATCTACCCAAGGTAATTTATCCAAGGTCATTAGTCAATATTTGACATGTGAACCCTTGTTGTTCTGATTCTAGCGATTAGAAATGAAGTGCTTTGCTTATATTCACTCACGGGTGATGTTGAGGCTCAAGTGTTCCTGAGGACTTGGTGATGTGGACAGCTGGGCTTTTCATGGCCAGCAGCCTGGCGGCCAGTGCTACAGAATTTATGATAGGGTAGCTTAATGGGGAATGCCTCCCCAGAGGACAATTTTACACTTGCCTGATGATTCCAAAGTAGTTGACTCTGAACCGGACCAGTGGGCCCCTAAACCACGCCATGCCACAGCTACATGTCATGAGCTTTGCTTACTCCATGGTGTTCACGTAACCACAGCCCTTGGGGGGATGTGTAGCCGATCCCACGAGCTGGCTTCCTTTCCACTCTCTTGACTGTTAGCTCTTCTGTGGTGGCCAGAGAACAGACTGCCTCAGCATTTAGATTCGAAAGTGCACATTAGAGTCCCACGTGTGCTGGCCAAGGCACGCATAGCTCTGCCAGTCTTGTATTTCGTGTTCATCCAGCTCAGAGACGGCAACTCATCGAAGGCAATGGAGTACTCATTGGATGTCCTGGGTCTGAGGAGTTGATCCATGAAACCCCAGAGAGAAACGTGACATGATCTGAAGTACAGAACCTTGGCCGATGCTTTTTCAGGAACCTCCCTCCAAAGAGCTGGTTTGAGATGAAAATGGTATCCCACTTGAGAAACCCTTATGTTGGGTCTGGTCAGGGCAAGAGTCCAGGCATTCCAGGAGTCTGTGGAAGAAAAACTACATTTTCACTTACTTGAGGCATGGGTTTCAATTCTCATTTCAAAAGAGTCCAAGATGAAAGAACCCTACCAGCTAATTTTAGAGCAAATGGTTTTATCCCCCTGATTGACTCAAACAGGGAAGAAGAAAGGGAATTGAGAAAAAAAAATGGAGATCTTGACTTTAAAACCGACTAGGCCTATGGAGCCGGTGCATGCTATGATCTTATTCTTCAACATTTGCGGTAGGACACTCCATGATTGGTGCTATGCAGTAATCTTGCTAACTCATATGACAACAAAGTCCCTCGGATGTGCCTGGGCTAACTGATTAACTAACTAGGAGGTGGTATAAAAATCCCTCTGTATCTTTAGACCTGCTTCCTCTTCTCTAAAAATTGGAAGATAGAATCAGAGAAAGTTAAGGGAAAAAGGAGCTTAGAAATCATCTCATCCCCAATCCTTAAGAAGCAGAGATGTCTGAAGGTTACAGGATTTGTACAAGGTCATATAGCTAGTTCGTGGCAGGGATCGGACTAAAACTTCGGTGTTCTGAACCAAATTCATTACTTTGGCTTTTTTTCTTTAAACCAAACAACTTCAGTCCATCTTTTTTCAGAATTCTGCGGCATGATTGGAAGAATATATTTAATGAAGTCACTACCATGGAAGATTTGAAAATCTGGATTTTGAAGCACTTTGCAGATGGAAGCAGTATTTGCCACAAACCACAAGATTAGAAGGGTGATACCTCCTCCTCAGCCTTTGGGAGGTCTGGCTCTGGGAAGCCAGGCCACTGCCTCAGGAGAAACCAGGACAGTCAGCCTCAGGCATCAGGAAGAAAGAGCCACCAGCAACTGCCCTCTGACCGCCCTCTCACCCGACACTGCGGTATTGGGGACGGAAAGAAACACAATCCTACCCAGGCTTCTCCATCTTGACTGCGTTGGATCTGAGCTCCCTTTATCTCTCTAGGGCTTA
Source organism: Balaenoptera borealis (assembly GCF_965194805.1). Lineage (NCBI taxonomy): Eukaryota > Metazoa > Chordata > Mammalia > Artiodactyla > Balaenopteridae > Balaenoptera > Balaenoptera borealis. Next base: position 11,487,253 of record NC_138876.1, read on the forward strand.
GAGTCTAGGGCCTCTGGGGATGACTGAGGAAAAGATGTTTCCAAAGGATTAGAGGACATGAGAATTGAGAACCAAAGAGGGGCGAGTGTTTCTTCACTTGTTTTTCCCCACCTTCCACTGTAAGGTGGAAATCTGATCAGCAAACTCCCCATAACAAAGTGCCTCCCGCAATGCGCATGCCTGGCCCTGGTTCCTCCAGGTTTACCTTCTGCCTTTTCTCCCTCATGATGTTCCCCTCCTGGGAACTTCATTCTGCTCCTTACAACAGCCCTACTGTACCTTGCTCAAAACTCCTGGGGAGCTCTTGCTCCCTCTGCCTGGAATACTCACCCACCTCCTCCCCAGCACTACCACCAGCATGCAGCCGTCTACACATCACCTCTTCAGAAAAGTCTTCACTGACTACGGGGTCACCGCCCTCCTCTGATCCCCAGGGCGCACTTGTGCTTACCTCTGGCAGAACCGATACCACTGTATTGCTATTATCTATTTAACTTAAGTTTTCTTCAATATACATACCGTGAACTCCATGAGCTCAGGGGGCAATGTGTGTTTCGTTTAACATTTCGTTCCCAGACCTTAGCACAGTTCTGGGTGTGATATATATATTAGATATATAATATCTAACCCTTGTTAGATATTTAGTGGGTAAATGGATAACACCTAACATTTATTGAATGCTTACTGTTTGACTATCACTGTTTTAAAGGCTTTAAGGCTATTATCATCAATTCTTTCAACAACCTTTGAAGAAAATGCCATTATTATTTCCACTTAGTAGAGGAGGAAAAGTAGGCTAGGGGCCTTTAAAAAGCGTCCCTAAAACGACATGTTTAGTAGTGGAGAAGGGAATGGAAAGCATGAAGTTTGCCTTGAAAATCCATGCTCTTACTCACTTTATTGCCTGGTTCTCTCATAAACTCTGTGATTTCCCTGGGACTTGGTACGAAGGGAACGCTGTGCTAGAAAGGGTCCCTTTCAGTACTACCATGCTATCTTTGTATGACTTGATGCTGGGGCGTGGGGTGTGGTGGCAGTAGAAACAGATGCTTCTTAAGCATCTTCTAATTGACAGAAATGGGTCTCATGTTTCTGCCTCCAGGCCCTCACTTCAGTGAAGAACTCCCCCAATTCCAGTTCTGATGATTTCTGTGAAGAACAAAATGTTATCAAGGTAGGCCCGGGGCATCGTGTGTCCAGAATTTCCCGATAGTTAACAACAAACTCCATCTTGTTCATAAGAGTTCACCACAAAGAAAACCCCATTGCTTTTATGGTGTTAGTCAGGGCAGAGATTTGGGTCAAATAGGGGTGGAAGTACTTTATAAGAGAGAAAATCAGATTAGTTAGGCCTCTATACACTTTGGCTTTATTTCCTCAAGGTTTGTTGAAACCTCTCCCATTCCTTTCTATCTGACCACTCCTTCCCTATTCACCTGGATGGGACTTGCATGGTAAAGGTGAGACTTTACACAAGCCCAGAAACACCAGGGAACTGAAGCAATCATCCCTGAAAAACAAAACACATGCCCCAAAGAAGCAGACTTCATGGGAGTCAGACAAATCCGGTTGGGTGGATGTGGTAACTTCTGTTTTTTACTCTCTCCCCAGCATGCTTTCCCACCCCCATTCTCCTGGTTCAACATACATCAGGGGAATGAGCTAACTCCTTTTGTACTTCAAGGCCTGGTATCCATCAATTACTGGTGCCATCAAAACCGTAAGTACATAAGAGCTCATTTACTTAATATATATTTATGAACACCAATTTCCTGCCAAGGGTGTCCGTCAACTGATTGGGATGACGGTGCATTTAAATCCTGGGAGACTGGTGCCCAATCAGAATATAATTACAAATCTACGTCCAAGGAAGAATTTCCACAGTCAAGCCTTGGATTCCAATTTTGAGATTTACATTGTTCCTTTTAATTACATACCAACTCTGTGGTATGTAGGTGTGCCAATCTGGATTAAGTCAGACACCAGGTATAGACTTTTTTCACCATTAATATTACTCCTCAGTGTTAAGATAGTTGATATTTTAACAAATATTTTCATAAGAAATATCCTTCTAGATGTCAGACCTGCCCAAAGGTAGAATAACCTGCCTTGAGCAGAGTAGTGAGCTTCTAGTCACTGGAAGTGTTCAAGCAGAGACTGGATGACTGTTCGGTTGAGATAACTGTACTGGGAATTCCAGCATTAGCCACTTCTTTAGACTGAAATAATGAAACAATCAAGAACTAACAGATTCTGTGTTATATCACGATTTCATTTAGCTGCAAGAAATGCAATGCCTAACAGCAACATAGAGAAATACAAGGTTATATGTTTAATATTTCAAGAAGTCCACAGTTAGGTGGTGGATAAGCTGGTACATCGATGCTATCGGGGACTCGCGAAGTTTCTGTTTTTTTGCTCCATGATCATGAGTCAATAGACCTTATCCTCATGCTTATAATAATGATAAAGTTGTTGATGATGATGATGATGATGATGATAGTATTGACACTTTGTAGTTTTAACCATATGCCAAAACTGTTCTAATTGTTTTCACATATTTACTCATGGTTATAAGAGGGCAGTAGTACCACAGACCTCACATATGTGTTCCAGTTAACAAAAAAGGAGTGTGTGTGGGGAGAGAAACTAAAGAGGCAAAAGAAATATTTTATCAGTACAAGTATTTCTAGAAGCCCACCCAAAAGAAGTCTGCTTTAGTTCTACTGGACAAAAGAGTCTCATATGACCATCCTTAGCTGGAAGGAGGCCAAGGGAAGAGGGATCCTGAATGGAGGCTGGGTCAATGCATGAACTGCTCCTTCCACGTGAGCTAAGCCTTTTCACATCCATAATATCAACTGATCCTTACAACAACTCTATACACTAGATACCAAAGGAAACTGAAGAACACAGAGTTTTAAGTAACTAGTCATTTAGGTATTAATTTCCAAAGCTGAGATGTGAATCCACCTACACTGACCTCAGAAACTGTGCTTCCACACTTGTCACTACAACACAAGGCTACCTCCCTAGATTGCTTTTAGTTCCCCTCCCTCCCTGAAATTCGATAACGGAGATGTGCTAGTCACCTTGAAATAGAAGACGGAGTAGAATTACACGGTGGCAAGCCCAGAGTCAGTTCTTTCCCTGTAATGGCTTTCCATGAATTTGCTGGATCCACCAAAGGTCTAATAAGGTGAATGCTCAATGCCACTTAACCAGGCACAAGTTCAGGCTGGCGCCAGAATGAAGAGCACTCACTGTTCCTGCCACTGCTGAGCGAGGCACAGATTCTCTAGATGAAAAGTCATTCTCTGGGAATAGGTCAGATCTCTTCAAAAGTGCGTTGCACATACCGGGTCATAAGAGGATCACTCATGCAGCCCCAGATTAACATCATATGTAGCAGTTCGGTCACCTGACGGCGATGCTCTTTCCTAGGTTGTTTCATCTGGCTTCCCATGAGTGGCATAAGCACTAGGAAAATCCAGATCACTGTCAGATGGAGACATTCCCTTTTTGGCAGAGGCAGAGGTATCAGCTAGGCTATTCCTGCAGGATTTGTAGGTTAATAAGGCTAAAGGACACGGTGATGACTCTCTGTCTAAAATATCTGCTGTTGCCCTAGAACCACTTCTCCCCATGGGGAGGCAGCACAGCGCAGACATAAGCACAGGCTGACTTGGATTTGAATCCCTGTCCCCCAAGCCCCACAGCCTTAGCTGTGCTATGTAAACTCTCTCAACTCATATGGTTATTTTGAGAATTAAACAAGGTACTACCTTGAAACCACTCAGCAAGGTGGTCAGCTGCATGGAGTGGAGAATCAATAAATGTGGGCTGCGATTCACTATTATTACTGTTGTTGTTGGTTCCATTATTATTTTTCAGAGTAGGTCTTGAGTTTCTTACCATCTGGAGGACAAACCCTGGAAAGATTCCCAGGTATTTCCAAGGTGAACGTGAGGTCCATGGATATGGATTGCAGGGTTGAGGCACCTAAACCAGTATTGTAATACTGTACAATTGAAAATTAAAGCTGGAAGTCTGTTTATGCTGAGGTCCACAGGCTACTGGACCTATGAATACTTGTCCAGAATCTGAAAGATCTTTAAAATTAATTCTCTCTACTAAAATGACCCAGTAGTGGGAGAAACACTCAGGACCAGGTGATAGGGGTCTCAAAAATCAACCCCTGGGTCTGGTCTATTTCTTCCTTAAAAAAAAATGTTATTGCCCCCACTGAGATGAATAACAATATCAACCATTAACCTTTTTAAAAACACTTAGACACTTAACGCTGCTATATTCCGCTGACATTCTAAACCTACATGTATCAGCACACGTGAGTCTCACAGTTAGTTCCTTGCTGTAGGTTCTATTAGCCTTCCTCTGAAAAGAGACAGAGACAGACAGAAATTGAACAACTGGTCCAAGGGTACAAAGCCTGTTAAGGGGCAAAGCCAGGCTTTGGACTCAGTTAGCGATGCTCTAAATGCAGCCCCTCTCTCTGTTTTAGTGCCTTCCAAAGGTAGGATGAGAAGCAGACCTATATGAGCTCCCTCTACTCATCACTCTCTTCTTTACTCACTTCTCTCCAGCCATTTTGGCCTCTCATCATTTCCTAGGACCCATCAAGTTTATTCTCACCACTGGATCTTTGCCCTTCCTTTTTCCTCTAACCTAGAATGAATTCAGGGGTCCCTCAGAGGAGAGAGTGACTCCTGAGAGGGTACATTTGTCACAGAATCCAAACTTTAAAATATAACAAAAACAAAGGAACAAAAATTCTTGTGGGCAGTAGTATAATGTGCTTGTTTTAAAATAGGAATACATTTCCAGTTCTTAATCCCCCACCTCCCATCTCCCAAAGAAACATAAAAAATCATCTGTAAGCATCCTTTAGGTTATCTATTCATCTCAGTTTGCCCAGGACAGTCCCACTTTATGCCTGTATCCTTTGTGTAATTATTAAGAGCACTCCCTTTCACTCTCAAACAGGTCTCAGTTTAGAAAATATACAGTCACCCTGTTTATAATGGGCATTTCTGTCTCCACTATCAGTTTCCAAAGTAGAGTACCTCATTAGTTGAAATTCTTTCCAGATAGCAAGCAGGAAAAAAGAATACACCTGTTTGTATCCAAGCCTGTGCTTTTCAGAAGTCTAGATGGCTCTATCCTTAAGTGATTGGAAAATCGTTCCAGCTCTGACACCTCTCCACTCACCGCCCACCAGCTATTCTCAACTCTTCTATCAGTTATTGCCTCTACCATGAAGTTGATAACAATGGACTCACATTTACAAGTTTATTTTACACACGTTTCCCTTTTGTATATATACTTTTATTGTTTTCATTTTAAGAAAAAAGATTAAGAGCTAGGTTTTCCTACTTCTTTTTATTGCCCATGGTGTCCAGCACAAAGCTACACGCAAACTAGGGACACTATAAACATTGATGGAAAAGACAATATATAGGAAGGAGAGAGAGGGACAAAATATAGAAACAGGGAAGGAAAAAAGGGAGGAAGGGAGGAAGGAAGTTCAAAATATATTCCTGCAACACCAAGACTAAAGGGAAACCAGCAAGTCCCTTATAACAATGACTTGTCTTCATTCAGTGCAAACAGATGCATTCCTAACCGTGGTTATTCTCTGTGCTACTGTGAGCAACGTGCATTTCTAGATGGAAGAGTCCAGGCAGGCTGGACTGTATCAGGGTTCATCTTATATTAGCTACTTAAGACAAGCAATGTGCCTTTCTATTTGGAAAATCTTACAAGCCCCCCAACTGAATAAAGGATGAAAGGCAATTTGTTTAAAAATAAGGAGTGCTTTCACCAGGGACTGCTTTCTCCAAGAGAACTAAGTTTCTTCACAAACAACTACAACACAGAGGTTCTTTTCTAAACCAAAAGCCTTACTGCTGCCTGAGTCTGTGCCTTCTCTTGACTAGTGTAAGAAAAATAAGGATTTTCCATTTTTTTATAAGTTTGATTTGCAAATAGGATGAGTGTTTATCAGATGAAAAGTGTTGCTTCCCTGTTGATATCAAGTTAAGCATCTCCAATGAAAAAAAAATAGCATCTTTTCTCAAATGTTGATGCTTTGTATTTATAAGAGGGTTCTATATCAGATTGAAAAAACACAAAATTTTGTAATTTATGTCTATTTCTTTATACTACATGAAAAGTGGAGATTTAAGTAAAATCACTTAAATATGATCATCTATTTTTCTCTTTACACTTCAACCATTAATGAAATTGTTTCTTCATGTAACTCTGATTTTATTAATTCATTTGTATGCATACGAATTGCATTTATTATTTAATGAGTAGTTACTATATGAAACTAACAGTATGTAAGAGCTGGGAAAATAAATAAAAAGACAAAATTCAACACTCCTTCATGATTAAAACACCAAACAAATAGGAATTGAAGGGTACTTACTCAGCCTGATAAAGGCCATCTACAAAAAGCTCATAACTAACAGCACATGCAAGGGTGAAAGAATAGAGTTTTTCCCTCTAAGATCAGGAAAAAGAAAAGGATATCTTCTCTAACTACTTCTATTCAACACTGTGCTATAGGTTCTCATCAGAGCAATTAGGCCAGAAATAAGATAGCCTCCAGATTAGAAAGGGAGAAGTAAAGCTATCTTTATTTGCTCATGAAATAATCTTATATATAGAAAATCCCAAGGAACCCACTAAAAAATTATTAGAATTAATAAATGAGTTCAGCAAGGTTTCAAGATACAAGATCAATATACAAAAGTTAATTATATTTTTATACACTTGTAATAAATGATCCAAAAATGAAATTAGTAAAAAAAAACTCTATCTACAATAGCATTAAAAAAGAATCAAATACATAGAAATAAATCTAACAAAATAAGTGTAAAACTGATATTCTAAAAACTACAAAACATTATTGAAAGAAATTACAGAAGCCCCAAATAATTGGAAAGGTATCTTGCATTCCTGGATTGAAAAACAATATTGCTAATATGGCAATACTCTCCAAACTGATCTACAAATTCAATGCAACCATAAAGAAAATCCCAGCTTATTTCTTTGTATAAATTGATGAACAGATTCTGAAATTCATACGGAATTGCAAGGAGCTCAATAGCCAAAGTAAACCAGGAAAAGAACAATTAGGAAGACTCACATTTTCTAATTTCAAAACATACTACAAAACAATGGTAATCCAGACAGGTTGGTACTGGCACAATACATATAGATCAGTGGAATAGAATTGAGAATTCAAAAATAAATCCATGTGCCTGTGGTCAGCTGATTTTCACCAAGTGTTGCAAAACCATTCAATAGGGAAAGAACAGTCTTTTCAACAGATGGTGCTAGGACAACTGGATAAGCACAGGCAAAAGAATGAAGATAGACCCTGACTTCACACCATACTCAAAAATTAACTTAAAATGTATCAAAACCTAAACGTAAGAGTTTAATCTATAAAAGTCTTTGAAGAAAACATAGACTTAAATCTTCATGACCTTAGGTTAGGCAGTAGTTTCTTAGATACGACATCAAAAGTACAAACAACAAAAGAAAAGAATAGATAAACTGGACATCATCAACGACTCTAGAATAACTAAATCCTGGACTACAGCCTTCTGACAGCCCTGAGACAGAGGACCCAGTTAAGCTGCACTAGGAATCCTGACCCAGATAACAAATATTTGTTTTTTTAAGACGTTTTTAAAGAAATGGGCAAAGGATCTGAATAGACGTTCATCAAAGGAGGATATACAAATGGGCAATAAGCACAGAAAAGATGTCCAACATCCTTAGCCATCAGGGAAATATAAATCAAAACCACAATGAGACTACTTCACACCCACTAGGATGACTATAATAATTTTAAAAAATAGATAATCACAAGTTTGGAGAGGATACAGAAAATTGGAACTTCATATACTGCTACTGGAAATATAAAATAGTGCAACCACTTCAGAAAACAGTCTGGCAGCTCCTCAAAAAGTTAAATACAGGGTTACCATATGACTCAGCAATTCCATTTCCAGGTATGTATTCAAGAGAAATAAAAATAAATGTTCACACAAAACCTTGTACACAAATGTCCATACAGCATAATTCATGATAGCCCAAATTGGAAACAACCAAAAAGCTTATCAATAGATAAATGGATAAACAAAATGTGATATATTCATATAATGGAATATAATTCAGCTACATGGATGAACCTTAAAAATATTATGCTAAGTGAAAGAAGCCCACCACCAACGACCCCATATAATATATGATTATGTTTGTATGAAATGTCCAGAAGAGGCAAATCTATAGAGATAGAAAGTAGGTTAATGGTTGTCTGGGGCTGGGAAGAGGAAACTGGGGAGGAGGGCAACGGGAGTGACTACTAAAAAATCTCTTACTTTTGGGGATGATGAAAAAGCTCTAAAATTAATTGTGGTGATGGTTATACAACTCTGTGACTATTTGAAAAACTACTGAACTGCATACTTTAAATGTGTAAATTGTATGGTGTGTGAATTCTCTCTCAATAAAGCTCTTATAAAAAAATAAACAAAGAAGACTTACCATCCCTACATGCAAGGAATTTACATTAGCTAGAAGAAAAACACATCCAGTTGTTCTAAAATATAGGAGAGAGGGAATAGTGGAGATTGTATCATCAAGAACAAAGAGAGACACGATCTAATGCTAACAAAATATGGGACCAAGATGTTATTTTAAAGATTCACAAAAACAACATAGATATGAACAAGTGATTCTTGGGGATGAACCTTAGAGGCATAGAAGGAATTCTTATGTAAAAGAAATGCAAGACTAGAGAGTGTCATACAGAGTGAAAAAAGTCAGAAAGAGAAAAGCAAATATCGTATAATAACACATATATGTGGAATCTAGAAAAACGGTATAGATGATCTTATTTGCACAGCAAAAATAGACAGACGTAGAGAACAAATATATAGATACCAAGGGGAAAAGGGATGGGGTGGGAGGAATTGGGAGACTAGAATTGACACATAAACATTATTGGTACTATGTATAAAATAGACAATTGATGGGAACATACTGTATAGCACAGGGAACTCTACCTAATGCACTGTGGTAACCTAAATGGGAGGGAAATCCAAACAGGAGGGTATATCTGTATTTATATGGCTGATTCATTTTGTTGTGCAGTGGAGGCTAACACAACAGAGTAAAGTGTAAACACAACCATACACCAATAAAAATTAAAAAAAAAAAAAAAAAGAAATGCAAGAACATTCCAGAGAGATGTAAAGCTATAAGGAAAGACAGCTTCTGATTCAGAGTTCGACTAAGACCTTTGCTGGCTTTTTCTTTCATTGGTTTTCAAGCACAACAGCACACACTTCAATTATACAACCATACTTTTTATTCAAGTGACTTGGAAATAATCAGAAGATCATTATACTTGAACACAGGTGACATAAACCCACCCACACACACATACACAAGCAAACATATCATTTCTTTTCTGTGGTGAATGATTTTTCTATAAGCAACGTCAGGTATAAATACTGTATGAGAGGCACTAGAAATGAAGACCTGACAGCCAAAGACTTAACTCACAAAGATCCTTTAATCTAGTCAAGAAGAGAGACAAGAAAGCCTATAATTCAGTGTTCTATGATCAATAACATGTGACTACTACGTAGACCCAGAGCACAGACTCTGAACTGGAGTGGATCAGGGAATCCCCCTAAGGACCATGCTTGAGAGGACCACTGTGGGATGGACGGGTGAGTGTTAGCCAGGAGGATGAAGGATGAGCAGAGCCTGCTGTAGTACATTTAGGGAACTACTTCTAAGTCAGTTTGACTGTCATGGTCAGTGTATTTGGGGGTACGGGATACACTAAAGGAAAGATAAGCCAAGGACAGAATATAAAGCCAAGAATAGTGTGGAAACACTTCCTTAAATAATCACAGCCAGGTGCAGGAGAAAAGAATTCATATACCTAGGTTCTAGCATCAGAATATCCCCTAATCAAACATGGATCTGTAAGGCCTTTTGATCTCAATTTCCTCATATCTAAAATGAGTACTCAAACTGATTACAAGATTTCTTCAGCCTTACAAATTTAGGATCCTGCACATTTGCAGACAGGCCTCCGGCACAGACCTTTAAAACAGAACATTGTATTTATTAGAAGCACACCATTAAAACAACCACCACCACAACAATGCCCTTTTACTTATAAAACAAGTTAAACAAGAATGCAGAATGATTTGAAAACAAAACTGATACTTTCAAGAAACTTAGTTTATTCCTTTTCCTCTTCCCCCCCCCCGCCCCACGCTCTGTAAGATATCTTGCCAAGCCTGCTAACCTCTGATGCAGAAATACAGGAGGCCTTTGCTCCTGCAGCACTCTGCTTCAAGTATCAGGGAATGACCCTCTGCCAGACTTTTATGTCCCCGTGGAGCCAAGCTCAAACCACACGCAGAACCAAGCAGAATAGCACGGTAGAACGCTACTGCACTGATGTTAGGCATGGAACTGCCAGGTCAGATCCCATGTTTGAACAGCTGTGTCACGGTTGGAAAAATCACTCTCTCTTTCCCAGCCTGACTGTAGAACTATATAACTATACCTATGACGCATATGTATGTATATGTATACACACACACATACACCCATGCATGTATATGTCTATATTTATATCAACTGTGTCTTTTCAGTCTGTACTTCTGATATTTTGATATCTTGGGGGTCCGTGCTGACCCTGGAGGGCTGCCTCATGCAGGGCTAGCAAACAACTGCCCTACAAGTGCATCTTTCATTCAAATTGACCAATCCAGAGCCCATCCTCCTAACCACTTCCTCTATCCAGCTCTTACATTCCACGCCACTCTCCACCTGCCCTAACCACCCCAATACCAGGTACTAGTCAACTAAGGACAGCTCCTACACTCCAAAGCCTGCTGAAATTATTCCAACCTGCTTACCTTGTCTCACCTGCCCATTCCCTCCTGCAGAAGCCACAATAAAGGCTGTGGCCACAATCTCCCCCTCTCCCTCTGCCTCCGGATTGACCTCAACACTTCCTCAGGTGCCCTCTTCTCACTCCATGCTTTTGGATAGGATAACACAAATTTAAACACATCAATTCTCCCCCAAACTAATCTACAAATTTCAAGCAAGCCCAATAAAAATTTAACTTGGATGATTTTTATATACTTGGTAAACCTTAAATGTATATAGACTAAAATTAGCTAAAGTAACCTTAAAAATATTAAAGGGAATATGCTTATTCTTATCAGGTATTAAGACATGCAGCAAGACCATAGTAATAAAAACAGTGTTTTACTGGTATAATAACAGGCAAATTGAATAATGGAAGATAATAAATAGCCCTGAGACAGACTCATTAATATATGAGATCTAAATATATAATAAAGTTGACACAACTAATTATGGGAAAACGACACTTTTTTAGTAGATGGTGTGAGCAAATACTGGTTCCTTTTAGCATGAAAAATGAATCCATATCCTATCTAACACCACAAAAAATTGTGAATTCTAGAATGATTAGAGACATAAATGGGAAAAATAAAACCGTAAATTTAATGGGATTCCCCCCGCCCATGTTTAAAATCAATTAAAAAAATTGATACCTGGAACATAAATTTATCTCCTGCCAATCAACACTACCCCCTCCAAAACAAAACTAGATAAAAGATACAAACAGGCAGTTTACAGAAAACAATAAAAGCAAACAAATACATGATAAGATAGTCAAAATCATTCCTAAACAGAGATTTGCACATTAAAACACAAGGAGATAGTACAATGCACTTATTAGACTAGCTAATTGCAGCTTTCTAGCCCATATTACTTCTCCATCTTTTAGAGGTACAGAGTTTTCTTTATTAAAGTCCATCATTAATAAACTGCATTTTAAGCAGAGCTCAGAGTAAGCTTTCTTAGAAATTTATTATGAAATCATTTCCTTTTCTAAATAAGTTCCCCCTCATTAAACAAAGTTATTAAAGTCTCGATAGAAATGCCTTGGTATAACCATTGGAACTGATTACATGGGCTGTTACTCTGTTCATCACAGTGATGCAAAAAAGGCTGTGCCTAAATAGACATTTCTCCAAAGAAGATATACAGATTGCCAACAAACACATGAAAGGATGTTCAACATCACTAATCATTAGAGAAATGCAAATCAAAACTACAGTGAGGTTTCACCTCACACCAGTCAGAATGGCCATCATCAAAAAATCTACAAACAATAAATGCTGGAGTGGGTATGGAGAAAAGGGAACCCTCTTGCATTGTTGGTGGGAATGTAAATTGATACAGCCACTATGGAGAACAGTATGGAGGTTCCTTAAAAAACGAAAAATAGAACTACCATACGACCCAGCAATCCCACTACTGGGCATATACCCTGAGAAAACCATAATTCAAAAAGAGTCATGTACCACAATGTTCATTGCAGCTCTATTTACAATAGCCAGGACATGGAAGCAACCAAAGTGTCCATCAACACATGGATAAAGAAGATATGGCATATATATACAATGGAATATTACTCAGCCATAAAAAGAAACGAAATTGAGTTATTTGTAGTGAGGTGGATGGACCTAGAGACTGTCATACAGAGTGAAGTAAGTTAGAAAGAGAAAAACAAATACTGTATGCTAACACATATATATGGAATCTAAAAAAAAAAAAAAAAAAAAAAATTGGTTCTGAAGAACCTAGGGGTAGGATAGGAATAAAGACGCCAATGTAGAGAATGGACTTGAGGACATGGGGAGGGGGAAGGGTAAGCTGGGACGAAGTGAGAGAGTGGCATGGACATACATACGCTACCAAATGTAAAATAGTTAGTGGGAAGCAGCCACATAGCACAGGGAGATCAGCTCGGTGCTTTGTGACCACCTAGAGGGGTGGGATAGGGAAGGTGGGAGGGAGGGAGATTCAAGAGGGAGGAGATTTGGGGATATATGTATATGTATAGCTGATTCACTTTGTTATAAAGCAGAAACTAACACACCATTGTAAAGCAGTTATACTTTAATAAAGATGTTAAAAAAAAGAAAAAAGGCTGTGCTATTTGGCTGCATTTTATGCAACAAGTTAAGGTTCGGTTTGGTGAATCCCATCACATCTTCTTTATTTCCAGCCACACATTAACCTTCCATGAACTTTAACCACTGAAGGTTCACATTATAAGGACTAGTGGACAGAGTTTAACTCAATGCATCCCATTCAATTATTTACTTAATCATTCATTCATTCACTCTTTACTTTATTAACAAATATTGACTGAGGTCCATTCTTAAGCATTGGTTTACATTTTGAGAGTTCAGAATGTGCCTGTCCTCTAGAAGCTTAAAATCCAACATGATTCAAGACTTGGCTCCATGCTTATAAATCGTCACTTAAAACCTGTTTGAGACTGGAGCTTCTCATCTATGTAACTGAAATAAAAATTCCCACCTCACATGGTGATTGTGAGAATTAAACCATGCTGTGTATATACCGTGCTTATTCCAAAACCAAAATTTTTCTGCATATCAACTATCTTACCTTTTATCATTCCACTCTCTGAAGGCAAACGGGACAGAAAGAAATAGTCTTCCTTTTTGCCTTGGTGGAGTTAAAAGGCTCTTATTCCATTGTGGAACTTGTAAATTCATGGCTTCTTTGAAAGAGTCTACATTTTCACTCTGCAAAACCTTACCTACAGTGTATAGTCTATAAGATTCTTCTTTATGAGTAGCCCCCAAATAGTACAGGATTGTTCAAGAAAAGAATTCTACTTCATTTCAACAATCTCATTATCACCTATTTTGTCACACACACACATACACACTCAACTTGGCATTGCAAAATCCATACATCTAAAAATCATCCTTGGGACTTCCCTGGTGGCACAGTGGTTAAGAATCCGCCTGCCAGTGCAGGGGACACGGATTCGAGCCCTGGTCCAGGAAGATCCCACATGCCGCGGGGCAACTAAGCCCGTGCACCACAGCTACTGAGCCTGCGCTCTAGAGCCCCCGAGCCACAACTACTGAGCCTGCGCTCTAGAGCCCACGAGCCACAACTACTGAAGCCCGCGTGCCTAGAGCCCATGCTCCGCATTAGGAGAAGCCACCTCAATGAGAAGCCCACGCACCACAACGAAGAGTAGCCCCCGCTCGCCGCAACTAGAGAAAGCCTGTGCGCAGCAACGAAGACCCAACGCAGCCAAAAATAAATAAATAAAATTAACTAATTAATTAATTAAAAATAAATATTCTTTAAAAAAATCATCCTTACCAGTGTGTGTATGAGGTGTGTGGCCTCTGTTGGGAAGAAGAACCCTAAGTACTTATTTGGTTGTCAACAGAGGGAAGAATGAATGTGAACACTGGCCAGTTTCCTGGTCTCCTCCACAGGCCAATAGTCTTTCAGTGAATACCACAAAAGGAACGCATAGGTGATTAAACACCAGGCTTCACACTCAGAGGATCCTGAGCTCTTGTAGTGTGATTATTTTCCCAGAAGCCCCGTAAAACAGTTTGACTCACGTTTTCCATTTTACAGGTGTTATTTCCTCCAGTTGGATACAGTAACTTCTGTCCCTTCAGCCAAATGTTTGGGTATCCAGATGACTTCAGGTGGAGAAGAAAGCCAAGTTGTTATTGAACATACCATTTTAATGGGGGGAACACCTTGGAAAGTATTACTGCAGATTCCTTTTAGAGAGAGTAGGTAGAACTTGGCCAATTAACAAAGGCAAACAAAAGTTGCAAAGACTGAGGGAGATAGATCTAAAGTGTCTGGAAAGAGGAGGTATTCTGATGAAGTTAAGAACAATTTAATTAGCGAAGTGTTGGATTGAAAAAACTGAGTCAAAGATGATGTGTCAGTGGTGCTAGAACCCACCAAACCACTCATATAGTGGTTGAATGTATGCAGGTAAACAATCAACTGACTCTTCTATGCATTTGGTCTGCTGGTTTTGGTTTCAGTTTTTCAGGACTGGTCCAATTATAAATGTATGGGAACATCGAACTATGCAACTACAAAGAGAAATATAATTCTGGGGTTATAAAAAGTTGAAATGCCCTTTGAATGCTGATTAAGTTAAAAAATAACTCTGAGAATAGGTAATGCAAGAGTACCAATAAGTAATGTTTCTTTTTTAAATTGTGTCAAAGATGTTTAATTTTTTTATTGCTTTTAGCACATTGTAATGTATGGAATGGAGATCATTTAAAACACTCTTTGAAATGTTTTTGTTTTTTATACCACATAAATATCTGTGTAGTCAACTGACATCTTTTTGCTGTTTAAATTAGATTTTAAGTATAGAGAGCTGAACTTATCATCCTAAACACAATGACCTTATTTATCTCCACAGGTGACACTGGAGTTTAATTTACCTGTTTCCCCAATTCTCTGGTGCCCAGTCCCATTCTCTAGTCCATAGACACTCAATATAAAGCTTTCAATATCTGCCCGTAAATATTAGTATATTCTCATAAAATTCCCGCTGTTGTTTTACATATGTGTTTCAATTTACATAAATGATATAAGATTGTAACTCATCTTTTTCTAACTCTAACACTCTTGTGAGGATTTATCTGTGTGGCTGTGGACATCTAGTTTGTGTTTCTTACTGGAGCCCATAGTTTCTTAGTGGGCATCTATCACTTATGTGTTTCCTTAGGGATTAACCTTGGTTGCCTTCAGTTCCCTGCCACCAAAAATAACACTCAAAAACATGCTTGTACATGGTCCCTTATGAACATTTATAAGAATTGTTCTGGACACATCTCAAGATAATAAAAGCTATTTATGACAAACCCACAGCCAGGATAATACTCAATGGTGAAAAGCTGAAAGCCTTCCCACTAAAATCTGAAACAAGACAAGGATGCCCACTCTCATCACTTCTATTCAACATAGTATTGGAAGCCCTAGCCACAGCAATCTGACAAGAAATAAAAGGTATCCAAATCGGAAGGGAAGAGGTAAAATTGTCATTATATGCAGATAACATGTTACTATGGATAGAAAACCCTAAAGACTCCACACAAAAACTACTAGAACTGATAAACGAATTCAGCAAGGTAGCAGGATACAAGTTTAACATACAGAAATTGGTTGCATTTCTTTACACCAACAATGAAATATCAGAAAAGGAATGTAAACAAACAATTCCTTTTAAAATTGCATCAAAAAAATATAAAATACTTAGGAATAAACCTCACCAAGAAGGTGAAAGAGTTATATGCTGAGAACTATAAAACATTAATAAAGGAAAGTGAAGATGATTCAAAGTAATTGAAAGATATCTCATGTTCTGGGAGAGGAAGAATTAATACTATTAAAATGGTCACACTACCCAAAGCAATCTACAGATTTAATGCAATCCCTATCAAATCACCCATGACATTTTTCACAGAATTAGAACAAATAATCCTAAAATTTATACGGAACCATAAAAGACCCAGAATTGCCAAAGCAATCCTGAGGAAAAAGAACAAAGCAGGAAACATAACTCTCCCAGGCTTCAGACAATACTATAAAGTAACAATAATCAAAACAGCATGGTATTGGCACAAAAACAGACATATGGATCAATGGAACAGAATAGAGATCCCAGAAATAAACATAAACCCCACACCTACAGTCAATCTTCAACAAAGGAGGCAAGAATATACAATGGAAAAAGACAGTCTCTTCAGCAAGTGGTGTTGGGAAGCTGGACAGCTGCATGTAAATCAATGAAGGCAGAACACACCCCCACACCATACACAAAAATAAACTCAAAATGGTTTAAAGACTTAATAAGACATGACACCATAAAACTCCTAGAAGAGAACATAGGCAAAACATTTTCTGACATAAATCATATCAGTGTTTTCTTAGGTCAGTTACCTAAGGCAGTAGACATAAAAGCAAAAATAAACAAATGGGACCTAATCAAACTTACAAGCTTTTGTAGAGCAAAGGTAACAATAAACAAAACAAAAAGGCAGACTACAGACTGGGAGAAACTATTTGCAAATGATGTGACTGACAAAGGCTTAATTTTCAAAATGTATCAACAGCTCACTCAACTCAACTACAAACTAAAAAACCAAACAACCCAATTGAAAAATGGGCAGAAGACCTAAATAGACATTTCTCTAAAGAAGACACACAGAAGGCACATGAAAAGCTGCTCAACATCGCTAATTATTGGAGAAATGCAAGTCAAAACTACAATAAGGTACCACCTCACACCAGTCAGAATAGCCATCGTTAAAAAGTCTACAAGTAACAAATGCTGGAGAGGGTGTGGAGAAAAGGGAACCCTCCTATACTGTTGGTGGGAATGTAAGTTGGTGCAGCCACTATGGAAAACAGTATGGAGGTTCCTCAAAAAATTAAAAACAGGGGCTTCCCTGGTGGCGCAGTGGTTGAGAATCCACCTGCCAATGCAGGGGACACGGGTTCGTGCCTCGGTCCGGGAAGATCCCACATGCCGCGGAGCGGCTAGGCCCGTGAGCCACACCTACTGAGCCTGCGCGTCTGGAGTCTGTGCTCCGCAACGGGAGAGGCCGCGACAGTGAGAGGCCCGCGCACGGCGATGAAGAGTGGCCCCCGCTCGCCGCAACTGGAGAAAGCCCTCGCACAGAAACGAAGACCCAACACAACCAAAAATAAATAAATAAATAACATTCAAAAAAAAAAATTAAAAACAGAATTGACATATAATCCAGCAGTCTTACTCCTCAGCATATACCTGGACAAAACTATAATTCAAAAAGAGACATGCACCTCTATGTTCATAGCAGCACTATTCACAATAGTCAAGACATGAAAACAACCTAAATGTCCATCAACGGATGAATGGATAAAGAGATATGGTACATATATATAATGGAATACTACTCAGCCATAAAAAAGAATGGAATAATGCCATTTGCAGCAATATGGATGGACTTAGAGATTATCATATTAAATGAAGTAAGTCAGAAAGAGAAAGACAAATACCATATATCACTTATATGTGGAATCTAAAATATGACACAAATGAACCTATCTATAAAACAAAAACAGACTCACAGACATAGAGAACAGACTTGTAGCTGTCAAGAGGGAGGGCGAGGTGAAGTAGGGGAGGGATGGACTGGGAGTTTGGGGTTAGCAGATGCAAACTATTATATATAGAATGGATAAAAAACAAGGTCCTACTGTATCGCACAGGGACCCATATTCAATATCCTGTGATAAACCATAAAGGAGAGGAATATAAAAAAGTATGTATAACTGAATCACTTTGCTGTACAGCAGCAAAAATTAATAGAACTTAACACTCTAAATCAAATATACTTCAATTAAAAAAAAGAATTATTCTGGAATATATACATAGGATTGGGTTGGTTGGGTCAAAAGGAAAAGAAATACTTGTTTTAGCTAATTATTGCCTACCTGCTTCTCAAAATGATTGTTCCTATTTACTCTTCTTCAACTGTACATAAAAATTCTTGTCCTCTCAAAGTTCTGACAGCAATTGACTGTCCCAACATTTCCATTTTTTGCCATTCTAATGGGTATAAAGTAGTATCTCATTGTGCTAGCACTATTATGTCCAATGAGCTCAAGCACATTTTTATATATTCTTCAGACATTTAGACTTCAGTTTCTATAAATTGTCTGGTCACTTTGCCCATTTTCTTAATGGCTCCCTGCTTCAGCCTGTCAATTTAAATTATATTTTGGATATTAATTCTTTCTTAATTTTAACATTAAAAATATCTTCTCCTAAGATGTCACCCATTTGGTAACATTACCCAAGATATTCTTCTCAAATATAGATCCAGAAACGTGTGTAATCATTCCACACATTTATGGCTCATACATTGGAATCTTAATTAGATTTTCACCACTTTTAAGTCATCTGGGTATTTCATACAAGGTCTATCAGATATACAGTTTATATTTATGTGATAATAGCTAATATTTAGAAACATTTATGATTTTCCAGGTAATTTTAAAAGCATTTCACATGTACCAGCATATTTATATCTCCAAACAACCTCCAAACAAATGAGATAACTTTTATTATTCCCATTTGACAAGAGAAAATTGAAGCATCCAGAGATTAAATAATTTGTCCCAAATTAGCCTGAAAGTGAGAGATTTTAGATTTGAACCCATGTTATCTGTGCTTCACAACCCATGTTTTTATATTTAGTTTTTTAATACCAGTGGAGTACATCCTTTCAAGTTAACAATACTGCCTTCCTTCTTCCCTCCCTCCCTCCTACCCTCCCTTACTTGAATTTCTTTCCTCCTTTCTTTCTTTTGTTTTTCTACAAATACTTAAACCCTGACTATGTACTGGATATAAATTATTAGTTGTGAGCACACGGTTGTTACTTAAGTCTGGGTGACGTCACCAAGAAACAGGGCAGGGGGAACCAAGGACTGAGCCTTGGGGCACTCAACATGAAGATGGGGCCAAAGAGCAAAAATGTCTTTGTACAGCCTTCTCCCTGCCCTCCTTACCCTGGTTCCAGGTCCCCTTGGCCCTGAGTGTCCTCCCATCTTGAGGCCCCACAGAATCTCAGTACGTATTACACATTCCTCCAGCAAAATGAGTCCACTGGCAGGCACCCAGGAACACAGAGTCATACATGAGGCTCCCCCAGCCGGCTGGACTTTCTCCAATTGTGGTCATAGGTAGCCACAGAGACAGGCATAAACGCAGGTCCTGGAGACTGGACCAAAGGCATGGTGGGCTGGGAGGGTAGAACCACAGACATCCTGTACGGGCGCCAACCAGTGACCTCTATTCAAACAGTGCCAGAGGGGGGGAAAAAAAAAAAAAAAAAAGGAGCATCATGAAAAGCAGAATGATCCTTTTCTCTCCCTGCACCCTATCTTCTCCCACAGAAATGCATGGCTGATTTTCCAGGAGTCTAAGATTCTTAGTTCATCACTAGATAACACTAATAGTTACAGCTACCACTTCACGTGGAAGCCAGAAAATAATAAGTTATAGGCATCCTACACTCATTATCTTTCAGTTTTATCACATGAAAGGTAGGTGTGATTATTTCTGATTCAGAAATGTTAAGTAATGTACCCCAGGATTACATGCCTAGTAAGCAGCAGAATCAGCACCGAGACTCAGACTTTCCTGATGTCAATACTCATGCTTTTTCTCCTTAAACACAGCACTATTGACAATAATGTTAACAATAAAGCATACTTGTGAGTATTTAATATGTATTGGGCACAGTGTCAAGGGATTTCCACAAATTTTCTCGGTTATTGTGACAACAATCTTAACTGGATCAATTCTTTCCTCCACAACTTTTAAATAATGACTATTTTCGTAAACAGAGGACAGAACTAAGACTAAGATACCTAAGCAACTAGCCCAAGTTCTTAGAAGTAGTAAGATCCAGAGATGGAATCTGAAATCAGACATATGTGACCCTGGACCCCCCCAACTCCTGACTCTCTTCTCTCCCTAATGTAGATAGTCCTTGCCGTCTCTGTGGTTCATCCTTAGGGATGAACTTTGACGTACTTCCTAACACCAATTGAAAGCAGTGTGTTTCTCAAGGCTCAGACAACATTTAAGATGCAATGGGAGCTTGAATTATCAAATGAGTAAGTATGGTTTTGCCTTCAGAGAACTGTTAAGATTTATCTCTGCAGAGAAAGACAAATATCATATGATATCACTTATATGTGCAATCTTAAAAATGATACAAAGGAACTTATTTACAAAACAGAAATAGACTCAAAGACATAGAAAACAAACGTATGGTTACCAAAGGGGATGGTGGCGGGGCGGAGATAAGTTAGGAGTTTGGAATTAACAGATACACACCACTATATATAAAATAGGCAAACAACAAGGACCTACTGTATAGCACATGAACTCTACTCAATATCTGGTAATAACTTGTAATGGAAAAGAATTACATATATATAATATATATATTTTATATATATGTATAACTGAATCACTTTGCTTTACACTTGAAACTATATATATATGTAACAGAATCACTTTGCTCTACACTTGAAACTAATACAACATTGTAAATTAACTATACTTCAATAAAAAATAAAATAAATTTGAAAAAGATTTCTCTCTGAAGCTGTATGAGGCTGTAAACTCCTTGTCTGGTTTCTCTTTGTATACCCTCAAGATGCCTGGATTTGTGTTAGCACATAAAAGTTAATAAATAAATATTCTTATGGAAGAAAAGAAGGAAGAATTGGTTAATTAAAATGCTCAAATCTTAAGGACAACTTCCAACCATACTAAGAGGAAGGAGAAGCTGGAGGAGAGTCTCCACCTTGGATAATGACCACAGCCCTCAGTTTAGTAGAAGCTAGTTAAAATGAGAGGTTAAAAGGATGACCACTATGATCTAAACCTCCAGTTCCACCCAGAATTGATGACTTTCTAGAGAAGGAGGAAGAGTCAGTATAGCAGTTCTTGGGCTTCTCAGATAGAGTCCTTGGAGCCAGGCCAAGCCAATAAAAGATGGATGGGGGACACATGCTATTTATAATGTGGTCCATGTGGAAGCCTCAATTCCTAGAAATGCATATTGAATCACTAGAAATTCTAAGACTTCAGGTGACGCTGTGAAACCAATTAATATGCCACAGACTCACACTCACATGTGTGTACACACATGTGCATGCACACACATACACATGTGGAAGCCACATTTCCTGTCAGAAAGATGAACTCTTCCCAGTTTCCCTCTTGTATTAACCATGGGTTTTATTTTTTGTATTCTGATGCTTTGACATCTGGGGTCTTGCTGATCCTGGAAGGATTGTTCCTCCAGGAATTGCCAGTTCCTGGAGACGGTAAACAACTCGCCCACGAGCATGACTTTCCACCATGAGCCAACCAGTCCAGAGCCATATCCCCAACCACGTGCCTTACTGGGCCCTCCACCATCTACCTGCCCTCATCACCCCAACGCCAGGTACCAGACAACCAGGGATAGCTTACACCCCAGAGCTCACTGAAATTATTTAAACTAGCCAATCCGAAGTCTGCTCACCCTGTCTTGCCTGTTTCTTTTTAGGGAAACCACAAAATGAAAACGTTTGTCCACAGTTTCCCTCTCTCCCTCTGCCCCCTGACCATCCCTGGTGTTTCCCCAAATGGCCTATGCCATGCTCCTTTCTCTTGGGATCTGTGAGTATAACACACTCTCTTTTCAATGAGTTATCTCCTGATCTGTTGGCCTCATCATACATAAACAATAATTTTAAAAATGTATATTAAAATATCTCTGGACATATTCTTTCCAACCTTAATTTCCTAACAAGAATGCAAGGACTGGCATCATTAAAGAAGGAAAAATTTTCCAAGATGTGCAAGAATATTAGCAAAGGCAGAGTAGAACACTTACTCTTACCTTGGGACAATAAGATGCTGTAAGGAGACACAAGTCAGGGGTCATTCCCACAGAATGAAGGGGAAGGTATAACGATGGTAAAAGCTCCCCTGCCATCGTCCCCCTGAATATGAAGGCCTCATGACTTCAAGGTCCTTGGCACTTTCTGTGGCATTTATGACTCCATCACTGATTTAGGTTTGCAAGATTATAGGAGGTAGCCCCAAGTTTCTTGCTCCATTGCTTTGAGAACTAACTGGCTAAGCTTTCTTCAGGATGAGTAGCAATATAAGTAAGACTTCTAGGTAATTATGCTTTATCTATTAAAGATAATGCTTTGCCAATTTAGAAAACAATTTAGTCATGAATCGCTAAGTACTTAGAGCAAAGTTTAAAGAAAGAACAATACCTAGGTACGAATTAAAAGGCTTCTGGACTACTATGCAATTATTGTCAATAACTGCTTCATCTAACTGGAATGTTTCCAAGAGTCAATATAAAACAGCCCTGACACTTTTTTGTTGGAATTAGTGGGTCACCAGGACTTTGCTTTCTCAACAGATGGAGTGTCAAAAGGTGTAAACATCTGAGCGTGTTGATTAAACCATGAGCTCTAGCATTACCCAGACATGGGGTTGACTAGTGGCACTGTCACTTACTATCTGTATGATCTTGGGTGACATACTTAACCTTTCTCAACCTCAAGTTCCTTACCTATAAAATGAGGATAAATATAGTACCAACTTCAATGCATTGTTATAAGAATTAAACAAGTTAATATATGTGCTCAGCACATTGTCTGGCTCAGTCATTGGCCCCGTAAATGTTGGCTTTCAGTAGATATCACAGACAACCTGCTGGAAGTGCTAAAGAAATGAGCAATTGATATATCATACATTTTCTTAACTATTTTCAAGTTACTTTCTTCTCGTTTGGGGTTTTATTCTTAGTAGGACATTCTTATATTTCTTGTATTTCTATTCTTGTATTTCTAAATATTCTTATTCTATTTCCTACTCAAGAGAAGTTTGACTCAAGCAGAATGATGTACTACAATCTCACATATGTCAGGAGGAGAATTCATAACTTCCCTACATGCGTTTAAAGTCCCATTAAGTTCTTTCACAAAATGGAAGTAAATTTGTCTACCTGCTCACTTCCTTCTTAATGCTTCACTTTTGAACCTCAAGTTTAAATGTAATTTAATTTGTACTGATTATAAATGTAATCTTAAGATCACTCAAATCATTGAAAGCAAGTTTCTTAAACAGTTCTGTCTCACCCTCCACCTTTGGAACACCACAAATCATTAAACAGAACAGTTTTCAAACAGACATGCACTGTGGTTTTCTTACATCTTTCTCCAAAGCCTTAGAAAATTACTATTAGTGTCATTCAAGTTGGGAAACTTAGTCATATTTTCTAAACCTTATGGATATGTCCCAGAATGGGAAAGGACGGAGGATAAGTCTTCAACAGCTGGGAGAGGTTTTGTGGATTTCATAGTGGTTGGGAACTCCTAACAAGGAAATATTACACATGGCCTTTGGCAGGAACATATTATAAAATCCAGAGCCTTTTGTTATGGGCTGAGTATTATTCATAATTGTTATTTGATTTGGTCTTCTTCCCGTCTTCTCTTTAGCAGAAGGCTTATCGCCTTGAAAAATTACAACATTTAAAGGTGCCCCATGTCTCTGATTATATGCTACATAACCTGACAAATATTACTCAAAAAATAAATAAAAAAGCCCATGAGGGAAGTAAAATTTGCAGTAGCAGATGACATTTTTACCAAATAACAGCCAGTTTTTTACCGAGGTAGGTACCTACCCTCAATCAAGTAATGCCAGGAAATGTCCATCATTCCCAGCATATCTCATTCATTCAAATGACATTCATTCATGCCCCGAGCATCCTGATAACTCCAGGAAAGCATCCAAACTCATCTGTGTCTGGCTCCTGCTTGTGTGGTCAGCTCCATCTCACACTGCTTCTCTGCCCTACGAACCCTAAACTCCAGGCATTTACGGTTTTAATGTTTGCAGCTTCTGCAGGTGACAAGTAATCCCAAGCAGCTGATGACACGTCATAATAGGTAAATTTATTGATGCACTAATTTTCATGACACATGCTTCATGTTGGTGACCATAAGGGAATCATTTGGCTGCTGAGTTAGACTAACCGGCTGCCCAGCATATGCCTTTCAGTAGCGCTTTGCCATTTTTCTCTTTATTCCTTTGTATACTCTGCATGGGGTGTTATCAATTACATACTGCCACAAAAATGCTGTTCTACAAACAGCCACAAACCTTAGTGGCCTAGAACAATAAACATTTGTTTGGCTCCTGTGTCTGTGGGGTTCAGAGGCTGGGGAATGAGCCTTGGTTAATTTCACCTGGGCTTGCACGTAACAGACATGGGTTTCCTGGTAGCACTGTTGCTCTGGTCTAGGCTGTTAGCTGGTCTAGTATGGCCTCAACCAGAACAACCAAAGCAACTTGGTTCTGCTCCACTTGTCCTTCATCCTCCTGAGGGCTAATCCATGTATGTTCTCATAACAATGCAGAGCTACAAAAGCAACCCAAGATCAACCGTGCAAGCAGTTTCAGGCCTGTACTTGAATTATGCACACTAACACCCCAATGGCCTAAACAAGTCACATGGACATGCCCAGAGCCAGAGTTAGAGGCACTGCAAAGTTATAAGGCAAGTGGCAAGAATACAGGAAGAGTGAAGAATTGGAGGCATTTTTGCAATCAATATACCCCATGGAAACAATGAATTCCAGAATGGTGCTTGAGAAGACCTCCCTTCTATTCCACTTGAATTCTTGGATAAAGTATACAGTTTTTCACCTCCATGCCCCTGCAATGATAGCCCTGTCCCCAACTCTTCACATTTCTACTCTACCCTGTCCAACACTGTGCCAGTCCCTGGAGGTACAAAGACAGGACAAATAAAACAGTCTCTGATTTTAGGAAGAATAAAGTTTATTTGGGCAACTGACATTTACACAGTATTGAGTTGAGTAATACAAATAAAGACAGTAACATAACGCTCAGTCCACGGTAAGAAGGTGTAGAAGATTATGCTGAGATGCCTCCCATCCCTCCAACATACTTCTGAGTTTACCTGAATCTGCCGTGGACAATTCTTGGGTCTGACAGTTTCCCATCTCAAGTATCTATAGCTCTCTGCTTCTCTATCTGAGGGCTTTCTTCCATATCAATGGAAGTTTGTACCAGTGCATGTAGATAAAACCCAGAAGCACTACGAATTTAACATCCCAAGAGAAAATCCTCAGTCAGTGAGACAAGAGTCAATGGACAAATACCCCAGCTTCCCATCCCTCATTGTGATAATTCTGAGTCATGCTCTACAGAGTTCCTCAGTGAGATCCCAGCAGTGGCGCCCAGAAATAGTCACTCATAAATGTACTCTGTTTTTCTACCCTTCCCATCTCTCTTTTTCCAATCACATATTGGGCATCTTGTGATCATCTCCCATATAAATTACTTGCCCTGAAGTCCTTATCACAGGGTCTGCTTTTCAGGAGAACCCAAAGACAGGCAATAATGTTAGTTAGCTATAATTACTATGAAGCCCAATATGCAAAAGTAGAGAAATTCTCAAGGAGCATAGAAAAAGGGAGGGTTCTGAACCCTTACCATTTCTTTGTTTAGACTCTACATACCTATGCTCTATGCTATTCACCTGTGAGCTTCACATACCTGAATAGGTAAAGCTGTTTCCTGAATGGTTCCTACAGTTACGTCATTTGACAGGATCGGGCAAAGGAAGGAGGTGGAGAAAACAGGCACCAAAAACAATCCTCCTTTGTCTAAATAATAGCCTGAGTAATAGCCTTTGCAGTATAATATGAGGTAGCTATATATCAATGTCCAAAATTTTTTCAACAGGGATTAATTTCTTTAGATAAGCATTGCCCTACATCCATGAGCACTTTTTGCAAAATTCAACTATAGACAAAACAAGCAGCAGTGTAGGACAGTGGAACATGTATCTTTGAAGGCAGAAGGACCTAGAATCAAGCCTTGGCCCTACTCTTCACCAGTTCTGTGGCTTTTAGCAAGCCAGTGCCTCAATTTCTTCGTCTGCAAAATGGGATTAGTAACCTCTAATTTACAGGCTTATTATCAGTATTAAATAAAATAGCAACAATAAACCTCCAGGCACTATACCTGACATATAATAGATACTCATTAAGTTTTATCCATTACTAATTCAGAGTCAGACAAACATGGGTTTGAATTTCAGTCCTACAGCTAAGTGGCTAGATGACTAGAGAGCAATATGTCATCGTGATTAATAACTCAAGCTTTGAAGCCAGGTGGATTTAGGTTTAAATCTATTTACTACCATGTGCAAATTATGTGACCTCAAGCAAGTTCTTACACATTTCTGGGCCTAGTTACCCCATTTTTGCAATGGGAATAATGACATGCTGTAATTCATCTATTCTAAAATATATTTTTAATTAATCTCTGATATCAGAATACATCTTACAATTAATGGCATATCATAGTATAATTGGCAGCATTTTACTTTATTAGTGATACATAAAGAATGCCACACTTTGCAATTAACACTGTCTTAGATACACTGAAATATGGCTTTACTTAATATGAAAGGTTGTGCACATTAAATAAGATGGTGCTTTAAAATGTTAGCTTCTAATAAATACTCAATAAAAGTAAACTATTACATAGCTTAGCTTCTTAATATCCTTTATCAGTTTTCAGTTTCTCATTTATAAAGATTCAAACAATAACACCAATCATAGGAGGGATTAAATCATCCAACACAGGACCTGCCAGGAAAGTTAAGTGTCCGGTCATTGTTGATTCTTGTGTTCATCACTGGCTTGGGTGGCAAGCCATCAAAAAAGACTATGGCCAAATTAAGAGGGAGACAAATTTGTTGGAAGGTTAAAGGGTATCTCATAGAACTGATGGGAAATGTAGAGACTCAGGCTTGGAAAATGACAGGAATTGGAGTAGCTCCAGACCCAGCATCAGGACATACAACACACTTATATTGGCTGAACACTCAGGAGAGGCCACCACCTCTAACATCAATACCATCCCCATCTCCATGGCCCCAGCCAATGTCACTGTTACTACCACTAGGATGGCACTGCTGGCAATGCTGCTGTTATGATCTCATCTTGACTGGTTCATGCCTTTGGCAGCAAGACTCTCATTGGCTGACTTAGGCCACAACTTGCTTCCTGATTATGCTGGAGGACTGCTCATGTGAGCCAGCAGAGAGAACTGGGCCATGAGAACCACGTTTGTGCCAGATCATATACATGATGATATAGGGGTCAGTCTCCACCAGGGATGTTTTTCAGAAAGGAATGGGATCATGAACAGCTAAAACACTAAAAGCAACAACAGCCATATCATAAATTTCCACTAGATCACTTCTTCTAAAATATGCCCTCAAACTAGGCCACTGATTCAGTTTTCTCCCAATGAGAATATCGGAAAGTTAAAAAAAATTACACAAAGATTTAGAAAGCATAGCGAAGCACCAATATGTATTCTACAAACACAGAAGTCTCTGGAAAATGTAAAGACAGCCTGTACTTCAGGAGTTAGGGTGCTGGGGAGCTACAAAGTTGAGATGAGCAGGACAGTAGGAGGTGTCAATTATGATTTCCCAAACCTCCCTAAATCTCCCGATAGGAGATAGAACTGGAGGGAAAGGCCTCATTTGAGCCTATACAATCATGGTTTGAAGGGTTTTCTATCAAGAGAACGTAGCAAGGTAGCCGGTGGACTTGATAGAATTAAGAAACTTGTTCAAGGACCTGCCAGGAGTTCAGCCCAAGACACCTTTGCCTTGGCAAGTGTGTGTCTTTTAATTTCACCCTGATGCTAGTGCTGAACACACACACACACACACACGCACGCACGCACACTTAAATGGTAGGTTTCTTGGCTATTGTCCTCTATTGTAACCACTTTGAAACCTCACACCTCTCCCTGGAACCTCTTCGAAGGGAGGTAAAGATCAGAAAATTCCAGAAAGGACCATGTTATATGCTCACTTAGGCTTCTCCATGCATAGAGAAGAGGAAACAGCGTCCTTCAGGGACAAGAACACAGGCTTGAAAACAAAACACATCTGGCTCCAAATCCGACCTCAGCTATAGGACCTTGGGGTAGACTTCTGTTCCTCTGACTCCTGCTATACTTACAGAGAGGATACTAGCCATTTTGCAAGGATTTGATAGGATTGGAGAGAAAGCATTTTAAGTACCTAATGCATATATATACCGACGTTTCTTCCATGTACTGTAAATCGTGTAACTATCTTTTTTATTTTACGTATTTTGTTTTTGTTTTTTAGTGACCATTGGGATGCTTGAAATTAATTTATGGCACTTTCCTAACAAACGTGAAGGCCATTCTGAATCTGTTTTCCCCCTTTTTTGACTTTTATTCTTATTCTTTACTTTTGATCAACTTGTGATGCCTTGCTGTATTTTAAGGATGCTTTCTTAAAACACCCCTGCAACAGTCAATACATTACCATCACTATGAGAGATCCAGAAACTTCCATGTAAATAATTAACAACTTAGAAAGGGGAAGTTGAATTGAGCACTACTGGTAGAAGTATCTTTTCATTGGGCACTGATTTAATCCACTGTTTTTAAGTTTTTGGAAACTGTACTGATATAGTAATGTCAATTACCACACATAATTATACTCAGAGACTGCAGCCAACAATTTTGGCTGGGGATGCATACTCTTTCTTCCTGGATATCTAAGAGAATAAACTTTAGGAAACCCAAGGGAGATGTTCTTTCCTCCATCAATGGGGCTTCACACGGCATTCCTCCCTCCCCTGAGACTTTCCCATCCTGAGGTCTAATCTCCCTCCCTCAAGGGGCTTTGCAAGCTGGGCAGTTGACTAGAACCTTTCAGCCTCCCTAGCAAGGGACTCAGTTTCAAACCTCTGTTACTTCTGTTCTTTCCGTGTTCCTGTTTATTGATCCCACTGAATATGTGATTTTATTGTAAACCAAATGAAAAACTTTTATAAATGAGATGTAAATAACCAAAATTCAAAAGATTTCATTGTTATTATTCCTGGTGTCATAAGTTGTCCAGCCACTTAATAGGGTGCTGTTTTTCTCTGAGGAAGAAGACACAATCACAGATATGAATGCAAAATTGAGGGAAAAAAATAAATTATAACTTTAAGTAACTTTTAGGTATAATTAACTTTAAATATTCAATATGTTTCAGACTTGGGAAAAATCGTATATTCTCTGCTGGAGAACAGGGGCCCTTGATTGATCTTCTTACATCTGGGAAAAACAACAAATTTTCTAAATAATTCTCTCATTCATTAAAAAAAAAAAAAAAAAAGAGTAGTAAAAGGGAAACAGATGCAGTGTCCTAGTTGCCAGGCACTGTATAGGCACTTCACATATGTTGTCTCATTTAAACTCCAAAACAAACCCCCCAAAAGGAGATATCTTTACAGAATGAGCAAATCAAGCCTCAGAGAGGTTAAGTGATGTGCCCATGGTCACACAGCTGGTAAGTGGAAAGCTGAGAGTTAAGCTCAGTTTAGTGTCACCTCAAAGTCCAAGCTCCTCCCCTAAGACAGGTTTGTACAGACTAATAAGTACCACATGGAATGCAGAGAGATGCTCTAGATTTCCCCCAATCCCACAGCACAGCAGAAAATAAATGAAAAAATGCACAGACCTCCAGTCACCCACAGCAGGCAGGAAATCATACTTTCCCATGAGCTGGGCTTGCCAAAGAGCATCTCATGAGGGCCTGCCTGCCAGTGTCCATTTGGGCGGTGTGTCCTCCAGACCCCACCTATCCCTCGTAAAGTCATGATTTACTAAAGGTCTAGTGTTCAGCCCCTTTATGTAGCACGGTTGGAATCCAGAATTAGGGGAGGCATTTCTCAAGCAAGAGACTGCCAGAAGCTTCCAGCCCCTGCATCTACAATTTTGTCTTTGCGATTTTTTTATTGAGGTATTTCAGTGGAAAATAACCCCAGCACAGCACGTTGGCAGGTTATGTGCAAGAATCTCCCGCCTGGTGCCAGGGGTGAGTGCTTACGTGTATGCATAACATTCACATTTCCAGCACAACTCAAGTGCAGTTCAATACCTGTAAGGGTTCCCTGTAACACTGAAGCTGTTGTAGGGAGAGTCAGGAGGTGTGCCTCTCTCCAGCCCAGGCACTTTATATATGTTGCTTTGAAGCTTTGGAAACTGGAAAATCAATCACCTTTATGACTGGGGTCACTTGTGCCAGAGTCAGAGCCTTCCTGAAAGAGGCTTTTCTCACCCAGAGACAGCGTCTATGTCCCCATCCACAGCCTCCTTGCAGAATGGAAAAGTGAGGAAACAGGTCCCCAGCTTTGGACTACCACCTTCAGAGGCAGCTCCTCTTGATTCAGTTTATCTTTAGCAGCTTCTGAAGAGGGTATTGTGACCAAGGGTCTCCAGCAGCTCAGCTGGATTCTGAACCCCTGGTAATGTAACAACTCCCATCAATGATTCCTCTTACAGTGCGAAAGAACTACTTTTAACCAAGCATCCATCATACACCAGGCACTTGATTTAATTCCCACAACCCTCTGAGATGATAGTATAGGCATCTTTAGGCATGAGAAATTAAAGTGGCCAAGGGGTCAAAACCGAAGTTAAGAATGGTCCCAAGGCATTCTGATTCACAGTCCAGTATTCTTCCTGCTACATCACACTAACTTGACTCATTCACTTTCACACACTCAGTCACTCTTTTATGAACTCATTTAATACACGTCATTTGCGTGCCCGTTATATGCCACATATGATGCTAAGCACTGAGGTACAGCAGTGAGCAAGACAGACTTAAGTTCTCACTGAGGCTACAAAGAACTTGGGAGAGAAATATAGTGAACAAAGAATTACAGTTGTGTAGAATGCTGAGGCAGTGCAATATTAAATTTGTGTAAACATATAGCAAAGACATACTAGTCTTGGGGGGATAAGTGGAGTCACAGAAAAATTCTCCGAATAAATGAGGCCTGAAAGATGGGTATGAGTCAACCAAGTGAAGATGAGCAGTGTGGGCAAAAGGAAACACTCCCCAGAGAAAAACGCATGTGCAAAGGCCCCCAGGCCTAAAAGAGTTTGTGCTGTTCAAGAAACCAGAAGAAGTTTAATTTGGTGGGAGTGTCTCCTGATTGCTCCAAATCACATCAACTTTCCTAATAAATGTTATCCAATAGACTCCTCATCTAACGAGAAAAAAAGAAGACGGGGATTCAGATCGGAAGTCACTTTCCTGAATGCCATTTTGTTTAGAGTGGCCTCTGTGTGAATAGCATCTAAGACCAGGGAAAAGAGTGACTTCAGGCTCAGAAAGCAGATGACAATTCCCATCAAGTCACTAGAAACGGAATGAAAATAAAGGTAAGCTCCCCACACCCCACTCCCATCTCATTTATTACCATTATTTTAGCCACCACATTGGCCCGACTATTAGTCTCCCCTTAACTCCAGAATGGATGGCATTGAACGTTCATTCTTTGATGTGCCATATATCAGATACCCTAATGGATAGGCACCCCCGCCCCAAAACCTAAAAGGAAGTTAACTGTTTTCTGTGGATCATTCTCTACCCTCTAATATGACGTTATCTTCCTCCTGTCGTTCCTGGGTCCTAGGAAAATGATAATGCATTTGCCTTCACTTCCGTTAATCCAAAACTCCATTCTAGAAGGGAATTGGTAGGAAGGAAATTAACATTTACTGGGCACCTGCTATGTAACAATCGCCATTTAATTTAATCCTATAAGGCAGATGTAATAATTCCATTTTCAGATGAGAAAAATGAGGGCTTGAAAAGTACATGATTTGCTTATAGTTACACAATAAAAGCAAGAGGAAAGACTTGAACCTATTTTGCTCTGAAGCCCACGTGTGGCTTTAGGACGAAGGACATTTAAAGGCAATTCCTAAGTGTAACTGCCCAGCCTTGAAATCTAGCTGCATGTGGAACTGATTTCCCTCCTTAGAGATCTGTCTTTAGGTGAGTTGCCAGCAGGACATCTGAAACTCAAGTATGTAAAATGGGTCCAGTGATGTTTTAGCGAGGGATCCAAATAGACTGAACACATATAATGAAAACATGGTTGGAAAATTTGACTTTCAGGGCAACACGAAATCTTATGGGAAAAGATTCTATTTTCAATTGTACAGAACTCCAATGGTTAACTTCATAAGTACTTTAAAAAAAGAGAAGCAAATGAGCATACATGACAAAATTCCCTGGGGAGATAAATCTCCTTTGTTTGCATAAACCATCATGGTGAAATTAAAAGATGGTAGATCTCAGACTTGGTCAAACTTGGCTTTTAATTCTGCCTGTGCTATTTCCCAGATGAGTCATATGAACACATTACTGAACTTTCCTGAGCTTCTGTCTGTTCTTTTGTACATTGGTGATAAAAATAGCAAAATGAGGTAATACGAGTTTTAAAAACAGTAGCACATAGTAGGCTAGGAGGCATTCAATAGATGCTCATCTTGTCTTTCCCCTTCCAATAAACTCATCATATATATTGATTTATGCTTTCACTGTGATAATTCCCATAATTACAAAAATATCTAGCACTCACATATCATGGTAGCATTTGTAAAGCGTTTTCAAGCTTACTATCTTATTCAATCATGACAACAACTGTTTTGATATAGGTACCATGGCTTTACCCAAATTTTACAAATGAGGGAACTAAGTCTGGAAAGGCAACATGACCTGAGAATGGTCAAGAACAAGAGATCCTGGACCCCACTGCTGGGTCTGAATACCAGGTCGTGCTCTACGACCTTAGGCAAACTATGTAATCACTCTGTGACGCAGTTAACTCATCTTTAAAACTGAGAATAATAACAGGATTTATTTCACAATGTTGTGAGGATAAAATAAATTACTACAGTTATGTACATCCTCAGAACAATAAGTACTCAATTAATGTTGTATATTATTTTTCTCTGTAAAAGTGTAGTTACGTCTTAGGTGTTTGGGAGGATAAAATAAGGCAATAAATAAATTCATACATGTAAAGTATTTAGATTCATTCCTGACATATAGTAAGGGCTCAGCAAGTATTACTTGCTATTATTGTCCCATGTGATTCAGATGGTAAGTAGAAAACATTGGTTTTGAATGAGAGTCCTTGGAAGTTAAAGCTAGGGAAAGAATTGAGGAAACTGACAGTGGAAGCCCTGTTAACGTGCCAAGCACAGCGCAAACGTCTTTGCAGGCTTGCTTACACTATTTTCCCAACAATCTTGAGAGAGACACAGACCCATAACAGAGATTTTAGAGGTTCAGATACATTTTCCCTACAGTTTCTAATCCTCAAACAAGAAAAAGACAGGTTGCTTTATTAACTTCCTGTAATAAAGATGTGTAAAGGGAGGCTCATGAATTACTGCCCCACCTGCTTCGCTTACTCGATGCTCCTCATAACAGTAAGTCTGGTTCCCACCATCTGCCAGGTCTCCAGCCCCACTCGCTGCAATCATGACAGAAGAGCACAGGCTTCTTTTCTATGTAAATCAAGCTTTGACTTCCTGACTCCAGTGTATCTGGGAGACAAACCCTCTGCTCTTTCTAGGAGCCTTCACTCAGGGAGCACTCACTCCAAACAGAGGTTGGAAACTGGGCCAGGCGGAAGCCTCGGAGTAAAAGGTGTTTTTGTCAGATGGAATCCACTGAAGCCAGGATTTTGTTGCTTTTGACAGGAAGCCTAATTAGCCTTTAACTCTTTAACCACAACGTCCTCCTGAAGTACGGAGAGGAAATTCACCACCAGCGCTCAGAGCCACATGGAAGAAATTAATGTCTGCCTTCACCAATCCTCTTTCAAGGCACAATAGTAAATATGCATTATATTTAACAATCATGTTTCCCTGGAGCTAAGCATGGGTTTCAGTGAAAATAAATGCTCTGTAATGTGTCTCAGAATGCTACCCTGGAATTGCAAACAGAAAGTCTGGTGCCCTCAACCATGGCAGAATGAACTGCATAATGACAAGGAGAGGGGTCAATAAATAGGGCTTGATTTGTTATCTGGGATTTATAATTCATCTCTGCTTGCAGAATGGAAGCTTGATTAGGTGTGAAGATCACTTCCCAAGTTTGGCTGTTTTCCAGTCTTTGGTGCTGGCTGAGACAGAGGCCAGGGGTTATATAAGGCACGGAGGAAACGGCATTGATTAGTGTCCTGGCTGTATCATGAACCTGCTGCACATTCAGTGTTTGTATCATGGCAACGTTCATTTAGTTCATCTTATGTATTTGTAATATATGTTCATCATAGTTTATTCATATATATCCATGATATATGGTTTATTCTTTCATACATAGTTTATTCATATAGGTAAATATATATTTGTATATATATATGTGTTTATGAACATATATTTATATTTACTGTGTGTATGTGTATATATATCCTTGGATGTGGGAAAGAGTTGTAGAGGTTAGTTGTTTATTTATAGCCTCATGAAGTCACTGGTGAAGTCATTGCTTGCTAGAGCAAAAAAAGGAAACTCAAATAGATCATCTAAGTGGAGGGGTTTTTCAAATGCAGTCCCCAAAGGCCTGGGTTTCTGTAAAGGAGCTGCAGAAAGATATGCATTTAGATGGATGTGTATCTAAATTTGAATCTCAGTCATGTCACTGGCTAACTCTGTAACCCTGAGCAAGACATCTGCCTCTGTACAATGGGGATGATAATAGTAACTACATTATAGGGATGTCATGAGTCTTACATGAGTTGTTGCATGTATTTACCACAGAGCTGGGAATATAGTAAGGACTTAATGAATGTTCGCTATTACTATGTATCTACACCTCTATTTCTCTCTCTATGACCATGATTAAATATCAATATCCTTGGAAGATTATGCTTGAAAAAAAACTTCTCCCAGTTTTCTAAGAGATTTTCAAAAACTTACTAATCTAGTCTAATATGCTCTAGTATATATGTAAGGAAGATTAAGTTCAGAAAGTGGAGGTGACTGTGTCAAGGTCATAGAAAGCCTGTAGCCTATTGAAAAGAGGAAGGTCTCAGGAAAGATTTGGCCTGGTTGGTTCAACCAAGGCTCACTGGGACTGGTTAAGAGGTTATTGAATAAAGGTGAATCGAATTTAGTCCATATACTGACACCAGCCTCCACTCACATATGGAAGCACACAAACACAGAAACCCCACACATACAAACTCACTCACACACACACACACACACTCACCCCTATAAACACATACTCACATACACAAACATGTACACATACACTGACTAATTCACATGCAAACACACACACGATCTGGGTGCAGAGCCTCGGTAAACTATTTTTCACTTCCATCTTGTCCTCTGTAAACTTTTAGGCATATCTGTCACCGGATTGCTCTTGTTTTGGGTGGTGGGACAACTCTACCAAACCAGTCAGTGTGCCTAGTGCGCCCCTCCCCAACTCTGCCCAACCCATCTATTGAGCTTTCACTATACTAAGCTGTTTACAAGCATTACTTCCTTTAATCCTGATCAAGTAGATAGTAGTCACTAATGCTTTTTCTATAGGCAGGGCAACTCAAACTCATAAAAGTTAAGCAACCTGCCCAAATCTCAGGACTACTAGTTGACCATAAAAGGATTTAAAACCAGTTTTGTGTCACTCCAAAGCCCATGCTCTATTCCAGAATTTCTTAAGTTGAGATCTCAATCCATTAATTGATCAAGAGTACTCAATTAAATGGGTTTCAACCAGCATCTACAATAATAGAAACAGAATGGAAGAAAAAACATAAGGGTACATCACACACCGTAAAAGTATTATTTTGTAAAACCTGTCTGCATATGCATGTGTTTGTGTGTTTGGGATAGGTACATAAAGTAGATTTTGAACTATAAGTCTCAATCAGAAAAGTTTGAAAGGTAGCATCTTATTCATCTGTACTGCCAGGGACAGTCCAGTCATTCAGCGCCAAGCTTCCCGGGAACCCTCCAGGCAGAATAAATGGCTTCTGCACGTGTGTTCCCACAGCACCGTGTACATGTCTATCTTACAACCCTAATCAAATTGCACTTTGGTTTTCTCCCCAAAGGGTGGCCATGTGTGTATGGAGGTCTTCCTCCTGTGCCTTTCCTCTTCACCTCTCCATGCCTCATGCAGCACCGTGGAGAGATGGACACCTGAAGAGTGTTTATTGCTTTGAATTTGACAGAATTGAAAACTGAGCCATGTAAGAGCTGAATGCTCTGGTTTTTGAATCTCCTAGATTTCTCTTTTATGGCCTAGCTTGAGATCAGTTCACTCTTCCTTAGCACCTACAGCAAGAACAGGCTGAAGAAGAAAAGGAGAAAAAAGATAAGGCAAAAGAGAAAGAGAGTAATGTTTAGAATTAATAATTTGGATAAGACTCCAAAAAGAAGAGAAACTCAGGACTATTTACTAAATATATGTTTTGATATAAAGGAGATATGAATGTATTTCATCCAAATGATCACAGGCCCACCATCAAAAGCTAATAATTAATAGCTGAATGTAATTGGGTATATCCAGAGGAAGGACACTTGAGCTATTAACATGGAGAAAAAAAAATGAGAACTTTCCACCCCCTCTTCCTGTGCTGTCCTTTGGCCAGCAGAGAAAGCCAGGACAAACACTGCCTCCTGAGGCTAGAGAGGGTTTGACTGTAATTTTTTGGTTGTTTATTGTTGTTTTACTACTCTCTATTTTCACACGCTTTGGCCAAAGGGAAACGGAAATGCTGAGTCCTGAGTGTTCATTCTCATGAGAAGAAACCACGACAAACCCTGATAGAGCCAGAAACCCCTGGGGTCATATTTTCCCTTGCTCCATGTGGGAGGAACATGCTTGATGACCGGGTACATCTTCTCAGATGAACAAAGAGTTCTTAATTTGGAATCAATGTTGACCAACCAGGCTTTGGAAAACAAAGCATTTTCTCACTTGGTTGCTGACATAATCCACAGGGCTGACATGAGTTCACTGTATCAACTTCTCAGAGAAAGTCACTTACGCAGTCTTCTATTGTCTATTTGTCTATTATTATTATTAATCACAGTATCATTTCATTCTCTACCTTTATTATTTAAGGGGCTCTGATTCTACGCTCCAAGGTTAGGTCTGCGAGCCTTGTCAGAGCTCAGAGGGTAACACGGAGTCAGGGCAGAGGGGTGGGACTCTGTGGAATATGGTTAGGAATAGAAAAATGGACCTTTTGTGACATACAATGCTGCAAGTTTAGAGAATTTAATCAAATTAAATTTCAGATAAAATTACAGAGAAAGCATTTTCATTCAAGTCTCAAATCCTTCATTATTTTAATCTATGGATTGGGATTCTTTTTTAAGAAAAATGTACTGGTCTGAAATAAATCTGTGATGGCCTCGGAAATGTAATGGTGTCAGAGCACATCCTTCCTTCCATCTCCCATTGCAGTGAGTCACTACCTCCTCATCCAGGTTGACCTTTCCCCTCCTATCTTTTTTTTGGCCACGCTGTGCAGCATGTAGGATCTTAGTTCCCTGACCGGAGACTGAACTTGCACCCCCTGCAGTGGAAGCGTAGAGTCTTAACCACTGGACTCCTTCCTTCCAGCTCCCATTGCAGTGAGTCACTACCTCCTCATCCAGGTTGACCTTTCCCCTCCTATCTTTTTTTTTTCTGGCCATGCTGTGCAGCATGTAGGATCTTAGTTCCCTGACCAGGGATTGAACTGGCACCCCCTGCAGTGAAAGCGCGGAGTCTTAACCACTGGACCGCCAGGGAAGCCCTTCCCCTCCTATCTTGATCATTAATTTCTTAGTTCAGCCTCTATACTCTTTCAGATACTTTTCCCAGTTGTCTCCAGACAAAAAACAGGAGGAAAAGGAAAAGAGTCCTCATGGCCACTGACAGTGTGATGGTTAACAATTAAATTGTATGCTAATTAGGTTTATAGGATATTTGAGGCTATTAAAAAGAAAATATTAGAGCTATATCTTTGAACCAGGAAAGTGGCCCATGATAAATTCAGAGGGAAAAGTAAGCTTCAGAATAGTTGTTTAGTATGGTCCTATTATTATAAAAACAAATAGCCTCCCATATACTTTATGTATGTATATATATGCATATAACCTGGATGTTACATTTGACGACCCTTGAAGTAGGAAATTGGATCGATGGAGAGTATAAAAGGATATGGAGTGTTATTGTGGAAGATAAGTGTCTTTGGGTGTGTGAGTATGCTTGTGTGTATTTAAGTTTAAAGGGATTATAAAATCAGACCCCTAATTTCAACTAAACATACATGTGTTTAGGAAGGAGATTAGAAGTAATATATATACATAATAATAATAGCTGTGCTAGAGAGGCAGAGTCTGAATGTTATTTTTTTCCTCCATTTTCCTTTTTGTTTGAAATGCAGTTTTACCACTTTTATGATATATAGATGAATGATAAATAAAATATATATATAGATGAGAAAGAGAGAGAGAGCTTTAAGTAAGGATTAATTATACAACTATAGACATACTCCTAATGTGTCTAGGACTCAATTTACCCATTTGCAATATGAGGTAGTAGGCTAAAATGTCTCCATATTTCCATTTTCCTGGGATGATTCCTGATTCTATGGATGATTGCCGTGTATCATAGGTCTTTGCTGATTCTACACTAATTCTATATTATATCCCTTGATATACAGATGCCCCTGTATATCAAGGGAGAAAAATGTCATGGACACGTATACTCATCGAATACGAATGTTGCATGGAATAGTTAAGGTATTTTAGAGAAACACTCAAGTCATAGTTAGCACATACACCACTAGTCTTAAAAAAAACTTGTGAAGCTGATTGGTTTGTACATGCCATAGATACAGAGAGACCATAATTATAACTGTATTGCCTTTGTCATAGACTGTGGCCACAGCTCTAATAGATACCTTAGCATCAACATGTTGATAACTGTTGGGAGTTGATGTAAAGCAATTAAGCCTTTGGAGTATGGATCTCACTATGTATTTCTCCTGTTTGAACCCTCCTGGTCATCTTCAGCTAGTTTTACTATAAAATGCAATGTGTTGTTTATGCTTATAACTTCAGGCCCCAGTATTCAATGGCATGAAAGTTACAGTGAATTTCTTATGGTTCCTCAAACTTTGTCAAACCTCTATGCTTCTGCATATATTACTCACTCAGCCCAGACTGCCTTCCACATTCTTTTCAGAACTGGTACACTTCTACCCTTTAATAAGTAGGAAGAGTATAAAGCAGACAATCAAACTTCTATTTATTCTTGAATGCTTGATGAAATGTAACCTTGTCTTTAAAACCATTCCTGAGCTCATCCCTCTCTCCATTCCCGACCAAGTCCCTGCTCTTATTCTATCCAGTATTTTGTTATTGAACTATTTGCCCATTTCCTCCACTCTGCTGGGAGCTCCTTGAGGCAAGAAGCTATCTTTGTTCCGTCACTTCTAGATCAGTGCCTAACATATACCAGGTACTCAAGAATATGCTTTCAAAAGAATATGCATATACAAATATATGTAATGAGATTAAATGTCATATATATTTGATATATATTTAACTAATTTATATACGTGTATAAAATCATTGAAAGAAAGCAAGCAAAATAAAACCAAAAAAAAAAAAATCTACAAACACAGATATTTCTGA
This sequence comes from Balaenoptera borealis, assembly GCF_965194805.1. Classification (NCBI taxonomy): domain Eukaryota; kingdom Metazoa; phylum Chordata; class Mammalia; order Artiodactyla; family Balaenopteridae; genus Balaenoptera; species Balaenoptera borealis. The sequence goes on from NC_138876.1 coordinate 11,527,427, forward strand.
AATATAGTAAATAAACTAGATATTTATTAGGTTAATTCAACGCATGGTCCAAAGCCCATACTAGCTGACTTTCTGCCCAAGAGGAACAGAGGAGTTGAAATAAGTGCAGTTTTTGGAATAATGCTCTGCCTATTTGGCTTTTGTAAGAATCCTCAAGTCTGGCTAGACAATTATGGTGTCTTAGGAGTGTGTAATGATTTTCCCTGCCCCCAGCACTCATCAACCCACAGTGTGAAACAATTCTTAGCCATCATGATTTCCTCACAGTTTAATGGGCTTTTGGGGAGAAGGCTTTCATGTCATTGTTAAGTCCCATCTTTATCTTCTTCCCACCCAAGATTTAGACAAGAAAACAGGCTCTGCTAGTGTATCTGTGTCCATGACCTCCGTGTCCTGTGATTGAAGCCCCCCCAGACCGCATTGTCAGAGCCCTTCTCCCGCTGCAGACCAAATCATTCCCTCACCAGGCAAAGAGGAGAGAAGCACTGCTGGATGCCAGATTCAGTTCTCAAGTCATTAGCAAGACAATAAAAAAAAGAGAATTTTTGCCTTTATGGCTAACTCCTCCAAGTAATCATTCTAGGGTATTGGCGATTCAGATTGGGAATGGAATTGTTTCTCTTAAATGGAAGTTAAAGTAAGATTAGTCTCTGGACAGCAGACCTGAAATTCAACCCTGTAGAGTGGGAATGCTCTGTCCTCAACCAGGAGAGCAATGAGGAAGCTAAAATAAGATTGCCAACTTTTGCGTGTTTTGAGGGGGGGAAAAAAATCAATATTTAATTGTGATCATTGATTTCTTTTAATTTTAAAAAATATATGCAACATTGAAAGCATGAACGTGCATATATTCTCAAGTCCTTTTTGTCCGTAAATATTTTTATATTGACGTGTATATTTATTTATTTAAATTTCAACTTACTTCAAAACGGACAATATTTACAGTGACGTGATTTTAAAAATAGAGACGAGCAAAGGATAAATGGGAAATGAAGACAGAAAAAAGTGAAAAAGTCCTAGAACCGGACATGTAATTCACATACAAACTATATGCCATAGGATGTCAAATGTTTCAGAAAAATAAGTGTCTCTGGGTCTCAGTTTCCTAGCATTTAACATAGAGAGGCAAATGTGAAAATCTTGGCTCTTAGCAGATAAAAGTAAATCAATTGCCCAAAAGAACCACACCTATTCTAGATATTGAGATTTGAGAGTAATGTCTCTCACCTCCTAGAGGTGACTATGTACCTGAGCCAGGTTTACAACAACACGTACATAATGAAAGAAGATGTTTGCAGTTTCTTCCCCATCAGGACACGGAAAAAAAGCAAAATACCAAAAGGTCATCTCTTCTTAAGTAGTTTATTGTGACAGTGGACAGTGCCTGGTGCTTAAAAAGAAAATCCATACACTGCTAGAACCATTATCCTGTCCCATTTAGCAAAAAAATAAAATAATTAAATTTAAAAATATCATGGGAAAAATAAATGTTCTTTCATTTATTCACTTGTTTGTTAAACAGTTATGAGCTGCTTCTCTGTGGTTCAAAATATTACACAAATAATTTTTTTCCTACTGATCTCACTCTTTCTCAAATTCAATTATCGTAAAAATGTGAAGACTCGAGCAAATTTGGAAACATTTATTTCACAGTATCTAAGATGCATAGGGTACAACAGACAACCCTCAAAGCCTCTTCCAATTCAAACATTCTATGATGTTGAATGTTAAATAAAATAGCTGGCAAAAAACTGAGTAAGCAGAACAAAGAAGTGTGTCTTGAGGGTAGAATTGAACGGGATTTCCTTGGATAGAATCAGTTTACACAGTACAGAAAGAGAAAAATGACATAGTTCATCCTATTGCCTAGTATATTCCCGTTTTTAATCAATCCTCTGCAAATTTACAGATTATTTTGCCTCAGAAACTAAAACTATGTCTAACATGACAGCCAGTGAAAAAGCCTAAGCCTTTTGGAGTCTGAGAGACCTGGATGGAATTCTAGCCTTTTCATATAATAACTATGTGATCTTGGCAATTTATTTAATCTCTGCAAAATAACAACATATACCTCAATTGTTATGAATAATAAGTAACAATGAAAAGTTCCTAGTGTTTTATACAAGGGATATTTTTTATTTTATTTTACTTTTAAATTTTTTTATACAGCAGGTTATTATTAGTCATCCATTTTATATACCTCAGTGTACACATGTCAATCCCAATCACCCAATTCATCCCACCACCACCACCACCACCCCCACTTTCCCCCCCTTGGTGTCCATACATTTGTTCTCTACATCTGTGTCTCAATTGCTGCCCTGCAAACCAGTTCATCTGTACCATTTTTCTAGGTTCCATGTATATGCGTTAATATACGATATTTGTTTTTCTCTTTCTGACTTACTTCACTCTCTATGACAGTCTCTAGATCCATCCACGTCTCAACAAATGACTCAATTTTGTTCCTTTTTATGGCCGAGTAATGTTCCACTGTATATATGTACCACATCTTCTTTATCCATTTGTCTGTCGATGGGCATTTAGGTTGCTTCCATGACCTGGCTATTGTAAATAGGGCTGCAATGAACATTGGGGTACACGTGTCTTTTTCAAATATGGTTTTCTCAGGGTATATGCCCAGTAGTGGGATTGCTGGGTCATATGATAATTCTATTTTTAGGTTTTTAAGGAACCTCCATACTGTTCTCCATAGTGGCTGTATCAATTTACATTCCCACCAACATTGCAAGAAGGTGCCCTTTTCTCCACACCCTCTCCAGCATTTGTTGTAGACTTTCTGATGATGCCCATTCTAACCGGTGTGAGGTGATACCTCACTGTAGTTTTGATTTGCATTTCTCTAATAATTAGTGATGCTGAGCAGCTTTTCATGTGCCTCTTGGCCATCTGTATGTCTTCTTTGGAGAAATGTCTATTTAGGTCTTCTGTCCATTTTTAAATTGAGTTGTTTTCTTCATATTGAGCTGCATGAGCTGTTTATATATTTTGGAGATTAATCCTTTGTCCGTTGATTCATTTGCAAATATTTTCTCCCATTCTGAGGGTCGTCTTTTCATCTTCTTTATAGTTTCCTTTGCTGTGCAAAAGCTTTTAAGTTTCATTAGGTCCCATTTGTTTATTTTTGTTTTTATTTCCATTACTCTACAGGGGGGTCATAAAAGATCTTGCTGTGATATATGTCAGAGTGTTCTTCCTCTGATTTCCTCTAAGAGTTTTTATAGTGTCCGGTCTTACATTTAGGTCTTTAATCCATTTTGAGTTTATTTTTGTGTGTGGTGTTAGGGAGTGTGCTAATTTCATTCTTTTACATGTAGCTGCTCCAGTTTTCCCAGCACCACTTACTGAAGAGACTGTCTTTTCTCCACTGTATATCATTGCCTCCTTTGTCATAGATTAGTTGACCGTAGGTGCGTGGGTTTATCTCTGGGCTTTCTATCCTGTTCCATTGATCTATATTTCTTGTTTTGTGCCAGTACCATACTGTCTTGATTACTGCAGCTCTGTAGTACAGTCTGAAGTCAGGGAATCTGATTCCTCCAGCTCCGTTTTTTTCCCCCTCAAGATTGCTTTGGCTATTTGGGGTCTTTTGTGTCTCCATACAAATTTTAAGATTTTTTTGTTCTAGTTCTGTAAAAAATGCCATTGGTAATTTGATAGGGATTGCACTGAATCTGTAGATTGCTTTGGGTAGTATAGTCATTTTCACAATATTGATTCTTCCAATCCAAGAACATGATATATCTCTCCATCTGTTTATGTCATCTTTAATTTCTTTCATCAGTGTCTTACAGTGTTCTGAGTACAGGTCTTTTACCTCCTTAGGTAGGTTTATTCCTAGGTTTTTTATTCTTTTTGTTGCAGTGGTGAATGGGATTGTTTCCTTAATTTCTCTTTCTGATCTTTCATTGTTAGTGTATAAGAATGCAAGAGATTTCTGTGCATTAATTTTGTATCCTGCTACTTTACCAAATTCATTGATTAGCTCTAGTAGTTTTCTGGTGGCATCTTTAAGATTCTCTACATATAGTATCATGTCATCTGCAAACAGTGACAGTTTTACTACCACTTTTCCAATTTGTATTGCTTTTATTTTTTTCTTCTCTGATTGCTGTGGCTAGGACTTCCAAAACTATGTAGAATAAAAGTGGCAAGAGTGGACATCCTTGTCTTGTTCCTGATCTTAGACAAAATGCTTTCAGTTTTTCACCATTGAGAATGATGTTTGCTGTGGGTTTGTCGTATATGGCCTTTATTATGTTGAGGTAGGTTCCCTGTATGCCCACTTTCTGGAGGGTTTTTATCATAAATGGGTGATGGATTTTGTCAAAAGCTTTTTCTGCATCTAATGAAATGATCATATGATTTTTATTCTTCAATTTGTTAATATGGTGTATCACACTAATTGATTTGCATATATTGAAGAATCCTTGCATACCTGGGATAAATCCCACTTGATCATGGTGTATGATCCTTTTAATGTGTTGTTGGATTCTATCTGCTAGTATTTTGCTGAGGATTTTTGAGTCTATGTTCATCACTGATATTGGTCTGTAATTTTTTTTGTAGTGTCTTTGTCTGGTTTCAGTATCAGGTTGATAGTGGCCTCGTAGAATGCGTTTGGGAGTGTTCCTTCCTCTGAAATTTTTTGGAAGAGTTTGCGAAGGATGGATGTTAACTCTTCTTACTGTTTGATAGAATTCACCTGTGAAGCCATCTGGTCCTATACTTTTGTTTGTAGGAATATTTTTAATCACAGTATCAATTTCATTACTTGTGACTGGTCTGTTCATATTTTCTGTTTCTTCCTGGTTCAGTCTTGGAACGTTATACCTTTCTAAGAATTTGTCCATTTCTTCCGGTTTGTCCATATTATTGGCATAGAGTTGCTTGTTGTAGTCTCTTATGATGCTTTGTATTTCTGTGGTGTCTGTTGTAACTTCTCCTTTTTCAATTCTAATTTCATTGATTTGAATCCTCTTCCTCTTTTTCTTGATGAGTCTGGCTAAAGGTTTATCAATTTTGTTTATCTTCTCAAAGAACCAGCTGTTAGTTTTATTGATCTTTGCTACTGTTTTCTTTGTTTCTATTTCATTTATTTCTGCTCTGATCTTTATGATTTCTTTCCTTCTGCTAACTTTGGGGTTTTTTGTTCTTCTTTCTCTAATTGCTTTAGGTGCGAGGTTACATTGTTTATTTGAGATTTTTCTTCTTTCTTGAGGTAGGATTGTATTGCTATAAACTTCCCTCTTAGAACTGCTTTTGCTGCATCCCATAGGTTTTGGATCATACTGTTCTCATTGTCATTTGTCTCTAGGAATTTTTTGACGTACTCTTTTATTTCTTCAGTGGTTATTTAGTAACATATTTGGTTATTTAATAACGTATTGTTTAGCCTCCATGTGTTTGTGTTTTTTATGTTTTTTCCCTGCAATTGATTTCTAATCACATAGTGTTGTGGTCACAAAAGATGCTTGATATGATTCTAATTTTCTTAAATTTACTGAGGCTTGATTTGTGACCCAAGATGTGATCTATCCTGGAGAATGTTCCGTGTACACTTGAGAAGAAAGTGTAATCTGCTGTTTTGGGATGGAATGTCCTATAAATATCAATTAAATCTATCTGGTCTATAGTGTCATTTAAAGCTTGTGTTTCCTTATTAATTTTCTGTCTGGATGATCTGTCCATTGGTGTAAGTGAGGTTTGAAAGTCCCCCACTATTACTGTGTTACTGTCGATTTCCTCATTTATAGCTGTTAGCATTTACCTTATGAATTGAGGTGCTCCTATGTTGGGTGCATATATATTCATAATTGTTATATTTTATTCTTGGATTGATCCCTTGATCATTATGTGGTGTCCATCCTTCCTTGTCTCTTGTAACATTCTTTATTTTAAAGTCTATTTTATCTGATATGAGTATTGCTACTCCAGCTTTTGATTTCCATTTGCATGGAATATCTTTTTCCATCCCCTCACTTTCAGTCTGTATGTGTCCCTAGGTCTGAAGTGGGTCTCTTGTAGACAGCATATATATGGGTCTTATTTTTGTATCCATTCAGCGACCCTGTGTCTTTTGGATGGAGCATTTAATCCATTCACATTTAAGGTAACTATCAATATGTATGTTCCTATTACCATTTTCTTAATTGTTTTGGGTTTGTTTTTGTAGGTCCTTTTCTTCTCTTGTTTCTCCCACTTAGAGTAGTTCCTTTCAGATTTGTGGTAGAGCTTTTTTGGTGGTGCTGAATTCTCTTAGCTTTTGCTTGTCTGTAAAGCTTTTCATTTCTCCGTCAAATCTGAATGAGATCCTTGCTGGGTAGAGTAATACTGGCTGTAGGTTCTTCCCTTTCATTGCTTTAAATATATTGGGCCACTCCCCTCTGGCTTGTACAGTTTCTGCTGAGAAATCAGCTGTTAACCTTAGGGGAGTTCCCTTGTATGTTATTTGTCATCTTTCCCTTGTTGCTTTTAATAATTTTTCTTTGTCTTTAATATTTGTCAGTTTGATTACTATGTGTCTCGGCGTGTTGCTCCTTGGGTTGATCCTGCCTTGGACTCTCTGCACTTCCTGGACTTGGGTGGCTATTTCCTTTCCCAAGTTAGGGAAGTTTTCAACTATAATCTTTGCAAATATTTTCTCGGGTCCTTTCTCTCTCTCTTCTCCTTCTGGGACCTCTATAATGTGAATGTTGGTGCATTTAATGCTGTCCCAGAGGTCTCTTAGGCTGTCTTCATTTCTTTTCATTCTTTTTTCTGTTCAGTGGCAGTGAATTCCACCATTCTGTCTTCAGGTCATTTATCCGTTCTTCTGCCTCAGTTATTCTGCTATTGATTCCTTCTAGTGTATTTTTCATTTCAGTTATTGTATGTTCATCTCTGTTTGTTTGTTCTTTAATTCTTCTAGGTCTTTGTTAAACATTTCTTGCATCTTCTCAATCTTTGCTTCCATTCTATTTCTGAGGTCCTGGATCATCTTCAGTGTCATTATTCTGAATTTTTTTTCTGGAAGGTTGCCTATCTTCACTTCATTTAGTTGTTTTTCTGGGTTTTTATCTTGTTCCTTCATCTGGTACATAGTCCTCTGCCTTTTCATCTTGTCTATCTTTCTGTGAATGTGGTTTTTGTTCCACAGGCTGCAGGATTGTAGTTCTTCCTGCTTCTGCTGTCTGTCCTCTGGTGGATGAGGCTATCTAAGAGGCTTGTGCAAGCTTCCTGATGGGGGGGACTGTTGGTGGGTAGAGCTGACTGTTGCTGTGGCAGTCAGAGCTCAGTAAAACTTTAACCCGTTTGCCTGCCGATGGGTGGGGCTGAGTTCCCTCCCTGTTGGTTGTTTGGCCTGAGGCAACCAAGCATTAGAGCCTACAGGCTCTTAGGTGGGGCTAATGGCGGACTTCAGGAGGGCCCACACCAAGGAGTACTTCCCAGAACTTCTGCTGCCAGTGTCCTTGTCCCTGTGGTGGGCCACAGCCACCTCCCACCTCTGCAGGAGACCCTCCAACACTATCAAGTAGTTCTGGTTCAGTCTCCTATGGCGTCACTGCTCCTTCCCCCGGGTCCTGATGCACACACTACTTTGTGTGTGCCCTCCGAGAGTGGAGTCTGTTTCCCCCAGTCCTGTTGAAGTCTTGCAATCAAATCCCTCTAGCCTTCAAAGTCTGATTCTCTGGGAATTCCTCCTTCCATTGCCAGACCCCCAGTTTGGGAAGCCTGAGGTGGGGCTCAGAACCCTCACTCCAGTGGGTGGACTTCTGTGGTATAATTGTTCTCCAGTTTTTGTGTCACCCACCTAGCAGTTATGGGATTTGATTTTATTGTGATTGCACCCCTCCTACAATCTCATTGTGGCTTCTCCTTTGTCTTTGGATGTGAGGTATCTTTTTTGGTGAGTTCCAGTGTCTTCCTGTTGATGACTGTTATAAAGGGGCATTTTCAACAGATGTTTGTTTCCCTCCTCTTATAGAAGTTTTATTCTTATAAATAACAAAGCTGATGTACATTTAAGCTTCATTGCCTAATTACATTCTCTAAATCTCCTTATAAGTAGTTAGAATAAATTGTAAAATTAAGAATACATGTAAACAAACGGAAACCCCATGCTGTTTCACAGCAAAGGCCCTTGATTTTAGCTTCTGGAACTGTAGTCCTTG